>NW_023425344.1:58265853-58865853 GCF_014108415.1 Molossus molossus | reverse complement strand
TAATTGCTTTAGCATTTTTTATTATAGTTAGCACTGCTTAAATTTAAGAGATCCTTCCCTAATCCAATTTCAGAATATGTTCCTACATTGTCTTCTAAAGTGTAAAAATTTTACTTTCACATTTAAGTGTTTAACAAATCTATAATTGATTCTTATGCACAGTATGAGGTAGAGATTCAGTTTCGTTTTTTAAAAAGATGGTCATTGCCCAGCACTATTTATTGAATACTCTCCACTAGCTACACTAATTTGCAATGCTGCCTCTAATCTCTGTCAATCACAAGTCTATGTCTTTATGGCTTGTTTATAGGCTTTTTATCTTTTTCCCCTTTATTTTGTCTTATTTCCATTTGTCAGACTCTCTTAATTACTAGGTCATTATGCAGATCTTGACATCTTATGGGGCAATCTCCCTCTGTGATTTTCTTTTGGGGGACTATTCTGGCTATTCTTGGCCTATTCTTTTAGTTTGTCAAATTACATGAAAATCTTGTGCATTACATTGAATCTGTATATTACTATAGTGGTAAACTGACATCTTTGTGATCTGGAGTCTTCCTAATTTGAATTTTGATTGCCTCTTCATTTAATATTTTTTATCTTTTAATGTATTCCATAATGTTTTATTGTTTTCTTCATGCAGGTCTCATGAATGTTTGTTAGATTTTTTTTCCCTAAGTACCTTAAACATTTTTTTTTGTAAATGCTTTTCTTCTCACTAGATTTTCTATTTGTTGCTGGTGTATATATTTCAGTCACATTAATAACTCATTTATTTCTAAAAACTTGTGTTTAGATTTTTTGGATTTTTTAGTATAATAATATCATCTTAGAACAAAACATAAACCTTTCTCTATCCAATCCTTATATGTTACATTTATTTTTCTTGTCTATCATATTAGACAAAACCTCAGAACATTAAATACAACTGGTTATAGTGGCCATCCATATCATTTCCTTATTTTGAAGGGAATGCTTCTAATGCTTTCTCATTACTGATGGTATTTACTCTAGATATTTTTTATATGTGGACAATGGAATATAGGACAAAATGTTGGAGATTAAATTGTGGTGATATTGCTACTAATATAGAGAAATATGTAGATGTGAATAGGGAGTAGCGGGTGAGAGTTCAGCTAGTGGAGGCGAAGTACAAGTCCAAATTTGAACCCTTCATCTCCATTCAGTACTCAAGGATGTTCATCTTGTTCTTGATTTTTTCCAGAACTTTTAGACACATCTTTCCCTATGTGTCCACTGAACTTTTTACACATCAGCTTTGCAGGAATTAATGGTGCTGTGTTGAAATATTGTGTTTACATTGCAGTGACCAGCATTATGTCAATTGTCCTTTTCCATTTTCTCAACCCCACAACCAATCTCTCAGTTAATTAAAAGCCCTGTAAATTTCTCAGTTTATCTATGAAGCACACTTTAAACCCACCTGATTTCATCCTCACGTTTACTTCTGCAACCTCAGACACCATGACCTCTCACCTGCACTAGTATCAGAGCCCCTGTAGTCCCTGCTGCACTCTGGTCTGTACTCTACAGAGCAGCTTTAGTGATCTGTCAGAGTATAAACAAAACCATGCCTCCCTTTAGCCAGTGGCTTCCCATATGCTTGGAATAAAATTTGAACTCCTCACCTTAGTTTAAAAAGTTCTGTGTTATTTGGCCTCTTTTTTAAATTTATTTATTTTTTAAATTTTATTTTTGTTACAGATGTTTCTCCTTTTTTACCCCCTTGGCACCCTCCTTCCCATCTCCCTCCCCCCATCCCAGGCTTTGATGTCCATGTCCATTGGCCATGTATACATGCATATAAGTTCTGTGGTTTATCTCTTCCCACCCCCACCACCCCCTCTTCAGAGGGTTGTCAGTCTGTACCCTACTTCCATGTTTCTGGGTCTACCATATTCCTCAGACTGTTATGTTAGTTATATTCCATATATAAGTGAGATCATGTGGTATTTGTCTTTTTCTGCTTGGCTTCTTTCACTTAGGATAATACTTTCCAGGTCCCTCCATGTCTCTCAAAGGATAAGAGATCTTTCTTTCTTACAGCTGCATAGTACTCCATTGTGTATATGTACCACTGCTTTTTTATCCATTAGTCTACTGATGGACACTTGGGCTGTTTCTAGATCTTAGCTATTGTAAATAGTACTGCTATGAACATGAGGGTACATATGTTCTTCTTGATTGGTGTTTCAGGCTTCTTAGGGTATATTCCTAGCAGTGGGATCACTGGGTCAAATGGAAGTTCAATTTTTAATTTTTTGAGGTAACACCATATTTTTTTCCATTATTTGGCCTCTTTTTATTGCATCTCAGAATTAATGGTCTGCTTTTAGTTGCTCGAGCAAACCCATCACCACCTCAAAGAGGCCTTCACTTGTAGAAGAAACAACACAAATACATAATATGCGAATATATATAAATATATAAATAAATAATAATCTAGTACAGCATTTTCCACCTTTTTTCATCTTATGGCATACATAAACTAATTACTAATATTCTTCAGCACACCAAAAAATATACTATATATGTTACAGAAAAAAATAGGTATACTTTTGATTCATTCACACCAGATAGCTATTTTTGTGTTGTCATTTTTTTATTTGACAATCTAAAGAAAACAAAGATCAGTGCCCCTGACTAAGTAGGCAGATACTGCATGTTTTACAAATTCTTGCAGCACACTGGTTGATAATGGCTGGTCTATTAGAAGAAATAACACAATAATTAAGCCCCAGAAATCGAGCAGCTACACAAAAATGCAAGAAATAACAATAATGTAAGAAATTTTTCCATAGAATATATAATTAAAGCATAAGCCAAAAATAAAGTAATTTGGTAATGGTCATTAAGGTTTGAGTCAGTACTTCTGGAGGGTGGTATTAGTTTTTATTTCTTAATTTAAGTTAAATTTAAATATTAATTAATTTAAATTTTGATTAATTAATTTTAATATTTTCAATCCTGATATAGGCAATACTTTGAGAAATATCACTTTAGGAGTTCAAAGGAGAAAGACCAACTTAAATGAAGTGAGTAGAAAATTCTTCATGAAAAAAGAAATATTATTTAAGATAAAAAGCATGCAAGTAAAGACTTTCATGATATAATGGTGTCCATATCAATAAAAAATTATTAAGACTATTCAAATAATTTATTTTAAATTGAAGTGTTTTTTGGTTTGGTTTGGTTTGAAGTAAGCCTTTATTTCCTTGTTTCACAAATAAAGCTGACTGAGCTGGTTGATTAGTCAAAGAGAGCAAATTCCGTATTCTCACCCGACTCCTCCAACCCCTCCTTTGCTTCAGCCTTGGCTGAGGCTGTGGCAGCAGCAGGAGCAGCAGTGGTGGTGGTCAGAGGGGCAGCAGACACAAAAGCAAATGGATCATCCAAGAAGGCCTTGACCTTTTCAGCCATTGGGAAGGTGTAATTGGTCTTCACAGACAAAGCCAGGACCTGCTTGCACCCACTGATGATAGAATGAGGTACTAATGCAACAGCTGGGTAACCAGTCTGCAGACATATGCTGGCAACATTACGTACACCCTCCAGGAAGCAGAAAGGCAGTTTCCTCTGTGATGCCAAATACTTCCACGATGTGAATGCTGCCATTGTCAAATACCTGCTGGGTGATCAGCCCAAAGGAGAAGGAGTAGATGTTCAGCATGTTCAGAAGTGTGGCTTTGCTGGCTCCCACTTTGTCTCCCATCTTAATGAGCTGCATATCACTCAGGATTTCAGTGGTGTCCCTGGAGATTTTAGTGATGATGCCTAAAGCCTGGAAGAAGGAGGTCTTCTCAGGCCCCAGACCAGTGTTCTGGCCTGGTACAGTGACTTCACATGGGGAAATGGCACCAGCATGGGCATCAGCTGGCATCCTATTGGCCAGCAGCATGTTCCTGATCTCAGTGAGGTCCTCCTTGGTGAACACAAAGCCCACATTCCCCTGGATACGAGGCATCAGTTTCTCCAGAGCTGATTGTTTTCCAGATGCCTTCTATGGCCTTGAGAATCATGGTGTTCTTGCCCATCAGCACCACAGCCTGCCCAGGAGGGACATATGCACCTGCTGCAACTGCTTGGAGCCCAAACTGTCTTCTCCTAGAGTGAAACATCTTGGATAATCATCCAGAAGTTGGATGAGCTTAAGGAAGTAGTTGGACTTCCAGATGGCCCTGTCTTCCCCGGGAATCATGGCAGTATGTCAGGAATCACTACCAGGGTTTAAAGATGATGCCATTCCCACAAGGATGCCTAGATTCATGGTGGGCCTCTGTGAAGAAAACAGTCCAGAATGCAGACAAAAATAAGAAGGTTTCCCAAAGTCAACATTCTCCTCAAGGCTCCCACTGAAAAATTATTTCCTAATGCCATTAGAATGCAATTTGAAGACATTCAGTAGAATAATGACATAGTCCAGAGTTTTTGCAGCCTTTAAGAAATATGGGAATGATCAGATTCCTTTAGCTCCCAACACAGTCCAGGTAAATCAGCAGGGGGTCGGGGGGAGGGATTCTTTTTCGAAATGCACACAGCTTTGACTGATGTGGCAGTGGTCCTGCCGGTGTATTGCTGGAGCAGCAGGAAGCCCGAGCATGACTTCCTGGTCCACAAGGCTGTGGCCAAATAAATGGACAACGGAAGAAGTTGTCCTCTGCCTGGTGCAGCTGGGCCCTTAGGCCTCTCTCTAAAGAGACAAGGTTGTATTTTGAAAGACGAAGAATTTTCAAGGGCTTCACATACCATAGAAAACAGCAGCCACAGAAGAACCAACATCATGGAATCGGACTGTGTCAAAGCACTACACATGAAGCTCCTCCCCCCACCCCCAAATTATCTCTGTGAATATAAGTCTGTGAACCTGAGCAGGTCCATGTTCTTGCTGTATGCCCTCAACTGTTCCCCCAACTCGGTCTGCTGTACCTCTACCTGCTTGACTGCACAGACACCTTTCTACCCCTCATTCATACCATCTGCCCTTTGCAAAAGAACATTGTTACCAAGCTTCTGGATCGCAGAGAGCCCACACGAAGCAGAGAGAATGAATTGTCATATACTCCTTCCTTCCATACCAGGTGATTGGTGAGTCTGCTTGGGACTGGCTGGAAATTCATTATTGGACATCACAGTCTCTCGTCATCAATGCCTGTTACTCTCGGTTCTGGGATTATTCTCCCATTGGAGGATCTGGTCAAAAAGTGAACTGAAGACTGAGCCATTTTTGGAAAGTGTCAATACAGAAACTTTTTGTGACTATGTTCTGGCTTCTCATTCCTCAATTTGTTTGCAACTGTTTATTTATTTCTTATTTATTTTTAAATTGTCACCCAAGGATATTTTTCCATTTATATTCAGATAGAGTGGGAGGGAGGGGAGAGAGAGAGAGAGGTCGATGTGAGAGAGACATCTATTGGTCACTTCCCGCATGACCTGGCCCAGGGATGGACCGAACAGCAACTGAGGTGCATGTCCTTGACCGGAATCAAATTCTCGACTCTTTGGTCTGCTGGCCGATGCTCTAACCACTGAGAAAAACTGGCCAGGGCTGCAACTGTTTATTTTTAGTGGGCCCTGAATTTTAACCCAGTCATTAACATTGATCTTGTGGCCAAGGAAGTCCGATTGCTGTAAACTCAAATGTTGTGAGTCGCGAATGGATAAAAAAGCTGTGGTACATATACACAATGGAGTACTGTGCAGCGGTAAGAAAGAAAGATCTCTTATCCTTTGAGACGACATGGAGGGACCTGGAAAATATTATCCTAAGTGAAAGAAGCCAAGCAGAAAAAGACAAATACCACATGATCTCACTTATATACGGAATATAATGAACGTAACAGTCTGAGGAATACAGTAGACCCAGACACATGGAAGTAGGGCACAGACTGACATCCCTCAGAAGAGGGGATGGGGCGTGGGGAGGTGGGAAGAGATAAACCACAGAACTTATATGCATGTATGCATGACCAATGGACATGGACAACTAAGCCGGGGACAGGGTGGAGGGGGGGTGAGGTGGGGGGTGCCAATGGGGTAAAAAGTTAAAATATCTGTAACAAAAAAATAGATAAAAATTCATAAAATAAAAAAAAATAAAAATTAAAAAAAAATGTTGTGAGTCGCAATTCCCAGGCTCTGGGGGATTCTTCCAGCCTTCCTGATGTCTGAGCTTTGATGCTTAAGTGAAGGCGGGAATGGAGCAGACTTCCTGTTTTCTTTCGTTAGTAAACAAGCTGCTGTTTTCTCTGTCAAAGGCTACGACCAGGTCCTCTCTCCCTCTGCCTGTGGCGTTGTAGCAGCAGGGACTGACATCCCAGGGCTGGGCCTACAGCAGCACCTCCCACCTAGCCCCTTGTTCCCAGGAGCCCAGGAGGCCCAGTTCACTATGGCTTGCAAGGATCCAGGGTCCTCAGAGGATGAGCTGTGACGTCAGAAGGCTGCCACATCAGCAGTCCTACCTGCCCTTACCTCAGTGATGGCAAAGGCTCCCGGGGTAGGTTGGAGTCTGGAGACCGAGCCCAAGACCAGGCTTGTTGGAGCCAGGCCTGTCCTCTAACTCTAGTTTGAGAAAATAGGGGAACATTTTTGTCATAGGCACAGATAGTTGCACATAAAATATACAGAAGGAAAAACAAAATACAATAGACAATTCTGTCTTATTGAAGAGTTGCTCGGAGATTAAAGAGTAAAACCTCTCTAAAGGATTGGGTTTGAGACGAGAATGATAGGTAGACACCCTGTTTCCAACTTCTAATGGTTGGAAGCTTGGATCCCTTTCTCTGAGTGGGGGGATGGAGCGGGATGTCAGGATGTCAATGGAGAGTAATTCACATCAGGCGGAGCTGCCTTAGAGCTACTTAAAATTGTTTTGTTTTGGGATTGCTTGGTTCTGTTTTGTTTTGTTTTTAAGAATTTAATTTGTAACATCCAGGATAGTCCTTTTGTTCAATGAACATTTTATACATTGACCTCACACTGTATCACCCATATCATCTTGTTCTAATGTATAAAACAGCAGGTGTAATGACACCAAGTGCTGTGATTGTAGATACGAATGAGATGAACTCCGCCTCTTATTTCCTCCTGGTGTGACAGCAGCAGGGGAATGGGATGGGTCCCGCGAAGATAAGCTAGCATCCAAAGTGTTTATTTATGTGATTCCATGAACCACTCATTAATTCTTTGTATCTCTGAAGATTTCACTCAAACTTTGCATCTGAAAGTTTGAAGAAATTACTTGAAATAAAAATAAAGAATTTTTTTTTATAAAGACAAAAAAATAAGTAATGAAACTTAACTTTTAAGGTCACATATTATCAGTTATCCTCAATCTGTTGTGAAAAATGTTCATCTGCATTTCAGAATATATTATAATCATGTTACTTGCAGCTATAAGAGAATGTATTCAGGCCCAGCGCCCTGAATTCACTTTCTTCAGATCAGATAACAACTGAGGATTTAAAAATGGTGTCACTTTCTCTGTATTGAGGTCATAAAACTGCCCTGAGTCCCAGCACAGGTGGCTACTCTCTGTGTGAGATGCCCCAGCCTGTGAAACAAGAAGGTATGTCATGGAGCTGCAGTGATCATGACACCCCAAGGACCCCGTCAGTACACCTGTCTGAGAGCCCACAGAAGTCAAAGACATCATAGGAAGAAGAAAATAAAAAGCAGACTAAATAACAAGCTTTTCTCCCATTTAACTTGTACATATTCTAAGTAGAAATGTTTACTCTTCTCTTTAAAATATGGTCTTGAATGTTTTTGAGTGATTTATTTGTTTATTTATTTTCTACAGATGTTATCACTTACCAGTAATCAGGTTGGGAGGAAAATGCTCCTTCTTCTGCTTCCCTGAGTGATCATTTTACTTCAGTAGATTTTATGGCTGCTGATATCATTTCTTATTAATCACAAATAAAGAAATCTATCTGGAATCATCTTAACATTAACTAATATTAAGAGTCTCATCTTTTGCCCTGGCTGGTTTGGCTCAGCGGTTAGACGTTGGCACGAGGACCAGAGAGGCCCGGGTTGGGTTCCTGCTAAGGGCGCGTACCTCGGTTGCAGTTTGTCCCCAGCTCTGGTTGGGGTCATGTCATGTGCCTCTCTCACATCGATGTTTCTCTGTCTCTCTTCCACCCGCTCTCCCTCCCGCTCTATCTGAAGATAAGTGCAAAAATTTCCTCTGGTGAGGATAAAACATGAAAGAGTCCAATCTTTTAATTTTTAACAAAAACTATCTCTACATTGACATATGTTTGAGGTTTTCTTTTTTGCCACTTCTTTATTTTTATTGTGTATGTGTGGGGGGGAGGGAGGCAACCTGTTCAAATATGAATATGCTGCATTTATAATATATTACAATAATCATATATAGAAATATACTGACTTCTAATTCAAAAATGGAACAACACAAGTAAAATAGCCATAGCCAGTTTGGCTCAGCGGTTGGAGCGTCGGCCTGTGGACCAGAGAGTCCCATGCTAGGGGCACATACTAAATAAATAAATAAATAAAATATATTTAAGAAGTATATTTGCATTAATCATTGTCCTCGTCATGATTTATTTATGGAAACTAGATACTGACTTCCTCCTGGTGTGTGCTCTCTTTCCCTCATAGTCCCACACAGGTTTCTATAAATTCTGGGAGGTACTATCCTATACATCTCATTTGCATACTATAGAACAGAAATGTAAAAAAATTATTTATATTATCCTGGGGAATGTGATGAATGGAACAATTAGAATCCTCAAGACAGTGACATTAATAGGCTATTTCATAAGGACTAGAGACAAGTATATGCTAATAGGTACAAGTTACCAATGAAAATAGAAAGGCATTTTTTAAAGAGAGAAGTTAAAGTAAAGGACTTGAAGTGTTTCCACTCGACTTTCCAGAACAGCCGAATCTGGAAGCTAAAGTGTTAACATCTATAAGCTGTTCCAACAAGGGAATATATACTATTAAATATTGGGAGTTATTTAAAATGCCAGTGAGTATAATAGCAGTGCTCTGAAATAACCATTTCATCTGCCTACATTACTCTAAAATTAATGAATAATGAAGCGATGCCCTTCACATTCTCTTCCCTTTCCATTCCAAGATATATTGATTAGATGACATTTATTTAAGTTTGGGATAATGTATTAATTTCAAGATAATTATTCAATATACTTTTGTCACTGTTGATATGCTTCAATGTCATCCAGGGGCCGGGGGATGAATAAACTGTTATCTGACATTGCTGGACAGGGTGCTAGAAATAAATGCAATTTTTCTCCTTGAGATTAACTGACTTGGGTTTTTGCTTGGGGAGGGGCACGAAAGAGGAGAAAGCTGAAGGTGGAGAGGGTATGATGATGTAACCTGCAGGTTAAGAGGATAAAGATATTTTAAAAGATGGTACTTTGGGACAAAGTGCTTTTCCATTGTTGCTGGGGTCAGACTGATCCTCAGCAAAGCTGACAGGGCCCATCCTTAGTGGATGCCACTGCAATATTAACATTCATTTGGAGCAGATGTGGCTAAAAGCATGAAACATTGAACAAACAGCTGCCACAGATCTAGTGCCATTGCATAAGCACTTATGTTCTGTTAATGCAGTGGATTGCTGGGGCCAGTAGGGCAGACGTTATTCCCCACAGTTCTTCAGCAAGTGGGCCAAACGATGGCTCCTCAGAGCATCATTGCCCCCATTGAAGCAATCCCTTTATCTTTTGTATAGATCCCAGTACAAAACCATCTACCCATAAAAAGGATGCATCAAAGGTCAGGTTACACTGTCAAGATGTCTTCTAGGTATGTACTTTCAAATGTGTTCATTTTGTTTTATTCTATTTGATGTTGATAGTGGGCCAATGCTACAGTGTTGTTTCTTCCTCTTCTCTCACTTTGTGTCTGTGTGTGTCCCTACATGATGACTCTGGGACTCTGATTCTGCACATAGAGTAAGTGGAGATTCTGTACTTCAAGGTTGTCTTCGCTTGCCTGATTCAGTGAGCTCACTCATGGTGCTTCCAAGTCTACAGTTACCAGTTTAAAACCCAAATGGGTTTCTTTCCTTTGTCCGTTGAAACAATTTAAAATTTAGGACTACAAAGCAAAAATGTCAAACATGATGAGTCATAATGTTTTTCCATTATACACATCAACAGGTCTCTAGACTTCCTGTGATGCAGAGACTGTATGAGTGGTATTTGCCAGTTTGAAGAGAAAAGGAGCAAGCACTAATTCTAGCTCTCATGCTGACTTGTACTCTGTTGCCTTCCCACTTCCCCATGCAGACTACAGTCGCTTGGGTAATTAATCCTTAATAAGCTGACACACTGATCTCCAAGTGAGTAATTCCTTCGAGCTGAGCAGAAGTGGGAGAGATGCTGTATAGAATTACATTTTCATGGATTCTCAGAAAACGGTTTTTCCTAACCAAAGCTGTAATTCAGCCTGTTATACCATCTGAGTTATCTGCTCCAGTGTCAGGAGAGAGGAGGAAGAAAGAAAAGAGTGGGCATGAGAGACGGAGTAAGTGGAGCCATACGTGGGAAATGATATAGGAAAGTAACCATCATTTCATCTATTCATTCTCCTTTCTGAGGGCACATATAATGTGCCAAATACTACTGCAAGAATACAGCTAGGGATACATTGATTAAGTTGATGGTCACGTGAAGCTTATATTTTAATACAGGGCAATGATGAGAGTAAAAAATTAAACAAAAATGAAAAATTAAACCAATAAATAGGTTACTTCAGGTTTTGATACGTGCTATAAAGACAATAAAGTAAGAAATTGTGTCAGAGAGTAAGGAGCTGAGTGGTGGTGGGGTGTGAGGTAGTATGCTACTTAGAGTGGTCAGGCTTCTCTGGGGAGGAGCTAGCTATTGGGGAGCTAAGAGCTAGAAGATGAGAAAGAGCCACCACTGGGAAAGTGGGGACACAGACTTCCAGGTGCAGGGCACGGGGCAAGTATTCTAAGTGGAAACAAGCTTGGTCTGTTGAGGAATAGAAAGGAGGCATTTTGCTTGGCTGTGCTGAAGACTGTATAAGACGTGAATTCACCTTTTTGAATTATCTCAAGTACAGACATGGGAGTAAAAGGAATACAGAAAAAAACAGCCCTGTAATTTTAACCCAATTCAGCCAGTGAGTCCACTGGAGATCCCTCAAATAGTAGTTGCCCACATGGCTCTGTTCTATAGTCAAGATCACCCTACAAACCGTAGGCTGCTCTCCCAAAACCAGGTGTCATGTCCCAGAAGAGAGAGGCAGGTAAATGTGACTGTCTCTCTGTTCAGCCACATCCTGCCTTCTGTTCTCCTGACAACAGTGGTCCTATATTCAGACATGAAAAACTATGGAGCTTTGCTAGGTAACTCAGCAAACAACAGGAGAAATCTATGAGCAATGCCGTAGAGTTTTCCCAGATGCCCAAGAACTGAATGGAACAAAAAGAGCTAAGACTGGTACCAGAGAGGAAGTCAGTTTAAAACGTTCTTTTTTTAACCTAATATAACACGAACCCAAAGTCAGGAAGCGGCAGTTCCAAACAAGCAGTGCTAGATGCTGCTAGAAACGGTACGGAGATGTGAGAAACGACTGTCACGATGAACTGTTCATTGCACTTGGGAAACAAACAACGGAAGCCCACCCCTCCTGCAGCTCTGGAATAGAAATGTGAGCAGTCTCTGGGTTGGCAAGTTGATATTGATAAGAAAACAAAACAGAAAGAAGAGGAAAAGAAGGGAGAAGGAAGAAAGGAAGGCAAGAAGAAAGGAAGGGAGGGAGGAAGGGAGAGAGGGAGGGAGGGAGGGAGGGAGGGAGGGAGGGAGGGAGGGAGGGAGGGAGGGAGGGAGGGAAGGAAGAAAATGAATTATAGCACATTCATACAAACTTGGAGAAAAAGAGTCAGTGTGTGGTGAGGTAGGGGCCCTGAGCATGGTGGCCGGAAGAGGAATGATTCTATACCCACGTCCAAAATTTTAGATGAGTTATTTAGTACAGTATTTTAGAGACAATGCATCTTCAGTCTCAGCTTGAATTTAAAATTACCATCTGGTGCTCTTAGCTTTATTCTGAGGACCATAGAATCAAAATTTTTTTGGTAAATTAGCTCATCCACTAATTTTCAAATTGTATTTTTCTGAATCTTAGGGCTTTACCTAAGGTACAACAGATGCTAATTTCCTGGGTACTGGGGGGATTAAGAAGGTGAGAAAGAGTTTTCAGCTCCCCACCTCTTTGCTGGTCGACTCTCCTTTCCAAAACAGCCATAAAGATAAACATGAACTTTGTAAGGAGTAGAGGTTGAAGGAAGTTCTAACCAAGGCGATATGGTCTGCTTCTTCCTTCGGGTGAGTTTGACTTCTTGGACCTATGTGATGGTTCCAAAGCACACATAGCTAACCAAATAGAATCTGAGTATACCTAGCCACCCTTATAGGCTATTTACAAGACTCCTTTTTCTTCTTCTTCTAAAACACATCACAACCTGCCCTGTTCCCAGGCATCCAAATGCATTTCCTGGCATGTGACTGTTTCTCAGGGATCAAAGCTTGTTAAAGAAATCGTCATCATGTTGCAGCAGAAGGAACTCTGACTTCTAGTCCAGGATTCTATATGCTGAGGCCATTGGGGCCCAAACTTATCCATGTTAAGGCCTAGCCTTTTATCCCTCCTCCTCCACGCAGCCCCCGGGCCTCACTGATCTCTCTCTCCCCCTCGTCTGATTGCAGGAAGAGTCTGCACTCAAGTACACCGTCTCCTTTAATGTAGGTTGGTAATTCTTTTTGTTTGTTTTAGTTTTGCTCTATCTACAAGGTTGTAATATCTTTAAAAACACAGAATTGGCCCTGGCCAGTTTGGCTCAGCGGTTAGAGCATCGGCCTGCAGTCCGGAGAGACCCGGGTTCGGTTCCCGCTAAGGGCACGTACTTCGGTTGCAGTTTGTCCCCGGCCCTGGTTGGTCGTAAGGGTGGCAGCCACTCGATGTGTCCCTTTCACGTCGATGTTTCTCTCTCTCTCTCTCCCTCCCACTCTACCTGAACAAAAAATGAAAATGAGGATGATAAATAAATAAATAAATAAATAAATAAATAAATATAAAAACACAGAATTGGTCTTAGATTTTTTGTTTTGTTTTATGTATTTCTCATGTTCAAGTACCAGAACAGTGCTGAATTCCTTATAGGCAAGTCATAAATATTTATTGTTTGATAAGCCTAAGTCACTTCAGAAATACTATTACAATTTATTGAAACTTATTCCAACTTGGAAAACATCTCTCATAGTATCTGCTTTCTATATTATCTCTGCTCTTGAATGGATGTAGAACAAATTTTATAGTGAACATTTTTCATTTCTTTAGTACATATATAATCCTATTCTGGATCAAAATCAAAGAGGCAGGCTTCCTACTGTTTCTCGGTCTTGCCATTAGAGGTGAATTTAACAAGGACACAAATATATTTGCATGACTAAGAATTTTATATACTCCATCAACTGATATGTTGGCTTATGTATGAAAACACCAACCAAAACTCCTATACTTTCAACTTAATTCTATCTCATATTTTGCATGACCATTCTAAAACATCATATCTGCATTTAGGTTTCTAATTTTTTAATCCTCACCCAAGGACATGCTTTTTTATTGACGTTAGAAAGGAAGGGGGACAGAAAAAGAGAAACATCAATGCCATAGAGAAATATCAATTGGTTGCCCACCAGAGATCAAACCTGCAACCTAGGTATGTGTCCAGATCAGAAACCAAATCTGCAACCTTTGGTGTAGGGGGTGATGCTCTAACCAACTGAGCCACCCAGCAAGGGCTAGGTTTCTAATTTTCAAAGTGACTGGATAGCTCTTCCTCATCTGCTTGTGAGCCATGTCCTACGTCTGCTTTAGATTCAGTCTGTCAGGTGCTTTAATTGCCTTAGAGAACAGTACTGCATAAATACCAGAGATCATTGTTATTGTGTCTCCAAGACGTTATTCCAAGAATGTAATTCCCTGGCCTCAAATGTAAGTTAAATGATATAGCATACGCTTTGCTTGGAGCACTGATGACTCTGGTAAAGCTGCCACCTGGCTAACAAGCCCAGTGAGAAATGTACAGGGGGCTCCGGTGTCATTTATAACAATGCCTATACATCGGATAACAAGGGCAGCATTGGCTCCCCCCTCTGCTGGCTGTCTTCACTGCTGGAAACACCGATCTGCCTTCTGAGCTGCTGCTGGCCATTGCCACCTGCTGGCTCTGACACACCACTCCCCTGGCTCCCCTCCTGGCATTGCCCTGGCAGCCTCCCCACACTGCCAAGTTTGAGTCAGAAAGTACAGGGGTGTTTGGAGCTTTCACGTTGCTGAGACTGCATCATGCAAACCGGCTGACAGCAGGGCATCTTGGTGCTCTCCAGGGTCAGGCTGTTGACTACTATGGTGATCAGCTGGCCAACAGCAGCAGTGATTGGAAATAGCCCCGGAGAACGTCACACGTTGGCAAGGAAAGGCTGCCGAGGGAGCAGCCTTTCATAACAGAAAATAAACAATGCTTTATGAGGTAGCTGTGAGCATTTCCATCCAGCCAGAATCCATTTTAGGCATTCAAAACTTTTCTCAGAGAGAGTTGTATTTAAACATTTATACTTCAGCCTTGCAACTCTTTATTCCATTGGTTTTACTTTTAAGTTCTTGCCTAGAACTTTGGTGTTTCTCTTTAGCACTTAAGGGGTCCAAGCCTGTCTGATGTCATGATGGTTTACAGTGACAGACCTGTAATGAAATATCAGGGTGCTCACCTTGCCTGGTTTTTTAAGCACTGACACAACTTATTTATGTATTTAATCATCTGCATGACAAACAAAAGAGGTTTGTGTGCATTGTCAATACGCCGAACAGTCCTCTCTTAATGTGGGTGGAGCCATTTATGAGCTTGTGTCCCAAGGAGGCCCTAAAAGCCCCAGTTGGAGTCATAGCCCACTCCACCCTCCTAAGGCCCAGCACAAACAGACTCATAATAACAAAGCCAGCATTCCAGGGTGCAAATCAGGCTTTGAGACAGAGGCTTTCTAGGGTGTTTTTAAATATAAATTTTATTTCTATGTAGATATGGTGAGCCTAACAAATTGGGAGACAATTGTCATCAAAAGATGAGTTGGTGTATTCACAGTTCTCAAGCAGGGCTATGCCATGCCAGGGGGCCACACAGGGAAGAGCAGGAGGCGAGGGCGCAGCGGGGAGGCAGGACAAGGATCTCTATTGTGCTTTCCACAGAAAGGAGCAGGTGAGTCAGGGTGAGCGTAGGATTGGCTAGTTTAAATAAATTCAGGAAGGTGAGTTGTAGGCTTGGGTGAAAAAGGCCAAGGAATTAAGTACAAATTGGTAATTACAAAATAGTCACAGGGATGTACAGTACAAGAGAGGAAATATACTCAATAGTGATTATTAATAACCATGTATGGTGCCAAGTGAGTACTAGACTTATCAAGGGATCACTTGGTAAATTATATGAATGTCTAACCACTGTACTACACACCTAAAACTTATCTAAAATGATATTGAATGTCAACTGTAATTGAAAAATAAATAAATAAATATGGCTGGTGCTGGGCCACGGGGACTGTCCCTGGTTGTCTGGAACCCGGCCCTGGGGTGATAAAGGCAATAGTGGCCCCGAGTGTGAGAGCCCAATAGAGGAAGTTTTTGACTACGAGCTGTGGTTTGGGTAGTTTGGTATGAAAGACATGCCCCCAGGAAGTGGTTAGTGATCTCTAGAATTAGCTATGCCCGGGCAGGGCATTAAGGCCCAAATGTGAACGAGTCAAGAACGTACAGTCAAAAAATGCTGAACTCAGGGAGTGCGTCAGCCTGCATGAGCCATGCTACGCTGAACTTAATGCCACAGGGCTGCAGCTGATTTGCTCTTTATATTGTGATCAATGAAAAATATCTCAAATCAAATAGTCCTTCAGATTTTCTAATAACTGCTCGTGGTACAGCAAGGAAACGTGCTGTGACCGTGTGCCATTCAAAACTTCAGCCACAGTCATTATACAGCAGAGTATGGGGGGAAGAAAAGAAAGAAACCTCATTAGAAACATAATCGCGTTCAGTAGAAACTCTACGGATTGTGGTCATTTGAGATGCTATGAATCTGATGAGAAGAAAGACATATTAGAAAAGTACCAAGTTCTAATTTTGCTTTGTTTTGCTTTGTTGCGTGGCAAAGAGCTTTTTATTTTGATTGAGATCATTTGCTCTGCAAGCAAGGTAGTCATGACAACTTGGGAGGGAAGATGACCTGAATTTGGAGCCTGGCCCTGGCCTTTAGGAGCTCTGTAATATTGGGTTGACCTCACTAGGTCAAAGTTTCTTCATCACTAATATGGAGATAATAGCAACTTGACTAAATGCTCAAAACAATGTTAACTGTGAGTCAAATCTCATTAGAAAGAACCAGCATAAGAAAATGTGATCAATCTTGTATCTAGTATGTGATTCTCCTTCTTATTTCACACCCTTATTAACAAATAGAGTATTTTCATTTTCCATTTCTATTCTCTTTATCTTGATGTTACAACATTTCTAGTCTTCCTACCAAAATTGATTCTGAAGAAAGGGTAATCAGAGCATGTGTTAGTAGTAAAAAAAAAAAGAATAATAAAGACTGAAAAGTACAGACATGACATGCTACAAGGGCATGTTAACTTATCAAGAAATTCCTCTTGTCTCAATGAAGTCTTGTGTTCTGATTTTCCTTTTACTTACATATAATAGTTAAAATATATTTACAACTCTTCTTTTTAGAAACTATGTTGGCTCATAGAAGAGAGTTAGAAAAATGTTGCACAGAAAAAAGAAGAAAAAATTTCAAATCATCCATAGTCTTTTCACTTAAGCTCTCCATTCCATTTTCATGTTTTCTCATTCTTTATTTTTTTCTAAATCAGCATCTTAAAACTACAATTATTTTCATGATACAGACAATTTTCATCTTTTACATAACATTTTATTATAAGCATTTTCAAAGTTGTTACATACTCTATTATATCATTTTTAGTGTCTAAGTAATATTCTCTTTATATCATACAAGTTACTGAAACAACTGAGAAAATGTGACTATGGAACAAAAATTCCACATTGATGGCTCAGGAGCTAGAACCACTCAGAAGAGATATTTAGGAGGGAGGGCCAACTTAAAAAAACAAAAACCCCAATAACCTAAAAAAAAAATTATGGATTTCTGCTTTTCTCGAACACTTGAACCTGGCAATATCTCACTTACATTTTCCTGTGCAAGAATCTTTGGAAATAGAGTAGTGTCTCCTTTGAATTCCGTATGAGACTGTCAGGCCATTGCGATCTCATACCCTGTTGTTCCCACTCAATTTAGCTACACTTGAGACTCAAGGAGACTTGGAGGGGATTCAAGCCACGTGCATGGTTGTGCCATAAAGGCCAATCAAATGATGAGAATTTGAGGTTTTGGTTAAGCCATTAGAACCCAAGGACAGAATGGTACAATAGTGAATTTAAACAACTCATTGGATGGGGAAAAGGTGAAAGATACTTACAACGCTGAGTTTGGTTCAGCACAAGAGTGCCAAGGTCATTGAGGCCAAGGTCGCTGACTGATGTGGGAAGATGACAAGTTTGGCTTTTTATCTATGGATCTTTTTCTCTCTGAATTCTTTTCCTGGAGGAACTTAGAGTAAAAATTATTACTACTTGTCTGCATTAACTATGTTGCTTCCTAAGGCAAATGTAAGTCCTAAGAATGGTCAGAAATATCTCTGATTTCTCTTTCTGATATTGGGCTGAGATCAGAGAAAAAACTGAACTACAGTTGATCAAGTCGAGCCAGCCATCAGGGGTCAGCCAAGGTAACAAGCCCACTTTCCTCTTCAATAATCTGACCGCATTTTGGGTATTGGGTTGAATGATTTCATCCAACGGAGAAAAGACTTGAGACCATCACGGGAAGAATTATTAGAATAATTAGAACATCAGCCTGATGAACATGATGGCTCCTTTCAAGAATTTAAGGGTGCATTTGTAATCAAAAGAAATTAATATCCTATGGGTAACCTTGAAGTATAAAATTATCAATAATAAGTAAAAATTGTATTTTGGCAAGGTTAAAAATAAATATAATAAAGAATCTTCTAAAAATGAGAGGTCCTCGAAAACAGGAAAGTCTCCTTGGAAAGTGGTATTTCCTTTCACCAGAGGCAGACAGACTCCTGCTGGAAAACGGCTTGTCGGGGAGCTGGACAGAGGATGCAAATGTTGACTAAATGGCCTCTAAAATCATATCCAGTCCCACCATTATATAATTCTGTAAGCCAGAGTATCCCACAAGTAACTCCAGAGACTTAAATTGATAGATAGAAGTGGCAACTCCGAAACACAACTCGCACTCCTAGTAGAGCCAAGAACTTGAGAGTAATCTTGTATCTCCCACTCAGATCTGCACTGGTTGCCAAACTGCAGGGGAGTAAAGACTCTGCGTTATCTTGATAGACGAGCTGGCGAATCCCACACAGCTGTGTTGTGGAAATGTTCTCAATTTCCCTCATGATAACATTGAGTCATAAAAGGAAGAAATGAACATTTATTTGCCAACTCCACCTGTCTGTTGGGCCCACCATATCTATATTAGCATCAAGGGAACTTGCCTATAGTGCTGAAATTTTTATCAGTAGGAGAGAAGCAACTGTTCTTTCCCTTAAATTGTGGTGAAAGCCAGTTTCTTTTTTCATCAAAAACTAAATGATAAAAATTGAGTGTTGGATGACTCACTTGTCAACATTTACATTTAGTAAAATGTTTGGAACTAAAAATCTCAAAACTTTTGAGCTTCACATATTTAAAATTCAGAACTAGGATGAAAATTACTTTTGTTCTGAATCCAGTCTGAATATAAGAAACTGTCTTTTAGAATTTACTTATGTTTTCTAGATAAAAGCAAGGTCAGTGAAGACAATAAAACAGAGGTGAATGAAAATTCAGGAGGAACAGCCCTGGCCGGTGGGCATGGCTCAGTTGGTTGAATGTGTCCCATGCACTGAAAGGTCACCAGTTTGATTCCCAGTCAGGGAACATGCCAGGGTTGTGGGCTCAATCCCCATTAGGGGGCATGTAGGAGATAGCTGATCAATGTCTCTCTCTCTCTCTCTCTCTCTCTCTCTCTCTCTCTCCCCCTCCCCCTCCGTCCTTTCTTCTCTCTCTAAAATCAATTAAAAACATATTTTACAAAAAATCCAGGAGCAACAATATTGTCTTGGAATCCAAAGTTCTTGGATTTACCCTATTCTTAAGTTTTTCGGTGAATTTATTATTTCTGAATTTATGGCAATGACATCTCTTCCATTATCAAAAAGGATTAATTTTAGAGTTGAGTGGGAAGTGAGTTTTCAATCTGTCCAGATTAACTGATGCACTAATTGAAGTGCCTTTTTAAATTTCTATTTGCAATTAGTTCATCTGCTTCCTGTACACTGGTAGGACCAGATATTTGTTAGGCAGATTTCTTTTAGAAACTGACCCTACCCTGTGACCTTGACCCATAATCTCAAATTGACATGTAAGTATGACCTAGTGGGACCATGTGGGTTGTACTATTTTCAAGAATAATGCAAACATCAAACAAAAAGAGTCAATAACAAAAAACAGAACGGGTTCTTTGGACCACAATCAGAAATCAGACCTGGCATCTGTACCCACCGCCTTCACCATTTGATTGATAAGTATGATTTCCTGACTCTCAATTACTCTGGTTTCATTAATCTCTGAGAAACATACCAAGCAATTACTTGGATTTTATTATCTTTCTAGTCTCATACTTGCGTAAAATGCTGAGAATTAGCATTCAAGAAACAGGTAGGTAAGTTAACTACAGCCAAAAGGAAAAATATGTATATCAATTTCTTCATTGTGACGCTGAAATCAGTATCATATTGCATTATTACCAAAAACCATATAGAAATGAACCATTCACTGAGGCACTGCAAACCTCCACAAAACCAATTCTAAGTTCTCCTAATGTTCAGATCTTATGTATATTTGGCTTTTATTTTACTCTGCTAATAAAATTTCCTTTCTGGTCTCAGGTGAACAGTCATTTCCCAGTCCATTGTAACAATCTCCTTCCTCTGCATCTGCTCGGTCACTGATCCACACATGACTGGTTTTGAAATGACCTTGAACTAAAGGGGCAACATTGAACCTTATAACTAGCAGTTTGAGGGTTTTAATTATGTAACATTTGCCCACAAAGCAAAAATTCCAAATCATGTCCTTTGTTCTGGATAGGAAATATCAGGACATATGAACTGTTTTGCAGCATCCTTGAGATTGGAATCTCCCAAAGTTTGAACTAGCTGCTTAAAAAATGCCCAAGCCCTTTACAAATTTAAATAGAATTTCCTATCTCTGATCACCACTTGCTAGGGGTGATTTTGAGAAAGAGGTTAACTCTAGGTGTTAAATGCTACGTTGTTCATTGAAATCTTTAGTCAGAAATCCAGGTCCTGCCCTTTGCTTTCCATATTCTGAAGTCACCATCAGAATGGTGGTGGGTTTGTTTCCAAGTGTAGGCTTGATGTATGTCAGAAAGTGAACAGTCTAGATGGTGCCCCCTGTAGGTAATAACATATAGAATTCTATTTTACTACAATACAGATTTTAAAACACCAGAAAAAGCCAGGCCAGTATGGCTCACTGGTTGAGCATTGACCAAGAGGTCACCTGTTTGGTTCCTGGTCAGTGCACGTGCCCAGGTTGTGGGCCAGATCTCCAGTGGGGAACATGCAGGAGGTGGCCGATCAGTGTTTTCTCTCATCTATGTTTCTCTCTTTCTCTCTCTCTCTCTAAAATCAATAAAGAAAAAAAATGTTTTCTTAATGCCAGAAAAAAAAAAAAAGGTAACCCCTCTTGAATTTATTAAATTGATTTTCAGAGAGAGAGGGAAAAGAAGGGAGAGAGAGAAACATCAGCTTGCTACTCCACCCTATTTGTGTAGTCATTGGCTGACTCTTGGATTTGCCCTGACCAGGGATGGAACTGCAACCCCGGTGGTGCTGCGGACAATGCCCCAACCAACTGAGCTACCCACCAGGGCTTGAACTCTATTTCTAATTTGAGTGTGAGTATTTTTGTTGCTATGCTCCTTTGGCAGTAATACCTAATAGTGGTCTTTCTAATCACCCTGCTCTTGTGGCCAATGCCCCAGTGGCTCTCTTCACCATGAACCATGTGTTAGGATGGAATTTGAAATGGGATCTTCCTCTCTGTTGTCACATTGCAGCCTGGAAACTTGAGGCTGGGCCTCCTTACACTTGGCTCGCATCCAGCCGCTTGCAGCACAGCTGCTGCTTTCTTTCCTCATTCATTCTTTCCTTCGTACTCCCTGGGCTGTCTGCTCGCAGTCTGTTTCCGGACCCCACGACGCACTCTTCTAGTGCAGGGGGGAGTGCATTCAACTGCATCTTTTGGTCTTTTCAGATCCAAGCACAGAACTTTGACATAAGAAGCATGTATTAATTTTCGATATGTAAATTAAGAGTAGAAAAATCATCTATAGCATAATGATTTGCAGCTAAGCTAATGGAGAACCTATGTTAAATTCTTCCCACTTAACATTTACCTTATTTTTACATAAAAATTTTATTATTTTCTTAAGATCATAAACTCAAAGGTATGTATTTTCTGTAATCCAAAATTCTGAAATTAAAACATATTTGTGTATGATATGTATTTTAAAAAATTCTTAGAAGAGTAAAAAACTACATTAAACTCTACTTTTCCATTGTTTTCTACACATTTATTTTTTAAGCCTTTCATGAATAATAGTGCAGAAAGCCTCATGTCTTTCTCTACACATTAACAGACCCACTGCAGGCAGAATTGTCAGGGAATGTTGTCTCTATTCAATGACAACATTAGCCTTTGGATTATGTCCAGTTTTCAGATACAATCCCTCCTGGATACATTTAATAATTTTAGAAAAACAACACCTAGACATAAAGTATTCTTAAGAAAGAATGAAAGACAGGGAATGTCCAGGAAAGGAAGAAATGCTTGATAATGTATATCATGTTTCAATTAAAATTATGTAGTAAGTACTCTGCTCATGCGCAAGCCTCACAAGGTCCCAATGGCGTCATGCCTGTAATGCTGCCGTGTCGGGGCGCTGCCGTGTCGGGGCGCTGCCTCAGAAGTGGTCCATCACCCCTTTCTTCCTAATAAATCACAATGACCTGGGACGTTCCCTCCCACAGGCCTAACATTTGTTATGGGCTTGGGCGTAAATAACATAATTTCCAGGTTATGTACATTTCCTTCTTCTGTCACTGAGGAAAAGGTAAGACTTTTTTTTTTTTTTTTTAGTTGTGTAAACATAGGTGTGGAAAGAGCAGGGATAAGGCAGCTCTGCTCTGACTTGGAAGCTAACATTTCCTGAAAGGATGGTAAACTCTCAGTGAGCTCTTGGAGATGCATAGATTACACAAGCACAAACAGTACCTGTTCTCATGGAGTTGAGATTCTAGTGAGTTTTAACATGAAAAGATATTCTAAGTGCTTAAACCTGTACTGTGTTGTACTAGGTCAGGGATTGGCATGACTATGGCCTAAGGGCCAGACCTGGCCTGTAACCGTTTTCTGTGAGGTTTTATTGGAGCCCAGTCATGTCCATTCATTACATACTGTCTCTGGCCGCTTTGGGGCTGCAGCAGCAGACCTGAGTCGTTGTATAAAGGCCATCTGGCTTGTAAAGCCTAAAATATTTACTATCTAATTCTTTACGGAAAGATTTGCCAACCCCTCTAGTAAGTGACATGACAACTTAAAGACAATAACTTTATCTGTTTAAAGTTGGATTTACTTCCTTGATGAATTCTTATAACAGCTCACTGTGTTTTCTCAGTGAGGAAACTGAGGGTTTATATCCTGACTACAATCACACAGTCACCACAGAGAGTCTTTGTATTAACTGCTGGTCTTCTGACCAAGTGTGGCAGTCCAAGGTCTTTGTTCATTCCACAACACTCTTGGTGCTAAGCTGGGCTCTGGGATACAAAGAAAATACAATGAAGAGGAAGACAGGCTATTCCTTGTCTCCAATCTCCCTTAAGGGTTTATAATCAAGAGTGCAGTAGCTCACTTTCTAGAATTTAAGACACCCAAGTGTTTCTAGGACCTGTAAGAGAGAGCTACGTTTTTCCCATGTCATAAAGTAGGAGAGACTCTCAAAGTGGTCCCTTGCATTTGCTAAATACATTGGTAGAGAAGCTGATAAGAGAAAAAAGGTGTTTTCCTATTTTATTTACCAGGATCCTGTTTGTAATACAGTAGCTCTGGACTCAAAGTGCAGTGCAGTTTTGAAAACTTAAGAAAAATATTTCATATGCATCTCTGTGTCCTCGGCATCTAGCAGCCCATGGTACTCAATAAATTTTTATTGAATGAAAAGGGTGCTCTATAGGCCTTTGAAGAGAATCCAGCCTTGCAAAATTACTGTCTTTTGAGCATAAAATATTTCATAGTATTTAATGCATGAGCATATTGGCTTTCAGTTGATGCTAACAAAAATTTTGAATGACCAAGTAGATTTTGTAAGCAAAAAAGTGTGGAAGTTTTTAAAAATACTTTTTTTTAATATCTCAGATTTTAACTCTAGAATTTGAATTTCTTACATTAAAAAAAGTCTTGAAATATATTAAACTTAGTCAACAAATCAGTGACATGCCAAACAATATTACAGCCTGAGGCAAAAGGAAAAAAATTACTAATACTGATCCTGTTATTTATTTAGCTTTGATATTTTAGTTATCATGGATGTTTTGTAGTAATTGTTATTTTGTTAAATATTGCATAAAATATTATTTATGTTGATTACTGAGGTTTCTGGCAGCCCCTTAAATTTAGCTTGAAAGGCAAATGCCTTACTCTTCTCACTTTAGTTCTGACCCAGCACAAACCCAAATATTCTAAATATGGCAGGATGGTAAGAAGCTGGAAAAATTCCTGGAATGGGGAAACTGAGATAAGAAAATTAAACAAGACCAAACAATTTGGGCAGCTTGCAGGCAGCTTGTGAATCTCAAGACTTTATCTTCCCCAACCGAGGACACTTGAGAACAAGTAGTTTATACATCTCCTCCCTAATGATTCTAATGATTTATACCTCTTCTCCTTAAACAGAGAATATGTCGCTTAAATCACCCTGGCCTAGGCAAATAGAGAACAAACACCCAATTAATAGCATTCATGACAGCTAAACCCAAGCTCAGATAAAGTCTGGGGGAAAACAACAAAACCCCAAAAACATTTTGATGGTTTCATTTAAGGGGAGAATGTTAGGCAGGACAGATAGCTGCTAGGGCAGGATGAGGGAAAGAAGAATGGAGGAGGGGGAGTAGTTTATCTCCCCTATGAACAAAGAAGTCAGTAGTCTTGGGACTTGCCAAGATAAAATCATCAGATGTTCTCATACATTCTGGGGAAAGCTACAACAATGTAAAAAGGGGACCTTGAAATGTAGTCTATCTGTCAGGGGAACCTTGAAACCTATAGGGGAGAAAAGTATAAAACTCTCAAAGCCCCACCAGGCATGGCACTCAGACTAGCTGAATTGCCTGCTTGTGCTTTATGCCAAGTATATATTCTTAACAAATGTGCTTGCTTTGTTTCTTTAATAAATGTTCTAGCCTTGCTTAAACACTGCTTTCTGTCACTTATCTGAATGCTTTATTGTGAGTGTGACAAAAGCCAAGAAAGGGAGAGTCCCCCCTCATTTGGGTGGTTCTCTGGTAATATAAAGATATTTTTCTTTCACTAAAAAAGATGGTGTAAAATAAAGCATCAGAGAAGAAACTTATTCTGACATCCCTTTTCTTCATGAGCTCATTTCTAGCTTTATAATAAAATTAAAAATTGTAGAAAATAGTTTTTCATCTGATTGCACCTGATAGTTTATGTGTCACAGGAGGCAAGAGTAATCTGCATGGAGATGATAATCACTGGACAGTGTTTCACAGTGGGTGGAGGAGATCTAGGCAACAGTTTAAAATTCTGGGAATCTCTTCTCTTTGTCCTTTCTTCTTCATTTCTTAGATGGATTAAATTATAATCCTGGTAAACTGATCTCTTCTGACTATCCCTTCAGTGGTTAGGGTTTCTACACAAAAGAATTCAGAGAGTGAGGAAGAAGCAAGCCTTTCTGGCCCAAATCTAAACCCACACCCTCTAGTCAATTTCTCAGTAACTAGGCTGATAATTTTATCTTCATTTACCTACATCTTATGACTTTATTCTCAACTAGTTCTGAACATGAGAATGGGTGTTTTTTATTGATCTTAATCCTAATATTTTTCCCTTAAATTTGCTCTTTAAGCCTAGTCAAAAAGATATTTTGCTTTTGTAGACTTATTCTAACTCTAAGAACAAACTTTAAAGTTCTTTCTAGTCTCCCATACCTTACTCCTAACTTTTATGCCTTTCCAAATGGAGAATTTTAACATAAAGGAGCACTTTATTTTAAATTAAAATAATAATTATACATATAATATTTATTATTAACAAATAATTTTGATTCTTAAGTTTGAACATGATTTCACAGGAAATCTGTGTTATATACATGCACACAAACAATATGTGTAAGTAGAGTAAATTTCTCACTACGTCAGGGAGTCAAGGTGATTTCCCAGTCATCTGGGAGAACAGATCCCGGTCTGTATTGACTATCTCAGTTCATCCTCATTCAGAGGCAGCTACTGCAGCTGCAGGATCTGCTCTGACCATTGGCAGTACTGATGCTGACCACCAGCTCTGAGGTTTCCAGGACTACCCTCACTTCTGACCAACTGACTACAAATTTGAGGTTTCCTCTGCCCTTCAATGTTTTGATAAGTATCTAGAGCTCACAGAACTCAGGAATGCATTATATGTATGTTAACAATTTTGTTTCAGAAACACACACACACACAATGAAGAAGATGCAAATCAGAGTCAAATAAAAGGAGAGATGCATAGCGTAAGGTCTGAAAGGGTCCCAAACATGAAGCTTCCAGCTTTATCTCCCAGCTTTATGGATTCAGGATGAGTCACTCTCCCAGTACATCAATGTATAACAAGGTATACAGGATCCTGCCAACAAGGAAACTCCCTCAAGCTTTGGTGTCCAGGGTTCTATTGGGATTTTATTAAGTGAGCATGATTGAATTGATTGAATCATTGGCTATGTGATTGAACTCCATCTCCAGCCCCTGTCTAGTCCCACAGGTCCGGTTGATATCACATGGCTCAAAGCCCCAACTCTCTAATTACATCTAATTACGTGGTTGGTCTTTCTGGTGGTGTGGTCAGCTTTACTGTCACAAACTGTTTAGGGACCCACCATGAATAACAAAGATACTCCTATCAATCCAGAAATTCCAGCATTTTATAGGCTTCTTCTCAAGAACCAGGGAGAAAGACCAGCCAAACTCTCTATTATATAGGACTAGTTTTTAGGACAATTCTTTACAAGATGACAGACTCTTACAATCTCTTTCCATGTCAATAAATGATCTCTGAAGTTTTTTCTGCTGCTCTCAACCTGGCAAACAGAGCCAAATTAGTCCCCTCTCCAGGATTACTCGAAAATGTCTCTGCACCTCTGTGACTGACAGCTCCATCGGCACCTAGGAACAAAATTGCATTAATCCCTATAGCTAAACTCTGCCCAATATTTCCTATTGTCTTGCCTTTGCTTATTCATGTAGATCCCTTGAATAATGACTGCAGCGTGGATTTGGACAATGTGCTTCTAGGCCATGGCTCCTTTTTTTCTCTCGAGGCTAGTTCAAGATTAAGTAGCCACCAGAATGTATGCAGGTTCTGACAGGATACAGAATTAAATTTCAGACAAGAAGCTTACACTAACATAAGCTTGCCAGGTGTTTTTGACAGAAGGAATTAACAAAAATAATTCCCTAATGGTATTATTGTATAGAAAAGAACCTTTCAAAATAGGATAGAAAGTAGAGTCAGATCTGATTATTTTTCTTTGACTATTTTATTATTTCTTAAGAAAATTGTTAAGGTTTATAAAATGCATAAGCAATTGCTTAACTTGTTTTAGTAATCTTTTCAGCATATGATCAAGCTGACTATAGAATTATTTAACTGGCTTAATGCTACCTACTATTGCCATAATATTTTGGAAAATACAAAAAGAATGCTGCATGTGGAATTGAAAAATAGGTTGTGTTACTTTACATAATTTTTGGTAGAAAAATTATAACTTGATTATTTCAGTGAAATTTCAACAAAGAGTCCTGTGGTAAATTGAATAATTGATCAAAATTGCTTAGTTCCCTCCAGCAATAACATACATCTATACTTTGCCAAGGCCTTGTGGTAGACTAAATGTACTTCCCTAACCCTCATGTCTGCAACTTGCTTTGGAGAAAAATGTGTTAGCAACTGAACACAGCAGAGGGCTGAGATGCGCTTGTGTTTGGCCATGCCTTGTACATGCCTGCAATTACCTGGAGAGCGCTTCCCCTGGACAGCTCCCTCAGTTGCAGCCTGGACCCCAGAATTATCACCCATGGAGCAGATCTAAGCCTATCCTGCAGTAGAGCCTGGAGCAGACTCAGACACAACCCAGTCCAAAAGCCAAAACCAGCTGAACTGAGTCTAGTCAGCCAAGCCTAGCTGACCTACAAATACACAAAAGAGAATAAGTGGCCCTGGCCGGTTTGGCTCAGCGGTTGGAGCGTCAGCCTGCAGTCCACAGAGACCCGGGTTCGGTTCCCGTAAGGGCACGTACCTCGGTTGCAGTTTGTCCCCGGCCCTGGTTGGGTCATGCAGGTGGCAGCCACTCGATGTGTCCCTTTCACGTCGATGTTTCTCTCTCTCTCCTCCTACTCTATCTGAATAAAATATCAAAAAATGTCTTCAGGTGAGGATAAAATAAAATAAAAATCACACTATGTAAGAAAAAAAAAGAATAAGTGGTTGTTATTTTCAGCCTCTAAACTGTGGAGTGACTTGCTGAGCAGTATTACTGTGGCAATATTGACTAATGCAAAAATGTGTGCCTAGAAGTGGGATACTGCCATAACAAGTGCCTGGGCTATGTGGCATCAGCTTTGCAATAAGGTAGCAATGAAACTTAGAGAAGAGTCTGAAAAAATGTTGCATATTGGCAAAATGTTTGGTAAAATTGTCACCTATGAGAATTCCAAAGAAAGAAAAAAAATGTACCTATTGGTCCTCCCAACACTGGAGGAGATTTGGATGATTTTACTAGCTGCATTTGAAAAGGTCCTACAATATTCAGATGAGTGCAAAAAGGAACTTACTGGTAAGCAGGAATGAATAATTATTATTTTAAACCACTGATTTTGGGGGTGGTTTATAACACAGCATTATTGTGGTGCTGGTTGATAGCTATTTGACCAAAAATCTACATAGTTTTAATCTAACATCCTGATGGTCTTCTTTCCTCATACAGATATTGGCAAATCTCTATGCTGGATGCTATGAGAAATACAAAAGAGAATTGAATAATAGAACAGTTAAATTATGTTATTCTTACCAGTTTTTCCTGTCAGTGTGAGATTAATAAATATTCTTGTATTTATTTTAATTGCTGGTAAATGTACCCCTGACCGAATTAAGACGTTCCCAAGTTAACATGAACCAATATGGCCAGTGTGATTAATTTGCTTTAAATCATGACTGGAGTCTTAATTCTATGAAGAGACCTCATAAATTTTAGCACCAAATGAGGTTGTAGTGCCAGGGTTGGTGTTTATGTCTGTGCGTTGCCTCAACACATTAGTCCCAAATGAAGACAATAGAAGCCATCCAAAGGGGAGATGGGCTGCCAGACTAGATTTCTACTACTACAGCAACTTGTACTTGTTTCCTCAGCTGTCTGACTGATAAAGGGTGCCTATATCTATAAGGGGCATGTGCGTGGCACACAAAGGCACCATAAAATTATCATAGAAGAAGAATACGAACATGATTATTGTGTGGCCAGGAAGCTCAGCATTTGATAGAAACAACAACAAAGACCGCACCTTGCATTTAATTAGGGAAATTTCGTGCACTATCTTAATCTGTTTTTCCCCTCCTCTTCTTCTGGTAGCCTAACCCTCCACAAAGAAAAATTAAAGTACAACATGGGCACGAACCAGAACAGGAGAGAAAAATCCTCCCTCTCTTATTAGGAATCTATGCAATAAAGTTCAAATTTCAGTTGGGTCAGACATTACAAGTTTGATAGAAATACTTTAAATTATTTGCTCAGTGTATACACTTAAACCTATCCAGAGGCATATCCAGTAAAAATGATTTCTTTCCCTTAGTGAACTTTCTACTCTGAGTCATGAACTTCATAGCAGGGACACCTTACCACAGGCCATAGATTTGTCTTTCTTTCTTTTGTAACTGAGAAAAAAATAGTCTGTTTCCATTTTATAACTTGAAATTTTATTCCCTATGCCAAACCAGAACTTTGGCTGCCTTTTCCTTTAAAATATAAGCTTTCCAAGTGTTAAGGACTTTTAAATTTTTCCTATGAAAGAAGAGGTTTGTTATTTTTACTTTTGTTGTGTTTGCTAAAAAATGAGATCTATGAAAACATGCTATTTTTAAAGACTCGCTTTAATGTATTGAGTGATGACTCTATACAGAGTATGAAAAGTCAGGAGATGTTTATATATCAAAGACTAGGTGTTAATCAGGATAAACTGAATGGATTCTCGGAGCAGGGTTTGATCCTGTAAAATTCTGTTTGTGATTAAAAACAAAATCCCTTGTTAATACTTTCCAGATCAATCATAATGTTAAAGCAAACAATATTTGCACCCATAAATGCAATGAGACCCACTGGCATCAGGGCCATGGGATTCTGGGCGTCATGCGCCCTGGGAGTCCAAGGCTGTGGTGATACTCTATCAGCATATTTCCCACAGACAGGGCAGTGGAATGACTGAATATTTAACCAGTGTCAAAACATCACAATATACCTCCTCTACTTGAGAATTGAACCTGTCAGCTCCTAAATTGTGTGCATTTTCAAGCAGTTAGCACAGTTTACTATATGAAAACCATCACATCACCCTCATTCTAACAGCAAATTGTTTCATCAATGTTAAGTTAGAGGATAATGTTATACGTCTAACTGTAATTGACAGACAGGGATCATGTGTTCCATGTACGTGTTATCATGGACCCGAAGGAAAGAGCAAAAGGAAGAGTAGGAACCACTGTTCACTTTTTAGGCATACAATAATGGCTGAGTTTGTTTGTTTGTTTGTTTGTTTAAGAATATGAATTCGAAAAGCTTGCACTCAGCTTCGCTGTTATCCCATCAAGCAGAACTGGTCAGGTCTCCATGGTATTTCACATGTGCCAGCCACAGCATTAGTTCCATCAGCAGCTAACGCCGCTACTAAAATTAAGGCCGAGAACTCCACGGCTTAAGCAACTTAAGTGGGTTTGGAAATAACACTTGTTCATGGTCTCTTTATAAGGTTATGATTTTGGTTAAGTATAGCATGTCGAAGAATCTCATGGTGGGATTTATTTCTGCATAATTAGCTGTCGCCAAGTTCAAGGGATATGACGCCTCTTTGAGATTTCCTAATTCTGCTTCACGGGGTTGGAATGCCCGGCCCCAGTTTGGTTCCGGGGTGATATTTCCTCTGGACTGCAGTTGTAAAGAAGCAATTTAAGATGCCCTGGCCGGTTTGGCTCAGCGGTTGGAGCATCAGCCTGCGGACCAGAGAGTCCCGGATTCGGTTCCGCTAGGGGCATGTACCCAAAAAAAAAAAAAGATGCACAGACTCAATGCCTGAGCCGCGCTGTGTGCCCAGCACCCGGCAGGGCATCCACACCAAGGCTGCCGCACTTCCTCACTGCTCCTCCGGAGTCCGCACTCCCCACCCGACCACCCATAGGCCTGTGACTGTACCAGCGGGCACAATGAAAAGCAACATATTGGAACATCGCAGAATAACCTGAAATTTCTAACACCAAATTTTCCCCGATATCCTTTACAAAATGAAGAACCAGGGATTTTTACTATACCTTAATTGTTGGTGCTGTAAAAGAAAAATTACAGAACTAGCTATCAGGAAGCCTGAGTTTTAGCCTTGGCTCAGACATGAAATCAGTGTCTAATTCAACCAATATTTGCTTGTTCACTATGTGCTTATCACATTGACAGATGCCAGAATATGGAGCAAGTTTATAGTCCCTGCTCTTACAAAGTCTAGTGGTGGGAATTAAATGGAGATTTCATTGCAGCAAGTAAGATCTTTACCAGTCAAGAGACTCTATTAATAAAGTGGAAGTTAAACAGCTGACATTTTTTTAGTTGTGATTTTATGATTTGGTTTAAAAAGCATATCTCACAAGTGAAATGTTTTCAAAAGGTATCATGTACCAAGCACTGTGCATTGTACTCTGTGCAGCTCGCCTCTTTAATTCTCACAAAAACACTAGGTCAGGTACTAACCTAGAAATGTTACGTGAGTGGCCCAAGTCATGTAGCTGGTAAGCGGCAGACCTGGAAGAGAGACCCTAATCTGCCTGCCTCCAAAAGCCGTGCTTCGACAACTCAAAATAAGACTAAACTAAGACTGTCCGTTAGGGATAAGGTTATAGCCTACAAGAAAAAACATGACGCATTTTTAGGGTGAAACGGATGTGTTGAGAAGATTGAGAGGAATCATTTTTAGATCACATCTGTTTAGAGATTAAGCACAGATCTGGTCCATTAAGTCCCATAATTAACCTTTTTCATATTAAATACTAATCAAGATAAGACTGAACTGGAATGTGGTGGTTGGGAATCATAAGACGTCATTCGTCTGTGTACATTCACTGCTGTCCGGCTGAAGCAGAGCCTGGTTAACAATCCACAGAGGCAGCAGGGTATCCTGGGAAGAGCCTGGCCCGGGGACTGACTCTTGCCAATGAATCTGTGTGGTATTGGGATTCATTTCCTTGAACTGGGATTCAGTGCTCCTATCTGTAGAATGAGGATGATGGATCTGGTCTAGTTTTTAGCTTTCATGACTGTTTCTAAAGGAATTAAGCTCAGTGATATAGTCTGGCTTTGGAATCCCAATATTCACTAAATACATATATTGATTGACCCTTTATTTTCTGTTAGAAACACTTCCTTTTTCTAATCCAAACATACACACCTTCTTTTCTCTCCCTCCCCCTCCTCCACCCTTCCCTCCTCCTCCTCCTCCTCCTCCCCCTTCCTCCTCCTCCTTCCTCCTCCTCCTCCTCCTCCTCCCTCTTCCTCCTCTTCCTCCTCCCCCTTCCTCCTCCTCCTCCTCCTCCTCCTCCCTCTTCCTCCTCTTCCTCCTCCCCCTTCCTCCTCCTCCTCCTCCTCCTCCTCCTCTTCCTCCTCCTCTTCCTCCTCCTTCTTCTTCTTCTTCTTCTTCTTCTTCTTCTTCTTCTTCTCTTCTCTTCTCTCTCTCTCTCTCTCTCTCTCTCTCTCTCTCTCTCTCTCTTCCCCCCTTCTACTTGCCTAATCCTTGGTCATTTTTTCAAGTCTTGACTTTGTTAGGGAACCTGTCACTGATTACCTGTCTTGGTTAAGTCTACTGATCTCTATGAATATCCTCTCTACTTGCTCTGTCGCTGAGTTGTTATGAGGATCAGATCACATGATGCATGTACAGTGCTTGGAATCATGCTTGGCACATAAAAGCCCTCGATGACTATTAGCTCACATCACCATTATCATGATTTCTAAACTTATGACACTCTTTGTTTTATCAGTCTCATTGATTCTCTGCATGGTCTAGTAGATATTAGCTTGGGAGGATAGGGACCATAACAGTAGAACTTATGGTTGCAACATCAGCGACTTAGCCTGTGAATGACCAGAGTAAGTAAATATGTCTTAATTGGTTAATGTTAAATAACACATAGCTATTTGCATAAGAAAACTTTCATTTCTATAATAAAGCAAGTTAAGCCTTAAAGCACTTACTTTCTAATGGAATCGACTGAAACATGCAATTTAAAATAACTCAATGTGATGAGGGCTATAATAAAGTTATGAACTTAGGTTTATGGAGACATAGAAAAAGAAGTAATAGATCTTGCCTGGGGGATGACGTATACACAACACTTCCGCTGAGCCGTGTAACACCAGTGTGATTTAAACTAGCAAATATGTGAGAGGAGGGTCATTTCACAAAGAAAAAAATATGATATAAATAAAAACACTAGAGGGGAAACTGCATAACGGGTTTATATCACTGACTTAGTAGATTCCCCAGAGGGTACACTGGGGAAAGGAAGAGGTTTATTAGAGAGTAAAGAGGGATGAGAATGGGCAGATAGGTTTAGACTTTAAATGCCTTGCTGTTCTGTGGTTACACAGTGCTGCCACAGTTTCTCCTCATCCCTCAGTCTCCTCTCCATGCCGTGCAACCCGCATCTTGTCTCTCACTGAAAAGTTAAGTAAGCATCCATCCAAGCTATTAAATTGTCCTTATATTTTGATTTTCCCTCTAACATTTCCTCTTCTCCATCTTCCATCCCCACTTCTGAAACACCTCCCAAATTCAGGTCATCATATCCATTCTCTCTGCTGCAGACTGAGGTCAGGTTATTAGAATATTACCTACCTGATGTCTTATTCACAGTATATCACGCACCCTGCTGCCAGTTACTCCTGAAACATTGAAAGTTGATCTGCTCATCCACTAAGCTTCTACTTTAAGTTTTAATTCAACTGACAGAACCACTGTTTATTTTACTTTTAAGATAATATTGTGTGTGCTTGCTTCAGCAGAACATATACTAAAATTGAAATGACACAGAGATTAGTATGACACCTGTGCAAGTGAACACTGAAAGTCGCGAAGTGTTAAAATGATGACAATGATAACAATGCCAATAATATTTTGTGAGAAGGTATTGTGGCAATGTTCCACATGCTAAAAAATCTGCATTTTCCTTTTATACTACTCTCATTATTGGGAGCTTCATCAGTGAGGTCATAATTGGTGGCTAAATTATCACAAATGTGTTTAATAAAACCAACCTTCTATATAAAACACTTTAAAAGTTTAAGTGAACAGTATTTTACTTTTACATTGTAAATATTTTCACAAATATAGTTTGCTATAAAAATTATTCCTAGTCCCCAGGTTATAAATCAATATTCATTTAATATATTTATGCAACCCTTTTATTATTACAGAGAGCTCTTTTCTCTCCTAAGAGAAGCTGGGAATTTCACATTCTGATGGTAAGATCCAAAGTAAATATCAATTATTTCATTTTATTTTATTTATTTATTTTTTTATCCTCACCCGAGGACATTTTTTGTTCAGGTAGAGTGGGAGGGAGAGAGGGAGAGAGAAAGAGAGAGAAACATCGATGTGAAGGGACACATCGAGTGGCTGCCACCCGCACGACCAACCAGGGCCCGGGGACAAACTGCAACCGAGGTACATGCCCTTAGCGGGAACCGAACCCGGGTCTCTCGGGACCGCAGGCCGACGCTCTAACCGCTGAGCCAAACTGGCCAGGGCAATATCAATTATTTTATTAGAGGTTTCAAAATTGTGATTTTTCTATTTCTATCATTTCACCAACATCCATCAGTAAGAGTTCTTAAAGAATGTTCCCTCATTAGGCAGGGCTGATTGATTATCTTAAATTCAGTGCATAAAGGAAAAGCAGGATAAATTTTTATTCTTAATTTTGGCTTTAAACTAAGGTAGCTAATGAGTTGAAATTTGTCTTGTTTTGTTTGTTCTCCCTCTTTCTTATATTATGAACTTATTGTTTTTTATATATTGAATGTTTTCAATAAATTGTATTCACTATTCTTGATAAAAAGAAGAAGATGGCAGCTGGCAGGACCGGAGGGAGGGTGAGTGTGTGAGAGAGTGAGCGAGTGTGTGAGAGAGTGGAAGTGGACTTGAAGGTGGACGACCAAACCCGAGCAGGGCACAGATGTGAAGCAGAAGGTTCCTGTGCTGTGGACAGGAGCAGCTGGTTACCTCTGCAAGCTGCCTTTCAGGGCTCTTCTCCCTGCACCGCGGGGAGGTCCCACCATTTTGGCAGATCCCGGGTCTTCCCTGGGAGGAGGCAGTGGGAGCGGCTAGGGCCCAGCAACCTGAGTCCACCAGCACACCTGGCACCATCAGACCCGTGGACACTCCGTGTCAATACAGACCTGTGCACAGTAGTGGAGCTCCCAAGGTGCTGGCATAAAAGCCGCAGACAACCTTGAGCCCAGCACCATCCCCCGTAGTAGCAGCCCGATCAGAGTCCAGATATACCCCCAGCAACAGAGGCTGGGGAGCAGACATCCATCCCCAGGCAACAGAAGTACAGACCAGCAGCTGAGACCCATCCCCAAAGACTACAGCAAACGCTGAGCAGTTGAGCCCCACGGGGCAGCAGCATCCCCACCCACCAGCGGCAGGACCTGGGGCTGGACAGAGGCCAGTGCGGTCTAGTATCTCACAAGAGCAGAGGGAAGCCTGAGCCCTAGAGAGACTGGTGTGATCCAGCTGCCCACCCGCGGGAACTGCAGAGTGCAGGGGCACCAGAGAGGTCAGTACAACCCAGCAGGGACTGTGCCATCCAATTACCCTCGGGACCTGTGGGGTGCTGAAGCACCAGAGAGGCCTGTGAGACCCAGCAGCCCATAACATAGGCATAGAGCCCAGTCCCCAAAGGGACTGTGTGATCCAGTTACCCTCAGGACCTGCAAGGCGCGGGGGGGCACCAGAGAGGCCCGTGCAACCCAGCTGCCTGCAAGCTAGGCATACAGGATGTGAAAATGGAGGCGGAGTGAATAGAGGCTATGCAGAAGATCTCTCAGGACCAAATGGGAATTACAACTAAAATAAAGACAAATCCTCAGAAAAAAGCCACAGAAAAGCAGCAGGACAGAACCATATAACCAGGGACACTGGCAGGATCTGTGGAGACACAAGACAGTGCCAGGCTGGGAGCCCACAGATACCACCAGTCTTAGCTGTGATCAGCACCCTTGGGGACTAAAGATCAAGCCTGCTCCACAACACAAAGAGCCAGGACAGAGCACTAAAATAGCCATAGCCACTCACCTGGGGCCTACGGAAGAGGGAAGGCAGACTGGGCTGGAACTCTGTGGGAACACCCAGGATTTGGAGGGCACTCAGAGTTTTTGCTGAGTGGCGGCCACAAAGGACGATGGCCAGTGTGCTCCTTCCCTAAGCTGTGGGGAAAATCAGCAGCCCATTCCCCCTAGGAGATTCAGCCTTTCCCAGGTGAGGCAAAGAAATGCAAATTCAGGCTCATTAATGACAAGCATGTATCCCACCCTCTGGAAATCCTCTTATGCAGAACACCAGGGCTATATTCCAAGGCACTGAGTAACTGAGACTACTAGCCACCAGGAAAAAGCTAGAAAATAACTGAACCTTTCCTGGGCTTGCAAATCTACCCAGGAAAGTAAGAATTGACAGTGGTGTTTAACGTGGGCCAACACAGGCTCATCCAAACCCAGTAGAGGGAGCCACAAACGCAGAAATCCAACACCCACAGGGAAAATTTGGCAGGCTCCAAACCCACTGAGATAGCCCAATTGGTGAAACGAAGAAACAAATCCCAAATGAAAGAACAAGAGAACTCTATCGAAGATGAGATCAATGAAATGCAGCTAAGCAAATTATCAGCGGTAGAGTTCAGAGCCATGATCTTGAGGAAGCTCAACAGCATGAGTAAGGACATCAGCACCATGAGTAAAGATATAGAAACATTGACAACCAACCAAGTGGAAATGAAGAATGACATAGCAGGAATTAAGAATGCATTGGAAGGACTAACCAGCAGAGTAGAGGAAGCTGAGGACCGGATCAGTGAATTACAAGATAGGGTAGAAAAAAATCAATCACTCAAAAACCAAAAGGAAAAAACAATTAAAAATCAGGAAGACAGCTTAAGAGAACTGTGGGACAACTGGAAACATAATAACATTCGCCATCATAGGAGTCCCCGAAGAGGAAGAAAATGGGCAACGGTTAGAGAATATATTTGAACAAATAGTGACAGAAAACTTTCCTAACTTGGTGAAGGAAGAAGGCATTCAAGTTCAAGAAGCACAGAGATACACAAGTAAGAAGAACCCAAACAGGCCCACACCAAGACACAGAGTAATCAAAATGCCACAAATAAAAACACAGAGAATCCTAAAGGCAGAAAGAGATAAGCAACAGGTTACCAACAAAGGAACCCCCAAAAGGCTCTCAGCAGACTTCTAAACAGAAGCACTACAGGCCAGAAGAAAATGTCATGAAGTAATCAAGGTCATGAATAACAAGGATCTGAATCCAAGACTACTCTATCCAACAAGGCTATCATTCAAAATAGAAGGTCAAATAAAGAGCTTTCCAGACAAAAATAAAAAAGGTTAAGGGAATATATTAACACCAAATCAGCACTGTAAGATATGCTAAAAGGACTGCTGTAATTAGTAAAAGAAATAGGAAGAAAAATAGAACCACACTAAACAAATATAGCAATAAATAAGTATATATCAATTATGGTTTGAATGCTCTGATAAAAAGACACAGAGTAGCTGACTGGATAAGAAAACATGACTCATGTATATGTTGTTTACAAGAGACCCACCTCACAACAAAAGACTCACATGGGTTAAAAGTGAAGGGATGGAAAAATCTTTCAAGCAAACAGAAACCAAAAAAAGCTTGGGTAGCAAAACTCATATCTGATCAATTAGATTTCAAAGTGAAGGCCATAACCAGAGACAAAGAAGGTCACTACATAATATTGAAAAAATCTATCCATCAGGAAGATATAACCTTGATAAACATATATACACCCAATATAGGAGCACCAACATATATTAAAAATCTTCTAGAAGACTTCAAAGGAGAAATCTACAGCAATATAATTATAGCAGGGGACTTCAATACCCTGCTGACATCACTGGATAGATCTTCCAGACAAAAAATTAACAAGAAAACACAGACTCTAAGTGAAGTGCTAGATCAAATGGACTTAATGGATATCTACAGAGAATTATACCCCAAAACTGCAGAATTCACATTCCTCTCAAGTGCACATGGGACATTCTCAAAGATAGACCACATGTTAGGACACAAACTAAGTCTCTACAACTTCAAGAAGATGGAAATCATATCAAGCATCTTCTCAGATCACAATGGCATGCAACTAGAAATAATTGCAACAAGAACATGCAAAGACATTTGAACACATGGAGGCTAAATAGCATGTTATTGAACAATAAATGGGTTACAATGGAGATCAAGGAAGAAATTAAAAACTTCCTGGAAACCAATGAAAATGAAGACACAACAACAAAATCTATGGGATGCAGCAAATCTATTCTGAGAGGGAAGTTAATAGCACTACAGGCCTACCTCAAGAAACAAGAGAAATTTCTAATAGACTATCTAACCTCACTACTTAGAGAACTAGAAAGCAAACAAAAAGAAAACCCCAGAGCAAGTAGGAGGAAAGAAAAACAATTCAAAGGAGCAATGAAACAAAGAGCTGGTTCTTTGAAAAGATAAACAAGATTGATGGACCCTTCGCTAGATTCACCGAGAAACAAAGAGACAGAACCCAAATACACAAAATCAGAAATGAAAGAGAAGAAATAATAACTGACACCACAGAAATACAAAGAATTTTAATTAATATTATGAAAAATTATATGCCAACATATTGGACAATTTAGGTGCAATGGACAAATTTCTAGAAACACATAGTCTCCCAAAACTAAACTGCAAAGAGATATAAAACTTGAACAAACCAATAACAACAAAAGAAATTGAAGATGTATTCAAGACTCTCCGAGCAAACAAAAGCCCAGGACCCGATGACTTCATGGGGGAATTTTACCGAACATTCAAAGAACTAATACCCATTCTCCTCAAAATATTTCAAAAAATTCAAAAAGTAGGAAGACTTTCAATCTCGTTTTATGAGGCAAGCATAATTCTAATTTCAAAACCAGAAAAAGACACTACAAAGAAAGAAAACTACAGGCCAATATGCCTGATGAACATAGATGCCAAAAAAGTGGAAGCACGTACCTTGTTCATGGATTGGAAGAATTAACATCATAAAAATGTCCATACTACCCAAAGTAATCTATAGATTCAATGCAGTCCCCATCAAAATACCAACGACATACTTCACAGAACTAGAACAAATACTTCAAAAGTTCATATGGAACCAAAAAAGACCTCAAATAGCCATAGCAATTTTTAAAAAGAAGAACAAAGTAGGAGGTATCACATTACTAGATTTCAGGTTATACTACAAAGCCACTGTAATCAAAACAGCCTGGTACTGGCACAAGACCAGGCATATAGACCAGTGGAACAGAACAGAGAACCCAAATATGGACCCAAGGCAATATGCTCAATTAATATTTGACAGAGGTGGCAAGAGCATACAGTGGAGTAAAGACAGCCTGTTTAATAAATGGTGTTGGGAAAATTGGACAGCTACATGCAAAAAAAAAAAAAAAAAAAAAAAAAATGAAACTAGACCATCACCTTACATACACAAGAATAAACTGAAAAAGAATTAAAGACTTAAATGTGACTCATGAATCCATAAAAATCCTAGAAGATGACGTAGACAACAAAATTTCAGATATCATACACAGCAGAATTTTCAATGATACACCCCCTAAGGCAACAGAAACAAAGGAGAAAACAAATACATGGGACTACATCAAACTCAAAAGCTTCTGCACAGTAAAAGAAACAGCCATCAAAATGGAAAGGCAACCCACTGTATGGGAGAGCATAATTGCCAATGATATATCAGATAAGGGGTTAATATCCAATATATTTAGAGTGCTCATACAACTCAACAAAAGGAAGACAAAGAACCCAATTAAAAAATGGGCAGAGGAACTGAATAGACACCTCTCCAAACAGGACATACAAATGGCTAAGAGACATATGAAGAAATGCACAACATCACTAATCATCAGAGAGATGCAATTTAAAACAACAATGAGGTATCACCTCACACCTGTCAGAATGGCCACCATCATGAAACAACAAGTGTTGGCGAGGTTTTGGAGAAAGGGGGACTCTAGTCCACTGCTGGTGGGAATGCAGACTGGTGCAGCCACTATGGAAAACAATATGGTGTTACCTCAAAAAATTAAAAATTGAACTTCCATTTGACCCAGTGATCCCACTTCTAGGAATATACCCTAAGAAGCCTGAAACATCAATCAGAAAGAATATATGTACCCCTATATTCATAGCAGCACTATTTACAATAGCTAAAATCTGGAAATAGCCCAAATGTCCATCAGTAGACAAATGGATAAAAAAGCAATGGTACATATACACAATGGAGTAGTATGCAGTTGTAAGAAAGAAAGATCTCTTATCCTTTGAGACGACATGGAGGGACCTGGAAAGTATTATCCTAAGTGAAAGAAGCCAAACAGAGAAAGACAAGTATCATATGATCTCACTTATTTGTGAAATATAATGAACATAACAGTCTGAAGAATGGGGTAGTCCCAGAGACGTGCAAGTGGGCTACATACTGACAATCCCCAGAAGGGAGGGTGGTAGGGGAGAGATAAACCACAGAATTTATATGCATGTATGCATGAACAATAGTCATGGAGAACAAAGCTGGGGATAGGGCAGGGAGGGAGGGGGAGGGGGAATCAGTGGGGGAAAAAGGAGAAACATCTGTAACAAAAATAAATTCATTAATTAAAAATATATATATAATGCAAATTAAAAATTGTATTCATTATTATCTTTACGATCTTTGGTAAAATTTTTAACGTTTTAAATGTTTTCACCTTTGGCTATTGAGGTCCTCCTCATTTTGTCTTCCATGGTTTTTTGACATAACTCATTTTCTTTGATAGTTTGTACTTTGGCCAACCCCAAATCTCAGGTTCACCTTTTACATCCTGTCTTAGACTTGGAAATACTCATTCATCAAGTGCTTTTATGGAAATGTATTAACTAATACCGACCATAATCCAGATAATAGATATATTCATGGCTATTAAGTTATGATTGGTTTTCCGTAGACAATACTAGGAAATAAGGTTTTTGGGGTGTTATTTTTATCAGTTTATACAAATATTTCCAATTCAAATTGATTTAAAAGATTTTTAAAAACATATCCAGTTGTTTTATTTTTTTAATGAATTTATTTATTTTTGTTACAGATGTTTCTCCTTTTTCCCCCCACTGATTCCCTCATCCCCCTCCCTCCCCGCCTTGTCCCCAGCTTTGTTGTTCATGTCCATTGTTCATGCTATCCAGTCCTTTTAAATGAATCCTTCCTCATTCCTTTTAACATCTACCTATTATTCTCAACTTAATTTTAAAGAACACTAAGTCAGATGTAGTATACTTTTGAGTTTTTCATTCTCGAGTGCCAATACAATTTTGAGCACTCTGATTTGACTCAGTATAATTAAAGAAATATTATAGTGAGGTAGCCTATAGTAGTATTTCACTATAACCAGAATGTTTGTAAATACTTCTTCCTCTTTTAGGTCATCTTCTTTAGAACACCTCATCTCTCTAACAACCTTATGGTGAACTGAATGTTTGTGTCCCTGCGAAATGTATACTGAAGCCCTAACCCCAGTGTAGTGGTAGGAAGTGGGGCCATTGGGATGGAATTAGGTTCACATGAGGTCATGAGTGCGGATTGGTGTTCTTATAAGAGGGAAAGAGACCAGAGCTCTCTCTCTCTCCCCGTTATATGAGGAGGCAGCAAGAAGGTGGCCATCTGTGAGCCAGGAGAGGGACTGCACCAGGAACCACATTGACCTACACCTTAACTTTAGACTTTTCAGGCTCCACAACTGTGAGAAATAAGTATCTATTGTTTAAGCCACCCAGTTGATGACATGTTGTTCTAGCATCCCAAGGTAAGATAGACCTTCAACATTATTCACCCACTGGCAGACATAAATGAAATAAATAAAGTAAGAACATCTATGGTGTTAGAAATGATGTCTTTTTACTTTACATTAATATTTTTTCAGTCAAACCCCTAACAGCCTGCTTTTACCTTCCATGGCAGACGAGAAGGAACTATCTTCTTTGGGACAATCTGAGGGCAGGAATTTTTTTTTTATAATTCACATCATCTGTCCTGTGTTTTTGCCAGGGGTTGTTTAGTCTTCCCATACACCCTAGGCTCTCCTAGGCATAAAGTACATTGCCATATTTGACAGCACAAAGTACCATGCTTATCTTTTTTTTTTTAATCCTCATCCAAGGACATTTTTGCATTTATCTTCATATAGAGCAAGAGGGAGAGAGGGAGGAAGAGAGAGAGAGAAACATTGATTTGAGAGAGACACATCGACTGGTTTCTACCCACACGATCCCAACCAAGGTACGTGCCCTTAGCAGAAACTGAACCTGGGTCTCTCTGGTCCGCGTGCTGATGCTCCAACCGCTGTGCCAAACTGGCCAGAGCTATGCTTATCTTTTTTAATCAGGAAAAAAAAGTGACTTCCCCATAGTCTCTTAATTCCAGTTCTTTGTGTTATCGCATCATTTACAAACATAAATTTTAAGCAAAACTCCAGGATTTTATTATAAGACATTAAAAAACAAAAATTCAACCAAGTATGCTGAGAATTTGAATGAACTGGAAAGTGTTTATAGGCAGAAACTGAGTGAACAAGAAAGTTATTAGCAAAAGAGTAGAAAGTATTGTTTCAGTCAAGGGCAACTTTCTTTCAGGAAAGTGTGGCAGAGATCTTGTCAGGCAGATTATCTCTCTAGTGTTGATCAAAAATTCCAGACTGATAGTTTTAAGGTCAAATTTCTCAATTCCCAGGAGAGATGGAAACTGCAAGCAAGCCTTGATTTGTTGTCCTAGGGGCAAGTGACTCCACTCTGGGCCCATCCTTCCTTCCCTCCCTCCCTCCCTCCCTCCCTCCCTCCTTCCTTCCTTCCTTCCTTCCTTCCTTCCTTCCTTCCTTCCTTCCTTCCTTCCTTCCTTCCTTTCCTTCCTTCCTTTCTTCCAACTTCTTAACTTCCTTCCTTCCTAACTTCCTTCCTTCCTAACTTCCTTCCTTTCTTTCTTTTTATTTTTTAACAAAGATGAATCAAAAAGTGTTAGTTGTTACTCATGTTTTTTTTTTCCCATTGTCAAAATGCTGCCATTCCCTATTTTGCATGACATTGATGAACCAAAGGCTTTATTGACAGATAATTTGAAGCTGACCATATTTTAGCATTTTTTCATAATTTTACCATTATTCATACACTAAAAATCTACTTTATTGCAGGACATCTCCGAACATTTAATTAGCTAAGATTTTTTTTTTTAATATCAAGGAAGAGCTATAGTAAAAATTAAAGAGGTAGTTTTTATTTTTATTTTTTTGGTCACATGCCCCTAGCAGGAACGGAACCCAGGACTCTCTAGTCTGCAGGCCGACGCTCCAACCGCTAAGCCAAACTGGCCAGGGCAAAGAAGTAGTTTTTAAATGTCTGCTCATGGTTTTTCATTATCCCTCAATGAGAAAACATTGATCTAAACTTCTGCCATCTCCATGTTTTTTTACTAGTTCTTCTCCACAGAAGAGAGAGGGTTTCATGGGATTTGTCAGGCAAGGAGACAATCACTGGGCCAGTTTTTCAAATGGGAAGGCTTCCTGTGACTAAAATACAGGTTCCAGAGCTCCACAAGTGGTTTACCACCCCGGTTTCCATGGGGTCCATGTCAACCTCTCTTCTGTCTGTTCAGGTCTCTCTGCCTGAGATTAGAAGGACACCATCCATAACTGCTTATCGTAGGTGACCAGGTAGCAGCCCAGAGGAATTATATGATGGAGTTGAAAACTTACTGAGGCCTTTCTCCAAAGCAGACATCTTGAGACAAGTATCAGGAACTTAACCTTATATTAATAATGAATCAGTACTTTGTATCCCCTGATGTATTCCTTCTGCATTTAAAACTCAGCAAAGAGAAGTAAGTCTGTTTGGGCAGCACATTTGAATACGAACACTTGACACTGAAAACACTGCAATGCCATTCTCTACTCTTTTTTGTCCATGGAATACCTTCCTCTACTCCCATCATCACCATGGATTGTCCATTAACATCCTTTTAGATTCTAGAGAGGCATAGACTAAGATAAATTAACAGCATAGATTCTGGACCTAGGTTGGCTAAGCTCAGAATTCTGATCTACAGTTCATTTCATGGTATTGAAAATTGCAAGAGGGCAGGTGATACTACCTCAAAGATATAATTTTTAAAAATTTTAAACTATAATATATTATTCTAAAAATAACATATTATATGTTATATGTTTGTAATATATATAAGTACAATAGTATATATTATTTTTAAAATGCTATAATATATATACACATATACACACATATTGTAAATCTGAATGTTTGATAATAAGATAATGTAACATAGTAAGTGAATAAAAGCAAACAGAAGTATTTTATGAATAAGAACAAACAACTAAATGTAAAATGAAAACAGCTATTTTTTTATCTGGGATGGTTTAAATAAGAATGTATTTAAAAGGAAGAAGTTAAGCTCTGGAGGCCCTTGCAAAGCTGTAATTCCACAATGCAAAAGAAAACGTTTCCAGTTTTGAGATGAATGCCTGCATCTTTTCATTAAGATATACATAGAGAAAGAAAGAAAGGTAGACATACATTGTAATTCAGATTTGCCTACTTACAGATGGTAACATTCTGTGCAATAATAATGCTCTCAAAACCATTTGCAAATTTGTCCAGCAACAACTCTGCCTTTAATGATGAAGTTTCCACAGTGGCAGATGGCAGAGAGAACAGTGAAGGATGCTGCCGACCCACCAGGGTTATGTCTGTCACTAAAGAGATCTGGCTCCAAGAGCCAAAGTCTGTTGAGGTCACACTGGCTATTGCTCCATTGGAATGACTTGATTGATAACATTTGTGCTTATTCTATAAACGATAACCTTATAGATGGGGTCCTGGCAGTTTCATTTTGTTGTAGGAAAGTGATACAGAAAAACACAGTGTTTGCAGTCTATCGACATATTATGGAAACAAAGGAGCAATTTATGAAACTTAAAAATTATACATTCACTGATTTTGCTGGGCCCTCCTTATGTCTGAGTGGTTAGCTACCCTATAAAAATATCACAATACTATTGTAATAGACATGTAACATTTGGGAAGAGAAAAAAAAAAGCAGAACAAGACAAGGAAATATATTATTTGATGAATACTATTTTTTTAATCCAGCAAAGATGAGATTAATGAGATTTAATGAGAGCGTATAAATGTACTTGAGATCCAGTTACTCTCTAGACACTACACTTGGCAGATAATGCAAATGAAAGAAAGTAAATAAGTAAACATCAGTGCCCAAGTGAACCCTTGGAACACTTTGGAGAAAATCATATACCATCCCATGGCAAGTTTAACATAATATAATACCACTCATGAAGTACACTGCACTGAAGTTGTCAAGTTCCATTTATGGTGCAATATTGTTGGATTCATTTATTATATAGTAGGCAAGTGTGTGTACTTTTAAAATTGATTTACTCTCAGAATATGCCTGAGACATTAGAAAGAAGAAAGTGCATCCCACTCTCCTTATTTATTGAACAGTAATTGAGAAAACTTACACAAAATTACTAATTCTCTCATGTCATTGACTAAAATAAAACGCATAGCTCTTGTAAATAAAGTTGCTCATTAATAATATAACAATAATAGTTGTTATTATAATTAATTGCTCTATTTAAAAACGTCTAAGTTCTTCACATACATTACCTTTCTTCAGTTTTTTGACAACCATGAGACTTATTTACAGATTCCACCAGGAGCCAAGCCAGTGACATGCTGAACCAGCGAGAGCTGCCTGTTAAGTTTTCAGGAAATTAGCAAGCTATTGTTAAATATAGCCATTACTGAAAATTAAATTATATAAACTATCATTATACAAATTATATTTAAAAAGGATGCCCTGGCCAGTTTGGCTCAGCAGTTGGAGCATTGGCCTGCAGACCAGAGAGTCCCAGGTTCAGTTCCCACTAGGGGCACATACCAAAAAAAAAAGATATGGTAATATCTTAATTATGTTATTACATTTTATACTCTTATCTATGTTCTTGAAGTTTGTGAATGATGTGCTACTGTACATTTCTTCCCGACTCTGTTGAGTGATGCTGTACTATGCAGCTAGCTTGAGATCAGCCACAGTGGAAACTTACACCATGGAAATTGGCAAATGCTGTAAATCAGGGCTCTCCCTTCTCAAGAGTCAGTTGTTAAACAATTGGTAGGCTATTACCATGTAAGTAAGACTCCTTACTGACTTTAAGGCATATTGTTCAGTCAGCCATGCTATCTCTTTTTGAATGGTCTGAAACATAAATTTTTTTAACATGGTCTCTATTAACTTTAGGAGAGAGATATGAATATAAGTTTTCTCTGGAGAGATGGTTCATAGCTTCTGTTAGATTTTCAGAGACTCCATGAATTAAAGAAATGTTAAAAAATTAACAAAAGACATTTCTTTTTTATTTCTTTATTTTTTTTTATCTTATCTTTATTGTTGAATGTATTACTGATGTCCCCCTTCAACATTCATATAATACTGGTTTAGTGGTGATAAACTCCTTTAGCTTTTTCTTGTCTGGGAAACTCTTTATATATCCATCTATTCTAAATGATAGCTTTTCAGGATAGAGTAATCTTGTTTGTAGTTTATAAGGATGCTTAAGGAACTTAGTGAGAACTTCAAGGAACTTAGTGAGAACTCCAAGGATCTTAGTGATAGCATCAACAACATAAAAAAGGACCAGTCAGAAATGAAGGATGCACTAACTGAAATAAAGAATAATTACAGAGAATCAATAGTAAAGTAGGTAAAACTAAGAAACAAACTTTCGATTTGGAATATAAGAAAGAAAAAGACACCCAATCAGAACATCAAAAAGAAAAATGAATACAAAAAGAAATGTGAATAATGTAAGGAACTTCTAGGACAATTTCAAGCTTGCCAACATTCGCATTATGAGGGTGCCAAAAGGAGAAGAGAGAGAGCAAGAAATTGAAAATTTATTTGATAAATAATGACAGAAAACTTCTCTAACTTGGTAAAGGAGACAGACATACAAGTCCAGGAAGCACAGAGAGTTCCAAACAAGATGAACCCAAAGAGGTCTACACAAAGACACATCATCATCAAAATGCCAAAGGTTAAAGACAAAGAGAGAATCTTAAAAGCAGCAAGAGAAATCAGTTCATTACCTACAAAGGAGCTCCCATAAGACTGTCAGCTGATTTCTCAAAAGAAACTAAAGGCCAGAAGGCAGCGGCAAGAGATATTCAAGGTGATGAAAAGACAAAATGCATTTTTCTATAGAAAAAAATTGGAATTTTCTGCAAGCATTATTTTCCTCTGAAATAAAGATGTCAAGTAGCCTGCATTAGATAAAATTAAGAACTCTTACTCTCCTAATATGTTCCAGAAAAAGTCTTTTATGTACATATTTCACTCAGTAAAATCTTCTTTCCTTGCTGTTTTCTTCTAAAAAAGCATTCCCAGATTTGGCAAAAACAAACAAAAAAATCTCTTAATAGAATTAAAAACAATAAAATATGTAGAAATACATTTAAAGAAGAAAATGAAAGCTCTAAGACATTAAAGAAATTGAAGATGACACAAATAAATGGAAAGATATCTTATTTATGGATCAAAAGAGTTACTTGTCAAAATGTCCATACTATTCAAAACCATCTATAGATTTAATGCAATTCCATCAAATTTCCAATGTCATTTTACACAGAAATAAAAAAATAATTCTAAAATTCTATGGAACTACAAAAGACCCCAAGCAATCAAAGCAATCTTGAGAAAGAACAAAGCTGGTGGAATCACACTTTCTAATTTCAAACTATATAGCAAAACTATAGTAATAAAAACAGTATAGTACTGGCATAAAAACAGTCATATATATTCAGCTAGTATTTCATAAAAGATCCAAGAATACTCAGTTGGGAAAGGATAGTCTTTTTAATAAATGTTGTTTGGGAAACTGGATATCCACATGAAAAACAATTACATTGAACCCCCATCTTATATCACTCTGAAGAATTAACTCAAAATGAATTAAGGCCTTAAACATAAAACCTGACACTATAAAACTCTTAGAAGAAAAAATGCAAAGAAAACTCTTTAACCTCAGTGTTGGTAATAATTTTTTTTTTTTAGATGAAACCAACAACACAAGCAACTAAAGCAAAAATATACAATTGAGACTATATCAAATGAAAAACATGTCCAGTCAGTGTGGCTCAGTGGTTGAGCGTTGACCTATGCACCAAGAGGGTGACAGTTTGATTCCCAGTCAGGGTACATGCCCAGGTTGTGGGCCCAATCCCCAGTGGGGGACATGCAGAAGGCAGCCAGTGGATGTTCTCTCTCACTGATGTTTCTATCTCCCTCTCACTACCTCTCTCTCTAAAATCAATAAAGAAACAAAATTTTAAGAAAAAAGGCTTCTGTGTAGCGAAAGAAACCATTAACAAAACAAGAAGGCAACCTACAGAATGGGAGAAAATATTTGCACACTATATTATCTGGTAAGGGATTAATATCCAACTATATAAGGAACACAAACAACTCAATAGCAAAATAACAAATAATTCAATTAAAAAATGGGCAGAAGAAGTGAACACATTTTTCCAAAGAAGACATCCAAATGCACCACAGGAAATGCAAAGGAGCTCAACATCAGTGATCATCTAGGAAATGCAAATAAAAATCACAGTGAGATATCATGTCACATCTGTTAGAATGGTTATTATCCAAAAAACAGGCGATAACAAATATTGGTGAGTATGTGCAGTAAAGGGAACCATGGTGCACTGTTGGTGATTATGTAAGTTGGTGTAGCCACTGTGAAAAACATTATGGAATAAAGAAATTAAAAATAAAATTACAATATGATTCAGAAATCTTACTTCTGGGTATATTTGAAGGAAATGAAATCACTATTTTAAACAGATATCTGGTGGTCCTGGCCTGGTAGCTCAGTTGGTTAGAGCATTGTCCGCACATGCAAGGCTGAGGGTTCGATCCCCAATCAGGGCACATATAAGAAGCAACCAATGAATGCATAAATAAGTGGAACAACAAACCAATGTTTCTCTTTCTCTTTATTCTCTCTCTCTAGAATGAATAAATTTTCTTTAAAAATTGTAAAAGATATTTGCACCCCATGTTCACTGCAATATTTTTCACAATAGCCAAGACATAGAAACAATTTAAGTATTTGTTGACAGAGTAATAGATTATGAAAATGGCGTGTATGCATAGACAAAGAAATATTATTCAGTTACAAAAAAGAAAATCCTCCCTTTAAGATAACATAAGTGGACCTTGAAGACATTACATAAATTATAATAAGTCAGACAGTCAAAAACAAATACTGTATATGATATCACTTATACATGGAATCCAAAAACATAAAACTCATTAAAACAGTAAAATAGCGGTTGTTAGGGTTCAGAGATGACAGAAATGGGGACATGTTGGTCACAAGGTACAAACTTTGAGTTATCAGATGAATGAGGCCCAGAATACAATGTACAGCATAGTGACTATAGTCAGTAATAATATGCTGTATACTTGCACATTGCTACAAGAGTACAGCTTTGATGTTCTCACTTTAACAACAACAAAGAAATGGTAATTATGTAAAATAAAAGATGTTAATTAATCTTATTGTGGCAAAGCATTTCACATTATATATGTGTATCAAATAACAGTAATAGTTGGCACATATCTATTCTAAAATATTTATTTTTACTGATATTTAAATTTAACTAGGTATTTTGTATTTTATGTAGCAACTTGACTCCAAAAGGCCTTCTTACCTCATTCTTTAATCTTCCTTTTCTCCTCATTAAGAAATCTATTGGATTATTGAGCTACAGTCTGGCTTTTATAGTAATTATGTGAATAAGAGTTAGCTATGTCTGCCATGGCTGGTTTGGCTCAGCAGTTAGAGCACCATCTTGTGGACCAGAGAGTCCCGGGTTTGGTTCCCACTAAGGGCACGTACCTCGGTTGCAGTTTGTTCCCGACTCCAGTTGGGGTCCTGTGGATGGCAGCCAGTCGACGTGTCTCTCTCACACCGATGTTTCTCTCTCTCTCTCATCCTCCCTCTCTCTCTCCCGCTCTATCTGAAGATAAATGCAAAAATGTCCTTTGGTGAAGATAAAAAATAAAAGAGTTAGCTATGTCTGAATTCTATCCAAGTTATAATGTTGAGAAAATTATTTATCTTCTTCAGGTCTCAGTTTTCGTGTCTATAAAACGGACCTTACAATTGCTAGCAGGAGTAAATAAAATAATATATATAACTATTACTGTAGTGCCTGCCAGTTAGTAAGCCCACAATACATGCTATCTCTGGGGCTAATTATATCATCATCATGTTTTCACTGACAGATCTGTCCCCTCTGGATCACCACTGACCTCATCTCACCATTTCTCAGCCCACACGTATCACCTTTCTCACTTCATCTACTTTTTTTTTCTGGAATGAATCATCAAACTAATAAAACAAGTCCTGTATATCACCCCAAAACTTCACCAGATTTTATTTCCTGGTTTTATGGGGTTTTTTTCCCCAGCTTTATAGAGATATAACTGACATAGAACATGTGTAAGTTTAAGGTGAACAACATGATGATATGATATACTTATATATTGCAAAATGATTACCACAGAAAGCTTAGTTAACACCTCCATCACCCCACATAATTACCTGTTTTATTTTTGTTTGTTTGTTTTTGTGGTGAGAACATTTAAGATACTCTCATAGCAATTTTCAAGTATATAACACAGTATTGTTAAGTATAGTCATCATGTAGTCCATTCGATCCTCCTGGTTTTTATGATGATGTGGCCTGAATATGCTCATTTATGCTAAGGGATCAGAGCCAACTGCACCCTAACTTTGCTAGCACTGGCCAGAGAGCTGGCTAGTGAGAGGATAATAATAACACATCACTGATTCTGTATTCTGCCAAGAGCTATATTAGGGCCTTTTGCACATGTTTTTCATTTAATCCTCATAATAACTCTATATTACTATCGACATTTTATATATGTGGAAAAGGAGACCTGAGTGGTAAAGAAGCAAAAACAAGAAGATATTTGAAATTGAATATAGGTAGGGAATTCTTCATACTTAGGTAATTGTAATAATTTAATTGATATAGGTATTGATATGAAGTGTTTATTTTTCTCCAAGGATGTTCACATATGCAATCTCATTTATCCTTACAACCATCCTATAACTTAGGGAAAGTAATTATTATGAAAGTAATTATTTTCTCCATTATACGGACCATGAAACTGAAACACGGGGAGGTTAATGTTTTGCCTAGAATTGTGCTGTAAGTAAAGTTATTACTAGAATGGAACCGTCTAATCCAATGCCCTCGGTTTTTCCTGCTGTACCAGCAAGGACAAAGAGCTTTCATCATATGTGATCATGCTGATCCACTGTACCAGCTATGTGGATATCATGTTAATACAAATTCTGAAACTGCTTGGGGTTCAACAGACAAGAATGCCTTGACAAATGAGTAGTATCTGCCATGGGTATGAGAAGTGAGGGCAATAACGATGACCCGAAGGGAGGGTACCGAACAGGCTAGCTGAGGAAAGGGTGAGAGGCCCAACATAAACAACAAATTACCAACCCTCAAGTACCCAATCCCAGGCAGGTCTAAGAATTCTTCACTGAAAACCCCAAAGTGAGAACGCTATGTCATTTATTTGCTCCAAGAAACAAAGAGATAGAGTAACTTACTTCAAGCCGCCGATAGATTTTCCTTCGTTGCAGTTTGTTTCCCTTACAAAAATAAAATTTGAATTGATCAGATTGAGTATTTTTATTTAATTAATTTATTTTGTTACAGATGTTTCTCCTTTTTCCCCCATTGACACCCTCCCCCCGGCATTGTTGTCTACGTTCATTGGTTATGCATATATGCATAAGCTCTTTGATTTATCTCTTCCCTCTCCCCAGACTGAGTTTCAATGTTCCTCTCACTCACAGCCTATTCTGATAAAATAGTGGGTCTACATAAGTGGCAATTTTTGAATATTGACTTTGATTACAGAAAAAAAACAGGTGCTCATATGCCCCCCTCTTTTCCAGTGAGTAACTTTAAATTCTTGGAAGGTAGATTGAATGGATATATAAAGTTGTGTAGATTATATATACACTTTTTAATGCTTGTCTTTTAATAACATGTCACTGTCACAAATCCTAGTGGGCTGCATTATAGAAATCGGCCTCCTTCCTTAGCCCAATCAGATATGTATAATTCACACCAGGAATTAGTTTAAGCACTAATAACATAGAATAGTGACTTATTTATTTACTTATATTGGTAGTAACAATTTCCTATTCAAATACAGTCTTTCATAGAACCCCAGAAAGTAAATGGGAAAGTGTGAATGTCCTGGAGCCCTGACCACCCTCAGCCTCACCCCTGAAACTGGGTCACCAGAGCACAGGTTAAAAAGCACAAATCTAAGACATCTTGATTTCGCACTATCTGGACTATAAGTATTTTATCCCTTGAGAAGTCTATGAGTTTAGCCCAATAGTCATTCACTTCTCTGTACCCAAGGAAATAATTCACATATAATAGGAAAACCCCAGGATAGAAAATCAAGATACAACATTCTGGATGTAACAATGTGTACATGCAACCAAGTTCTTTCATGACTCGAGAGCTCCTTTCCTTACTATTAATTGAAAATTTGGAGTATATACTTCATTGATTTCAAAGACCTATAGTGTCAAAGTACAACAAACCAGCATCCATCCTGGACCTCCATTTTTCCTCTAATATTTTAGGATTCTGCGCCCGTGTAGGTGAAGATCATTATAGTCACAAGTATTATTTTGCCCTTAATAGTCCCTCAAAGTTTTTTATTTGATATGCTTATTGCATGCTGTCCTTTGCTTCATAAAGAATAACCTTTTTTTAAAATCCTCACCTGAGGATATTTTTTTATTTATCTTCAGATAGAGTGGGAGGGAAGGAGGGAGAGAGAGAGAGAGAGAGAGAGAGAGAGAAACATCGATGTGAGAGAGACACATCGATTGGTTGCCTACTGCAGGACCCCCAACCAAGGCCGGGACTGAGGTATATGCCTGGAATCAACCCACGACTCATTGGTCAGTGGGCTGATGCTCTAATCTTAGAGCCAAACTGGCCAGGGCAAGAATAACATTTTTTAAATAGCATTCAGTTTGACACGTAGGAATAATTTTCAATTAACTAATTTTGTATGATTAATATATTTGTTTAACATTTTTTAAACCTCAGTGCAATCACTCAATGTGATCTTTATAGGCACATAAAATATGTTAATGCACATGCACAGACACATAAAGAGCTCCTTGAAGTCAAAAGTCAAAGGTTATATTAATAATTGCATATATGACAGCATCCAACAAAAACTGTCATATATTAAGTAATTGATAAATGTTCTTTTTAACTGAATACAATTAAATGTATGAATATGGTATATATATAGTATATGTACATACAATTCTTATACATTCTTCTACTTTCAAACACTGTACTGTCAAAGACAGTAAGACTCATAAGAGCATAGAGGTTAAAAGGATGCAATTTAATATCAGAAAGACTTGGACTCAGATCCTTACTTTGTCATTTCAAACCTGTGTGACCTTGGATAAGTTATTTGACCTTTATAAATTTCAGTTTTCTCAACTTTAAAATGAGGAAAATAAAATAATACCTTTATTGTGCTGTTGTTGTGAGGATTAAAGAGGGTAAAGTATATATTTTAGTTAGCATAGTACTTTGCACAAAACAAATATCCAGTAAATATTAGCTGATATAATTAATAATAAAAATGTTAATCTCAATTATTGTCATTATCAAAAAAGAGTGGATTTATAAAGGTAATCTAAATAATTCTCTTTAAAGAAAAGTAAAAGATAATTAACATATGTTCAAAGACTACTTGTGTGTAATTTGCATATAATGCTGAATTTCTAAAATATTATTTCTTTAAATTCTCACAATCAGCTTGTGAAGTAGCTATCATATCCATTTTACAGAAAAATTATGAAACTTGAAGTCATGCCGTGGGTAACTCACAGTTGAAATATTCAAACACAAGTCTGTACCAAACTACCATATGTTCAGTTCTATACTAAACACATAATATGATGTTTGTTATATGACTAAAGCATCTAATATTTCTGATGAGTGTATATCTTGACTTACTTGAAAAGTAGAAACAATAATCTCAGTTATTTTTCCATGAACTTGTGTGAATGGGAACCAAACAAGAGAAAGTAAGGGGAAGTAACCCTAGGAACGCATATAATAATCACATGATCAGCAGCATACTAGTAGAGATTGTTTCAACATTTTAATTATAAACATGGCCCCTCTTTCCAAACTTCCACAAATTAGAAGTCTTAAGGAACTTCCTAACTTCCCCAAATTGAATACAGAAGTATCTAACATGAATAAGGCAACTCTGAAAGTGTTGGCAAGCCTCTGTCATGGCTTGTCTTTGTTGCTATCCCTAGGTTTAGGACCTGTATCTAGAAAGGAAAAAGTGATAAAATTATATATATATATATATATCGAGAGAGAGAGAAGCTTTAGATTTTTTTTATTAATTAATTAATTTATTTTTGTTACAGATGTTTCTCCTTTTTTCCCCACTGATTTCCCCCTCCCCGTCCCTCCCTGCCCTGTCCTCAGCTTTGTTGTTCATGTCCATGGTTCATGCATACATGCATATAAGTTCTGTGGTTTATCTCTCCCCCATGACCACCTCTTCTGGGGATTGTCAGTCTGTACCCCACTTCCACGTCTCTGGGACTACCCCATTCCTCAGACTGTTATGTTTATTATATTCCACAAATAAGTGTGATCACATGATACTTGTCTTTCTCTGTTTGGCTTGTTTCGCTTAAGATAATACTTTCCAGGTCCCTCCATGTCATCTCAAAGGATAAGAGATCTTTCTTTCTTACAGCTGCGTAGTACTCCATTGTATATGTGTACCACTGCTTTTTTTTTTATCCTCACCCGAGGACATTTTTCCTTTTTTGTTCTGGTAGAGTGGGAGGGAGAGACAGGAACAGAGAGAGAGAGAGAGAGAAACATCGATGTGAAAGGGACACATCGAGTGGCTGCCACCCGCACGACCAACCAGGGCCGGGGACAAACTGCAACCGAGGTATGCGCCCTTAGCGGGAACCGAACCCGGGCCTCTCGGGACCACACGTTGACGCTCTAACCGCTGATCCAAACTGGCCAGGGCTGTACCACTGCTTTTTTAATCCATTCGTCTACTGATGGACATTTGGGCTGTTTCCAGATCTTAGCTATTGTAAATAGTGCTTCTACAAATGTGGGGGTACATATATTCTTTCTGATTGGTGTTTCAGGCTTCTTCGGGTATATTCCTAGAAGTGGGATCACTGGGTCAAATGAAAGTTCAATTTTTAATTTTTTGAGGTAACACCATATTGTTTTCCATAGTGGCGGCACCAGTCTGCATTCCCACCAGCAGTGTACTAGAGTCCCCTTTCTCCACACCCTCGCTAACACTTCTTATTCGATGATTTGTTGATGGCGCCATTCTGACAGGTGTGAGGTGATACTTCATGGTTGTTTTAATTTGCATCTCTCTGATGATTAGTGACTTGAGCATTTCTTCACATGTCTCTTAGCCATTTGTATGTCCTGTTTGGAGAGATGTCTATTTAGTTCCTCTGCGCACTTTTTAATTGGGTTCTTTGTCTTCCTTTTGTTGAGCTGTATGAGCACTCTATATATATATTGAAAATTTACCCCTTATCTGATATATCATTGGCAATTATGCTCTCCCATACAGTGGGTAGCCTTTCCATTTTGATGATTGTATCTTTTGCTGTGCAGAAGCTTTTGAGTTTGATGTAGTCCCATGTGTTCATTTTCTCCTTTGTTTCTATTGCCTTAGGTGATGTATGAATGAAAATTCTGCTGCGTATGATATCTGAAATTTTGTTGCCTAGAGTTTCTTCTAGGATTTTTATGGATTCATGAGTCACATTGAAGTCTTATCTATTTTGAGTTTATTCTTGTGTAGGGTGTAAGTTGATGGTCTAGTTTTTTTCCTTTTTTTTTTTTTTTTTTTTTGCATGTAGCTGTCCAATTTTCCCAACACCATTTATTAAAGAGGCTGTCTTTACTCCACTGTAGGCTCTTGCCACCTTTGTCAAATATTAATTGAGTATATTGCCTTGGATGCATTTCTGGGTTCTCTGCTCTGTTCCACTGGTCTATATGCCTGTTCTTGTGCCAGTACCAGGCTGTTTTGATTACAGTGGCTTTGTAGTATAACCTGAAATCTAGTAATGTGATCCCTCTAACTTTGTTCTTCGTTTTCAAGATAGCTGTGGCTATTTGGGGTCTTTTTTGGTTCCATATGTACTTTTGAAGTACTTGTTCTAATTCTATGAAGTATGCCGTTGGTATTTTGATGGTGATTGCATTGAATCTATAGATTGCTTTGGGTAGTATGGACATTTTAATGATGTTAACTCTTCCAATCCATAAACAGGGTATGTGCTTCCACTTTTTTATATCTTCCTCTATTTCTTTTTTCAATGACCTGTAGTTTTCTGTGACTAGGTCCTTTATTTCTTTGGTTAAGTTTATTCCTAGGTATCTTAATTTTTTTGCCACAATGGTAAATGGGATTGTTTTCTTAGTTTCTCTTTCTGTGAGTTCATCATTGGTGTATAAAAATGCCACTGATTTCTTGACGTTAATTTTGTATCCTGCTTCTTTGCCAAATTCTTTTATTAAGTCTAGTAAATTTTTGATGGAGTCTTTGGGGTTTTCTAAGTATAGTATCATGTCATCTGCAAATAATGACAGTCTCACTTCCTCCTTTCCAATTTGGATTCCTTTTATTTTTTCTTCCTGTCTGATTGCTGTGGCTAAGATTTCCAGTACTATGTTAAATAAGAGTGCTGAAAGTGGGCATCCTTGCCTTGGTCCTGTTCTTAAGGGAAATGCTTTCAGTTTTTGCTCATTGAGTAAGATGTTGGCTGTAGGTCTTTCATATATGGCTTTATTATGTCTAGATATGATCCCTCTATTCCCACATTGCTGAGCGTTTTTATCAGAAATGGATGCTGGATTTTGTCGAAGGATTTTTCGGCATCTATTGATGTGATCATGTGGTTTTTATTCTTTATTTTATTTATATGGTGTATCACATTTATTGATTTGCGAATATTGTACCAACCTTGCATCCCTGGGATGAATCCCACTTGATCATGGTGGATAACTTTTTTGGTGTATTGCTGGATCCGATTTGCTAGTATTTTGTTCAGGATTTTGGCATCTATGTTCATCAGGAATATTGGCCTGTAGTTTTCTTTCTTTGTAGTGTCTTTTTCTGGTTTTGGAATTAGAATTATGCGGGCTTCATAATACGAGTTTGGAAGTCTTTCTTCTTCTTGAATTTTTTGAAATAGTTTGAGGAGAATGGGTATTAGTTCTTCTTTGTTCGGTAAATCTCCCCCGTGAAGCCATCCGGGCCTGGGCTTTTGTTTGCTGGGAGAGTCTTGATTACATTTTCAATTTCTTCTGTTGTTATTGATCTGTTCAAGTCTCCAGTTTTGGGAGACTGTGTTTCTAGAAATTTGTCCATTTTGTTTAGATTGTCGAATTTGTTGCCATATAATTGTTCATAGCAGCTGTTAACTATCTTTTGTATTTCTGTGGTGTCAGTTGTTACTTCTCTTTCATTTCTGGTTTTGTGTATTTGGGCTCTCTCTCTTTGTTTCTTGGTGAGTCTAGTTAAGGGTCCATCAATCTTGTTTGTCTTTTCAAAAAACCAGCTCTTTGTTTCACTGATCCTTTGAATTGTTTTTTTTTTTTTTTTTTTTTGGACGCTATGTTTTTTATTTCTGCTCTGACCTTTACTATTTTCTTCCTTCTACTTGCTCTGGGGTTTTCTTTTTGTTTGCTCTCTAGTTCTTTACGTTGTGAGGTTAGATAGTTTATTAGAGATTTTTTCTTATTTTGGACGTAGGCTGTAGTGCTATGAACTTCCCTCTCAGAACTGCTTTCGCTGGATCCCATAGATTTTGTGTTGTTGTGTCTTCATTTTCATTGTTGTCCAGGAAGTTTTTAATTTCTTCCTTGATCTCCTTGGTAACACATTTATTGTTTAATAACATGCTATTTAGCTTCCATGTGTTCAAATGTCTTTGCATATTCTTGTTGCAATTGATTTCTAGTTTCATACCATTGTGATCTGAGAAGATGCTTGATATGATTTCAGTCTCTTGAACTTGTAAAGACTTAGTTTGTGTCCTAACATGTGGTCTATCTTTGAGAATGTCCCATGTGCACTTGAGAAGAATGTGAATTCTGTAATTGGGGTGTAATTCTCTGTAGATATATATTAAATCCATTTGGTGTAGTGCTTCATTTAGAGTCTCTGTTTCCTTGTTAATTTTTTTCTAGAGGATCTATCCAGTGATGTCAGAGAGGTGTTGAATTCCCCTGCTATGATTTTATTGCTATCAATTTCTCCTTTGAAGTCCTCCAGAAGATTTTAAATATATTTTGGTGCTCCTATATTGGGTGCATATATGTTTATCAAGGTTATATCTTCCTGTTGGAGAAATCTTTTCAATATTATGTAGTGGCCTTCTTTGTCTCTAGTATGGCCTTCATTTTGAAATCTATTTTATCAGATATGAGTATTGCTACCCCAGCTTTTTTTTCCTTTTCGTTTGCTTGTAAGATTTTTTTCCATCCCTTCACTTTCAACCTACGTGAGTCTTTTATTGTGAGGTGGGTCTCTTGCAAACAACATATAGATGACTAGTGCTTTCTTATCCCATCAGCTACTCTGTGTCTTTTTATGGGAGCATTCAATTCATTTATATTTAAGGTGATTATTGATATGTGCTTATTTATTGCTATTTATGTTTAGTGTGGTTATATTTTTCTTTCTATTTCTCCTGCTATTTACAGCAGTCCTTTTAATATTTCTTGCAGTGCTGGTTTAGTGCTAATATATTACTTTAGTCTTTTTTTGTCTTGGAAGCTCTTTATTTGACCTTCTATTTTGAATGACACCCTTGCTGGGTAGAGTAGTCTTGGATTCATATTTTTGTTTTTCATGACCTTGATTACCTCATGCCATTCCCTTTTGGCCTGTAGTGTTTCTGTTGAGAAGTCAGCTGAGAGCTTTATGGGGTTTCTTTTGTAGGTAACCTGTTGCTTCTCTCTTGCTGCTTTTAGTATTCTCTCTTGGTCTTGAATTTTTGGCACTTTGATTACTATGTATCTTGGTTTGGCCCTTTTGGATTCTTCTTACTTGGGGCTCTCTGTGCTTCTTGAACTGGAATGCCTTCTTCCTTCACCAAATTAGGAAAGTTTTCTGTCACTATTTCTTCAAATATATTCTTTAACCCTTACTCATTTTCTTCTTCTTCAGGGACTCCTATGATGAGAATGTAATTACGTTTCCAGTTGTCCCACAGTTCTCTTCAGCTGTTTTCCTTTTTTTAATTATTTTTTCCTTTTGGTTTTCTGATTGGTTGATTTTTTCTACCCTATCTTCTAAGAATCTTTTGATTTTTAATGGGTCCAATTATCCAAAGATTATAGGTGGATCACTGATAATGGGGTTACCATTGTGACCATCCAGGGTCCTATGAATAATCTTATGGGAATTATGAGATTATGCTTCAGAAGAACAAGAACCAATCTCTTTATTTAGTTTTACAAAGAGAAGCTCGTCTTAAAAAAAATAAGACCTCAAATTGAACAATTGGAATTAAAATATTCAAATACACATATCATTTAAAAAATTAAGAATACATAGCAATCCTTCTGTCAAGAGAGTCATATAGGAGAGTCACACAAATACTTCTCCAAGTACCTGATACTGTTTTTATTCAACAACTGTTCATTGAGCACTGACCCTATGCCAGGCATAGCTATCGGTGCACAACACTAATGGACAAAATAGGCAAAGTTCCTGCTCTTGTGGAACTTAAATTTTAGTGGGAGAAACAATAAACCATTAAGTCAATGAAAGTAGAACATACAAGATGGTACTAAGAGTCAAGAGGAAAAATAAAGTGAAATAAGAAGACATTTAAACAGAAACTTGAGAGAAGTGAGGGATTAAGCATACTGAAATAAAGTGGAACAGCATGGAAGGTGGAGGGGAAAGCAAATGCAAAGATCCTGAGACAATAGTGTGCTTGGTGTGTCCAAACTACAGCAGGAAGGCCAAAGCTTTTAAAACAGAGTACATGAGAAAACTAGAAAATATGCATTTCAAGACATCTGTTGGTCTCTTTATGAAATGAAAGGATTAATCCAAAAGGTAAAGACATTTCAGATCTTTGCTTTTATCCAGCCTTGTCTCCATCACTGTTGTGACAAGAAGAAATCTGAAGTAGCGATGAAAGGCTGGCCAGCCAAAGTCGTTATCTGTCACTTAATTGGCAAGCAATTACAGCTGTATTTTAGTTGCATTGCTGCAATTTAAATATTTTTACAGTTTTAGATAATAATCCTGAATGATTATACATTTTGCAGGAAAAAACCTTATGCTTCAATTGTTCGTGGCAGAAAAATTATGTTATCAAGAAAAAACTTGTCTTGAGAAGTTTTCAAACAGCACACTTCAATTCATATTGCAGGTAGTTTATAGTCTATGCATAGAATCTTGGAGATATATTCCAACTATCAACTGTTTATTTCAGTCAATGGCCAACTCTTTCTATGATGCAGAACACTGAGTAAAACATTATTTCAATGCACCATCTATAACTGGTGTGTCTTTCTAATTCATGAGAGAGAGGGTTGTTTATTTAAGTTAAGAAAGTTCATGAGTTGCAAACTCACCAATTTGTTAATATTCCTAGCTTTACTCACTTCAATGCTTGATAACTGAAGTATCAGAATCATTTGGAAAACATTATGTATGGGTCTTTCCTTACTGAGGAAAATGAAGATTCTGCAAAGATTGGAACTTGCGATATTCTCTGGTGAATATTTGTTTCTCTTCAGTGTTTTTTTTTTATCAGAAAATATGTGCATAGATTTTATTTATAAATAAATCATTGTTTTAATCACCAAATTAGTGTACATTTTTTAAAATGTTGATTGTGCTCCACGAACAAGGAAAAACACTCAGCAGTCATGGGGTCAATTTATCATAATATAAGCCTCTTTTTGACCATGAGGTGACTCCTTGTCTGCTCAGTCTGACCACCTGCCTTATGAGCGAATGAAAGGCATCAGCAGAAAACAGATCAGATGGCAGAATTTGGGAAAAAGCCAGTTTGCAGAATGTGAGATTCTGCTGAATATATTATCCAAAGGTCCCATATTGAACTTTTTGAGCACGTAGAGGAGATGACTATGATCACTGACTGCTGCAACTTGGTTCAAGTTTAACCACTGATAGTTATTTCAGGGAATTCTGTGAAATTTTTTCTTAGTTGGATGAGCATCCTCATCTGAGTTTCTTCAGAACTTCCAAAGGAATTCAGTCATAGAAACTGAGAATTTGATAAGGAATAGTTTCCTACGGCTATTAGGTTAAAATCACAAAGTATTTGCAATCTATTATGCCAGTCAACTCCAACCCCACCCCTCAGGTTTCCTCAGTGCCCATTTTTATGTGGTCTCATCAAATAAGAACCTGGCTTAAAGTTATAGTCTACAGAGACACATTTTCAGAGCCTTAGGGAACTAAGCTGGACATAGGAGATTTTATAAAAAGTTTTTCTTAGATTAAACTATTAGATTATTTCTGGAAAAGGTAAAGAACTTAGTTTTCAATTAGTTTAGATAGGGTTGAAGGAAGGGGGACTTTTTTTTGACATTCATTAGGAATCTAAATGTACCAAGGAGGGTTGTAAAATACATTTTATTGAAGCTCATTTAGACTGGAAGCAGAGGAACATCTGTAACTACTCTGAAGGGGACCCTGGAAGAACTTTTTATGAGTAAACTGGGATTGTTGCTTTTAATTATTCGAGTGTATAGATTATTCAGTAATGTGTGTAAAGAGCTACTTAGCTACCACCTCCAGGCCACATCACTGAAATGCAAGAGGATCTTTTTCAGTTCCCTTTGCCTGTGCTCTGTAATTTAAAATAGAACCTTGAAGGAACTGAGGCAAGTGAAAGTGATGTGTTTGCAGCAGTGACTTGCTCTGGAATTCCTTTGTGGATTTACTTTTCTGTGTATCATTTCACTAAACCTGGTAATAGCTACATGGTTTTGTTTCTTATTGGATTTCAAAGGCATGATTGGTTTTTGGTGTTTTTTTCTTTCTTAATAACTATTCATACCTAATCTTGTTTTGGAATTCATCTGCAGGGGTTTCCGACGTTAAAGTATGGCAAGCCAACCTTCTTTCTGTCTGCAAACTTTAACTCCTAAAGCATTTAAACTAAAGTTCCCATTAGTTGTTTGTTTGTTTGTTTTTCTGAAGAAGCCAACATTTTGTGATTCCAGCATTAAGAAATAGAATGTCTGCAGCCTCTAAGCTGTTACATTGCAGAGGGGTGAATGATCAATGAACATTTATTAACACATTTTCTATGTTTGGTTAGGAGATGTGGCTAGGCCACAACTTATCAGTCTTTATTTGGTAGAGAACACATTTAATGAATGAAAGGTCATCGTAGTTTACCCCTTTCGATAATCAAACATGTAAAGGCAGCACAGATAATGACAGACACATCTTTTAACTACATTTCAAATGCAGCTTATTTTATTTCCTAAAATGTATCTTAATGAGAGAATCATTCTGGAATTTCTGCTAAATAGAAAAGCATAGACATTTGCAGAAAAGGTTATTAAGATAAAAGGATCCTTATTCCATAATATATGAAATTTTCATAACATATATAAATAATAAGCAGGAACTAAACATGTCTGAAGTTACAAGTCCACAGAAGGCATTGTTACAATAGCATTAATATTATGCAAACAAAGCTATTATCTTGGTATAGTTTTTTTATTTTTTACCCCACTTAACTTGAGAATAACTTGACTTGCATGGAAATTCATTACACTCTGTCTTTCTGTCCTCTCTGTTTAGTGCTACAATTAGGAAAGATAAATTTTTAGAAGAACAAGCTTTAAATTGGTCACTGTGGCATGGCAGATTTCATTATGGATGCTGACGTGCTCCTCTGAAAGACACTTCTGGACTCCCTGGGAAGAAAGCATATGACTGAATTTCAGTAGTTCAGTTTTTACATTAAAATATGGCCAGTGAGGGGTTCCAATCTGTCAGGAAAAAGTGGCCATGCGGCCAGAGTCATCATTTTACTTTGGGGGTCTCGTGTTTGCCAAGTGGTCAGCCAGCTGTCCAGGCTTTTAAAATGAGAAAACTGAAAAATCTGAGAGGTAAATTGCACTGGAGCATTTAATATTCATTAAAGCTAAAGGGCTTTTGCTAAAATTAATTTGTTGTTTTGAAGTTTGGAGTTTTAATAAGTATTCCCTTTAATTCCATGTAAACAGGTAGGAAGTCAGGTCTTGCTAAGCTGTGAGCATTGTTTCAAAATGCAGAGAACGTGGGCATGAAGGCTGAGAGGCCTCATTTCCAAGTGTGCTGCTGCTGTTCCATAGGTAGCTGTATAAACTTCTCTCTGAGCCTCGGTTCTGTTGTCTGTAAAATGGGAATAATAATAATACTCTATTTAAAAAATGTGTCACTATCTTTGGTGATGAATAGCAACTACATTTATTGTGGTGATCATTTCACAAAATGTACATATATCAAATCATTATGTTGTACACCTAAAAGTAATACGATGTAATATGTCAATCATATCTATTATGTCAATCAAATGTATTTTGATATATAGTAACACATTTAAAATGCTTGGCAGATAAAAGACAATAAATTACAATAAACTATTCAAATGCTTAAAAGAAGAGCAGTTAGAGGCTGTGATTTGAAAGTAGATGGCTAATTATTTGTTAGTACATTCTAAAAAGGGTCATCATTTCAGAATGTGTGTAAAGTATCAATGAAGAACACCGATGGAAAAAAATGATCAAAGCATGCCTTTTCATCTGAGTACGGAGGTTAGAAGTGAAGCCTTAGGAGTAATGGCTCCAAACCAAAGAAACTTTCTCGATAATAAGGTTAAATTCGTCTTGCCCACTTTCTCGGGACGCCACGGGGAAAGCCGCAGGGGAAGCGCCAGCCAGTCACGTTTGCATAAGATAAATAATCAGTAGTGAGCTCAGTGTGTGATTCTCGTTAAAATCCAGACATTGGAACGGTTCCCAAAACGCACTGCCACCACCACTACCAATCTCTTTTGCATCTCATTGGCATTTGAGGACGTTAATTGACTCATTATTGCAATTCATATTCAGGAAAGGAAGTTGATTAAGGAAGGCAGATGCAGAATCTCCAGACGCATTCATAGCTGTGTTGTTTGTCCCAGCAGTTTACTTGAGTTATTAGAATATTTAGGAAGCTCGAGCCAAAGGGACAGGGAACGTGTCCCACCAAGTGTCACCCTCACAAAAATAGATTTTTAGTAAAAACAATATAGTTTTTAAATACCCTTAGTCCACCTTAAGGTCTAAATAGCAAAGTTTTTTTCTTGGCTCTTTTACAAATTATGGCTACTCCATTTAATTTCAACTGTGTTTCCGAAAAATTGGTTTCTGAAACTTGTGTTGTATCAAGGAATATTGTTTAATAGTCAATAAAAAGTATCTCTAGTTTCTATTGAGTTAAAGGCCATTTAAGTATCATCATCAGTAGTAGTATTTTATAAAGTTATTAAAGTTTTCATATATTGCAATTCTCAATTTTGATTAAGTAAGCTGTGATGAATTTATAGATCAAACGTGTTTCATTATTCACTTGAGTGGTTGTTTCTTTTTGTTACATCTTCAAACAATAGGACTGGTTTCCGGTTTAATGTCTGATATTGCATAGAGACAGTTATACATAAAAACATATGCTGCCCTAGACGGTTTAGCTCAAGTGTAGAGCGTGGGCCACGGATCAAAGAGTCACAGGTTCGATTCCAGTCAAGGACACATACCTCGGTTGCGGTTCGTCCCCGGACCTGGTCCGGGTGGTACTGGAGGCAGCCAATGATGTGTCCCTTTCAGGTCGATGTTTCTCTATCTCTCCCTTTCTCTCCCTCTCTCTTCCTCCCACTCCATCTGAAGATAAATAGAAAAATATCTTCAGGTAAGGATTAAAAAAATATAAGCTTATTAAAGGAGAGCTTCCTACTTTTATATTTGGAGTGACCAGTATTTTGAGCTGAGTCTGAGAACTATTCTTAAAAACGAATTCTCAGTAATTTGGCAAATAAATGCATAAGTAAAATACTACGATCCTGAGGTCAGTTTAACACAAATAGTATAAATCCCTTGCTGCTGTTTATATTGAATTTCACTAATAACAATTAATTTTGAGAAAACTAGGTTTTCCTTCACTCTAAATGTGAAAATATTTTTCAGATCTTACTACACATAGGTTTTTTTTGTTTGGTTTTGTTTTTTTATATCCTCACCTAAGGACATTTTTGCATTTATCTTCAGATAGAGTGGGAGGAAGAGAAGGAGGAAGAGAGAGAGAGAAATATCAAAGTGAGAGACACATCAAGTGGCTGCCACCCACACTACCCCAACTGGGACCGGGAACAAACTGCAACTGAGGTACGTGCCCTTAGCGGGAACCAAACCCGGGTCTCTCTGGACCATGGGCCGGAGCTCTAACCGCTGAGCCAAACGGCAAGGGCTGCAAATTTTTAATACCTAATAAAAACAAAAATTGATCTATAAAAAGTTCTTCCACAATAATTGATCCTACAAAAACCTTATTTGGTGTTAAGCAGAGTCATCATTTTTATTTAACAATAACTTTTTTTCCCCCTAAAATCCCAGACTGTTTTTGGTAATCTCATGCAATCCCTCACTCATTAACCCTTTCCTCACATCTCCATATTAAGGATTACTACATATTAAAGCTGTACTCTCATCCTGTAACAATTATTATTGAAATATGACTATAATAAAATAATATTTGACATTTCAACTATGCTTTTATATCATTTGTTTGTTTGATCCTCCTGGCAATCGTGCAAGGTAGACAAAATCAGTACTGTTAATCTATAGATTCAATGCAATCCCCATCAAAATACCAACCGTATACTTCACAGAACTAGAACAAATACTTCAAAAGTTCATATGGAACCAAAAAAAGACCCCAAATAGCCACAGCAACCTTGAAAAAGAAGAACAAAGTTAGAGGGATCACATTACCAGGTTTCAGGTTATACTACAAAGCCACTGTAATCAAAACAGCCTGGTACTGGCACAAGAACAGGCAATAGATCAATAGAACAGAATAGAGAACCCAGAAATGGATCTAAGACAATATGCTTAATTAATATTTGACAAAGGTGGCAAAAGCATACAGTGGAGTAAAGACAGCCTCTTTAATAAATGGTGTTGGGAAAATTGGACAGCTACATGCAAAAAAAAATGAAACTAGACCACCAACTTACATCATACACAAAAATAAACTCAAAATGGATAAAAGACTTAAATGTGACTCATGAATCCATAAAAATCCTAGAAGAAAATGTAGGCAACAAAATTTCAGACTTCATACCCAGCAGAATTTTCACTGATACATCACCTAAGGCAACAGAAACAAAGGAGAAAATGAACACATGGGACTACATCAAACTCAAAAGCTTCTGCACAGCAAAAGATACAGTCTTCAAAATGGAAAGGCAACCCACTGTATGGGAGAGCATAATTGCCAATGATATATCAGATAAGGGGTAAATTTCCAATATATATACAACTCATACAGCTCAACAAAAGGAAGACAAAGAACCCAATTAAAAAATGGGCAGAGGAACTAAATAGACACCTCTCCAAACAGGACATACAAATGGCTAAGAGACACATGAAGAAATGCTCAACATCACTAATCATCAGAAAGATGCAAATTAAAACAGCAATGAGGTATCACCTCACACCTGTCAGATGGCCACCATCAACAAATCATCAAACAACAAGTGCTGGCGAGGGTGTGGAGAAAAGGGGACTCTAGTACACGGCTGGTGGGAATGCAGACTGGTGCAGCCACTATGGAAAACAATATGGTGTTACCTCAAAAGGTTAAAAATTGAACTTCCATTTGACCCAGTGATCCCACTTCTAGGAATATACCCGAAGAAGCCTGAAACACCAATCAGAAAGAATATATGTACCCCCATGTTCATAGCAGCACTATTTACAATAGCTAAGATCTGGAAACAGCCCAAATGTCCATCAGTAGACAAATGGATAAAAAAGCAATGGTACATATATACAATGGAGTACTATGCAGCTGTAAGAAAGAAAGATCTCTTATCATTTGAGACGACATGGGGGGACCTGAAGAGTATTATCCTAAGTGAAACAAGCCAAGCAGAGAAAGATAAATATCACATGATCTTACTTGTTTGTGGAATATAATGAACTTAACAGTCTGAGGAATGGAGTAGTCCCAGAGATGTGGAAGTAGGGTACAGACTATAATCCCCAGAAGAGAGGGTGGTAGGGGAGAGATAATCCACAGAATTTATATGCGTGTATGCATGAAAAATGGACATGAACAACAAAGCTGGGGACAGGGCGGGGTGGGTGGGGAAGGGAGTACCAGAGGGGGGGAAAGGAGGAATATCTGTAACAAAAATAAATAAATAAATTAATTAATTAAAAAATCAGTGCTGTTCACGTTTCATAGACTAGGAGTGCAGTGACCAAGCAGCATTGTGTGTGCAGTAATCACTCAACAAATATTTATTTCTATGAGTCCCCCAAATAGGTGGGTGCTGAAATTTCTCAAAGAACCAGATTATCATTTTTAATCTAAACATCTCCTCCCCCCACCAAAAAATACCCTAAAACTTAGAAATTAAACATAAATTGAGAGGATATCTAATTTAGGTCAACCCAAAATATGCTCTCCCTTCTCACTATCACTAAATACCCACTACCATACTTGTCCCAGAGCCAAGTTAGTTATTACACTCCAGTGACATGCCTCCCAGGTCTCAGAAATCACTCACTGTGAAATAAAACCCATTTCTCTCTAGTTCTCCCATTGTGTCCAGCTTTCATGTTTTCCTGTTCCCAGAGAAAAGGTATGCACCATTGGTTCTGAGTACTAGTACTAGTTACGTCTAACAAAATTCACAGTATTCTCTCCAGATCTGTCAAGTTAAAAACCCCGCAATGATACTTTCTGAAAGACATGATATGCTAGAATTGTCTGAGAGCCTCGTATTAAGATAAATACCTAATGTCGGTCTTGTGTTAAATGGCTCACGTTACATTTCCAGAGCACGTCTAAAGAATAATTATGTCAGTTATGATAGCTGCAACCATTGGTATGGGCTCTGTGAAACACTGGGTTAAGAAGAGGTCAGTGGGAAAAAGTGCCACAAGAGATTGCCAATGTCAGGGACACAGGAGAGGGAAGGGTCACCCACCTGCAGAGTATTTTACCACCTTGTTCTAATGGCAGCTTGAATCAGACCACGCTGGGATCAGATTGAGAGATTCCCAGTTAGTCCTGTGATGGTCAGCACTCTTAAAAACAAGGTCAGCCCTGGGGGTAAAGAGCCCCTTTAAATGAGGACTTAAAGTGTAACCTTTTACTGGGAAATCCAGCCTGCAGTGGCTGCTTCCATCAAACACAGGAGACAACTGTTCTAGTGGATTCTTAATCGCGAGTCTGCCAAGACTTTCAACCCGAGTCTGTGTTTCTTCGCATTCACCACTGGCATGTATTGCAAAAGGAAATGATGGGAAGTTTAATTCAAATGAAAAATAAACAATTGTTTTGAATTTGTAAAACAAATTTCTCTCTAGGGGCCTATGGAGCTAATGGGAGTGGGTGTTAGAAATATAAATCCCCATACATCAGCAGAGAGATAACTAAACAGGACTGACTGTGATAATAGACAGAAATCTCTAGAGGGCTTCATGCACATGGAGCCTTCCCAATGTTATTTTGTTTAAGTTTTTCCAGCACTGAACATCTCAGTGGTCTGCTTTAACTTCAAATGAATTGCTTTCCCAGACACTAGATCATTCCCTCCAAAGCCAGAGTTGTTGCCTCCCGTCCAGGTGACTTACTCAAGGTCACTGAACATCAGAGGTAGAGGAGGGGATATTTCAAAGGCTCCTGAGTTCCAGACTGCTGCTTACCCACTGAACCTCACAGAGGAAAATGTACAAAACCCACAGGTCTATTTATCTACATATTTTCTTCGGCTGAAAAGTGATACCTGTACTCATGTCATGGTCCCTTCACTTCAAAACCACTGAAAAGAATTTTATTCAACCCTAGGCAATTTATGTTTTTAAATTATTCTGGGAGGATAAAACTTGACATAGAATGATCGGTCGATTCCATAGCACAAAATGCAGCAAGAAAATAGTCTGACAGTGAGAACAATGAAAGACAACACGTATTCTACCTGTTTATATAAAAATGTGTCATAGAAACTATCCATATTGTCCTAAAAATGTTTAGTCTTACATCTTTGCTTGGAGATTTTCTACCATTATTCCATCTAATATGTCAGACTGATTGGCTTTCCGGAATACTTACCCTGACTCTTGTCTCCTGCACCAGAAACAGCACATCAACAACCAGTTTACCTGCCGCAACCAGAGTCCCCCCAGGAAAACAGAAGCCATTATAGATCTCTCCAGTGGAGACGTTGAATGCAGGGTTACTGAAGCTACAGAAGAACTGGCAGGCAAACACGAGATGGTGACACAAACCAAAGATCAGTCACAACAGGAAGTACCACCCATGGAGCTGAGGAACAAAGGAAGGAGGTGGTATTTCTAGAACCCAGAAGCCAGGCCCTTCGGTGGGAGCTAGAGTCCCCTGAAGTGTTGCTCAGGGCGTCTGGAACCACTAAGCACCACCCAGGAGGCTGGTATCTTGCAGGAGCACAGCCGCTTCTGGAATGTTTGATGTCCTTCCTCAGCCTCCACTCTTTGCTCCGAGCCTTGTTTTGTAAGAGAATAACAGAGTCTGAAAGATATAATTTCCTGAAATGCAGAGCAGGGGAAGGAAGAAGATGGATCTTGAGAACAAATGAGCACTTGATTAACTAATTACCTCACTTATGAAAGTTCTAACACAAAGTTTTGTATTTTTTAAAAAAAAATTGTTTAACTTCCTTCCCATATAGAGAAATTCATCTTAAATTTTAAGTTTTTACCTCTTTCCATCCCAAATGCTTTGGTAGGACTCTATTTTAGGAGCAGGAGTTAGACCAGAACCCTGGGGGGGGGGGGTGTCCAATGACGTTGGAATCTAGGGTAAGAGGGCGCACGTTTAGTAGAACAAACATCATTACCACGAACAAGCAGCTCCCCAACCTGGATGCTGTACTCTCAGCAGCCATCTGACTATTTTAATTATCAACAAACTGTCTTTTCGTTTCCTTTGTGTAGACACTGTTTTGAGAACATGATGGCTTCTTTCTGTATGCACATGAGAAAAACATCTTGACTATTATTTCAAGGGATTGTCCCCACCCTCCTTGCTCAAAGCCTGATGACATATCTGTAGGGGAAAACTTTGCTCTTTCATACTAAACTCTCTTTTGCTCTTTGCTAAACTCCTTTAAAACTCTTCTGAGGGTCATAAAAGGTCTCCAAGCAAGAGGTATTTTGATTGAACTTCAGACACAGGGTCCTGAAATGAAGAGAGATTGCATGCTAAATGTTGTGGTCATACGTATTTTTCTTAAGGAAATGTTCAAATGCCCTCAAAATATTTAAAGACAAGGTTCTAAATGTTCCCCGAAGCAAGTAAAATGTATATGCGTGACAGGCCGACCATGTGAGGTTGATAGAGTATATAAACACAAATAGTAGGAATATACTAAAGGTAGGAAAAATGTCTTACGGGAATCAGTCTGCAATTTCCCTGTGACATGGCTCTTCTGAAAGTGCCACCCTGGTTCTTCACACCCTCTTTGCTTCTCTACTGAAGGGTGTCCACAGGTCCATACGCTGGAGGCCGAGCTTTCAGACATGGCTTCTTTTTCTACAAAGAAATGTAATGAGCAGCCTTTTTCTGAGTAATGATGGTATATACCGAATTTCATAAATGAAAGCAACATTCTCAACCACAATTGTTATCTTTGCCACTAAAGATTCAACATAAAGTCATAGAATGTAAGCTCTGGAAGGGACCTTTAAACGTATCTATTCAATTGTTTATTTTATGCAGGGAAACTGATAACTCAGAATGTTAGCTTAAGCAGCTAGTTATTAATAAAAGAAAGGAAGCAGCCCTGGCCAGTTTGGCTCAGGGGTTAGAGCATAGCCCATGGACTGAAGTGTCCCAGGTTCAATTCCCCATCAAGGGCACATACTTGGGTTGCAGGTTCGATCCCCAGCTTGGTTGGAGTTATTCAGGAGGCAACCAATTGATGTGTCTCTCTCACTCTCGCATCCATGTCTCTCTCTCAGCCCCTCCCCCACCCCTTACACTCTATCTACAAAAAATCAATGGGAAAATATCCTCAGGTGAGGATTAAAAAGAAGAAGGAAGGAAGGAAGGAAGGAAGGAAGGAAGGAAGGAAGGAAGGAAGGAAGGAAGGAAGGAGGGAGGGAGGGAGGGAGGGAGGGAGGGAGGGACGAAGGAAGGAAGGAAGGAAGGAGGGAGGGAGGGAGGGAGGGAGGAAGGAAAGGGAAATGGACACTGAGCCTGTTTGCTCCACCAGGAAGCCACAGCTTCACCGACACTCCAGGGAATCACACCATGGCCCCGCTAAGATTTAACCTCCCCCTCTCTCCCCCTCCAGTGGGGGGGGGGGGGCGTGCAGAGGGAGGCAAACACATGCAAATAGAAGTCAAAATGGCTCAGAGGGAGGTGCTTGAAACTGTTAATCTAACCTGGGAAAGGGGTCATTGTTCAGGTGGTGGACCATCAGAAGCCCAGGAAAGATTAAGACATTGATTGATTATTGTGAAAAGTTCCTGGTTCTTCCCAAGCCCAAGATGATAAAAATCCCAGGGGACAAAGCAAGCTCCTTCTCTCTCTCTCTCAGCCAAGTGGCCCCGTGCCTGAGTGGACTCCAAATGCAGTCTCTAGGCGGAAGCCTGAGTATAGCAACACAACTGGGACCAGTGCTAAGCTTGGGTGGGGGCTGAGACTGCTCAGCATCTGCTGCAGGCTCGGAAGGACTAAGCTTTAATAGAAACAGAAACTGGTCTTTGTTGGCCCTCTTTTTTTTTTTTTTTCTTAATACCCACCCAAGGACATTTTTGCATTTATCCTCAGACAGAGTAGGAGGGAGAGAGGGGGGAAGAGAAAGAGAAAAACTTCGATGTGAGAGAGACACATCTACTGGTTGTCATTCACTCGACCCCAACTGGGGCTGGGGACAAATTGCAGCCGAGATTCGTGCCCTTAGCAGGAACCCAACCCAGGACTCTCTGGTCCACAGGCCGACGCTCTAACGCTGAGACAAATTGGCCAGGGCCCTACTGCAGATTTTGATTGAAGATAGCAATTGAGCAAGTCTATAAACAACGAAAATAAATATTCATCAGTACATTGGCACATGTTAAAGATTGCTGACTCTGGAGAATGACTGCCTGGTTTCCAACTCTGGTTCGCGAGGACCCAATGTGACTAAAGATGGACAGTTGGCAGCTGCCCAGCTTCTTCACCTCATTTTCCTTATCTGTAAAATTAGGACAATAGAACACCTACTTTATGGGTTTGTTGTGAGAAATCAATGGGCTGAAATGCATGGAAAACCTTAAACCTATAAATGTCCCATTTTATTATTAATTATTAACAATAATTTTTATTAATACATGCTGGCTGTTGTCAGTATTAAGTGCTTTGGACTCTGAGTATATTGCATGGTCATACCTTCCAAAAACAAAACTGAGAAATATTGCCCTAATCATAAGTAAATGGAGACAGTAAACTTTGCATCTGCTAAAATTTACTGCCAATAGAAAGAAATTTCCATTTAAGAAATGCTTAAATTGAGTTATGAGACAAAAGCTAGGTAATATAAGATTTATTCTTTTATCAATGATGAGTTCGTAATAAATTTAAAATGAGTTGCTAGAAGCAAAATCTTGAGGCAGGAATATACAAAATAGCAAATAAATAAATTCCTTAAGTCTTTATAGCCAAAAGCCCAAGAGCTGTGTAAACCAGAAACTGATAAGCCATCCCTTTATAGAATATTTTGGAGTAATCGAGGGGGTTGAAAGTCCTAGGATGGGAAGAAAATACCATTTGCCCTTTTAGAAGCAGAGATCTCACCCAAATCTACTTTTTGTTTTACTGGTGTAAGAGTTTTCCTTGTCATCTCAGCTTGGCAGAATGTGGTCACAAAATGCCTCTAGCTCCTTCCAGTCTGCCTCTTCTGCAGGGTTCTCAAAGCCTTAGAGCACAAAGAGGGAAACTGGTAAAACTGTTTCTCTGGATCCTGAGATCTCTTTGATGTTACTTTCGCTTTGACAAAATGCATTTATTCAAGCTCAGTCTTGCCTGCACTCTAGAAAATGTGATACCATTTTGCACTGAATTTTTAAATGCAAAAAAAAAAAATTAACAAATATAACTTTTTGTGATTTTTGTTCCAATAATCTTTGAGAATTGTTATACTGTAAACCGAGAAAAGGAACATTGCCAGAGAAGCAGTCTGATTCTATCTGGCACGATCAAGGTTTCGCAGTGAGAAAATGTACAGTTTCCTACGGCCTCTGACAAGAGGCTGTTCTCAGACCCTTTCAAAGGTTTTCAAATGTTATTACTTGAGATTAACTATGGCAAGAACAAAAAGGTTTGAAGTCTTATTTATAGTTAGCCTGTGGCTCTGAGTTAGCAAGTTCTCTCTTAAATGATCAGTCTTTGAGTTCTGGGTGCTAATGAGCGAGGGTTAGCCAGAGGAAATGTGGAGGAGGGGAGCAAAAGACAAAATCATTCTCCAAGGTGGGGGGAGAGCATTAAAATAAAATCTCAATAATGTTTAGGAGTCAAATTATGTTTTAATCAATGCCTCCAGAAGAAGCCAAAGAAGTCCCACTGACATTCCCAGCTGTAAGAGTAGAAGTCTGGTTTCACATTTGCATGATTTTGAAGGTCAAATGCCTGCTATCCAAGTCTTACTGATCCATATGGACTAGAAATGCCACAATATGCAATCATCATGAAGGCAGATTGTCTCCTGTAAATCTGTCCTTTCTGTAACGCATTCAAAATGTACCGTATTGGCTAGATTATAAATCCTTTCAGGAAATGCATGCACACTTGTAGAAGAAGCAGCTTCATGTTGATGAATGACGGCATTGGTGTTCAAACAACTCTTAAAACAATTTATCATATGTGTGAATCTGGTTTTTCATGTGTCTGGATTTCCTGTGACCAGGTATACCTGTAACTCAAAATCCTGTTCCAAAAGTAAGTGAAATTATCTACAGGCTGTCCCCATGTCTCCTATAGATAGGGGGTCTATGGCATTTGTATTATTCTGTATCCAACTTTATTTGCTATGTAGAAATTGACTTAAATGAACCCTTAAAGTTTGAGAATGCATTTTCAAAGAATTCTTTTCTACATACTTTATTATTATTAAATAATGTCTCTAGTATGTTTAAAATATGACTGATTATATAATTATTTAATGATACACAACATTTTCAGAAAAAACAGCCATTATATAAAAAAATAAAAAATAGATTTGATGGTAATTCTAAGCATTCCATTGTGTTGTAGAACATTAATAACTTTCACATACCTATTTTTTGTGGATCTTCTAATGTGTACTAAATTTTACTGAAATCAACAGTTTTCACTGTTCTCTGAGCAACTTACCTCACTTTATTTACAAAAGAGAATTATTCCTTCTCTCTTAAAGAGCATGTGCCTCTTATAGCATTGATAAAAGTAATATTTTCCATGTACGTAAATAGATATTTACCTCTATACCAAGGACACTCAGCACCTATGTTTAAAAAAGAGTGAGCTCACAAATATCATATGATCTCACTTATTTGTGGAATATAATGAACATAACAGTTTGAGGAATAGGTTAGTCCCAGAGACATGCAAGTGGGGTTCAGACTGACAATCTCCAGAAGAGGAGGTGGTGGGGGAGAGATAAACACAGAACTTATATGCATGTATGCCTGAACAATGGACATGAACAGCAAAGCTGGGGACAGGGTGAGAAGTGAGGGGGAACCAGTTGGGGGGTGGGGAGAGACATCTATAACAAAAATAAATAAATAAATAAATTTAAAAAAAGAATGAATTCTAATTTCAATTGCTTAATAATACTATGGGATATGAGAATTAGAAGGGATTGCTTTCTACATAAATATACTTATAAAAAATAAAAAAAAAAAAAGATGAACCGAAGTCCAACTTGAAGTGACCAAATAAAATCTGACTATGAATTTGTGGCTGCCTTGGAGCTTGGGCTAGAACTTGAGTTGGTTCTCAAATCATTGTGTATGTATTTCCTACCATGTCACAATGCCTCTAAACCTAGTAAAAAGGTAATATTGTATAACAAAACTCAATTGCATTTCTATACTCTAACAATGAACTACCAGAAAAAGAAATAAAGAAAGCAATCCCATTTATAATAGCATCAAAAGCAATAAAATACTTAGTAATAAATTTAACCAAGGATGTGTAAAATCTGTGCTCCCAAAACAAGACACAGATAAAAAAAAGTTGAACAAGGCACAAAAAAATGGAACAATATCTCATGTTAACAGATTGGAAGAGATAATACTGTTAAAATACTCATACTACCCAAAGCCACCTATATATTCAGTACAATACCTAAAAAAATTTTACAGAAATAAAACAATCTTAAAATGTGTATGGAACCACAGAAGACCCCCAAATAGCCAAAGCAATCTCAAGAAAGAACAAAGCTGAAGGCAGCTGGTTTCAAACTATATTATAAAACTATAGCAATCAAAACAGTATGGTACAGGCTTAAAAACAGACATATGGGACCAAAAAAACAGAATAGAAAGCCAAAAATAACCCCACATATATATACTTCAGTAATATTTGATAATGGATCCAAGAGTACTCAATGGAGAAAGAATAGGCTATTCAATAAATGGTGCTAGCACAATTGGATATCTGTGTGCAAAAGAATAAAATTGGACCTCTATCTTACACTACTCACATAAGTTAACTCAAAATGGGTTAAAACCTGAACAGCAAACTTCAAGAAGCAAACATCGAAGAAGCTCTTTAACAACCATCTTGGGAAAAAAAAATTATACATGTATAAATTTATTTATATATATATAAATTTATCTGTATACAAAGAACAAGCACCAAAAGCAAAAGCAAACAAATGGGACCCCATCAAACCAAAAATCTTTTGCATAGCAAATGAAACCTTCAACAAAATGAACAGTAAACTCACACCTTTTAGAATGGCTGTTATCCAAAAGACAAGACATAAAAACTGGTGAGAATGTGGGAGAAAAAAAGGAAACCGTGCTCCTCTGTTGATGGGAATATTAATTGGTATAGTACAGGAGAAAAATAGTGTGGAATTTCCTCAAGAAATTAAAAACAGCACTTACCATATTACCCAGCAATTCCACACCTGGATATGTCTGAAAGAGATGAAATCACTATATCATAGAGGTATCTGCACCCCCATGTTCACTGCAGCACTCCCCATCATAGCCAAGACATGGAAACAAGTATCTGTTGACAGATAAATGCAGTGTACATACATACAATGGATTTGTATTCAGCTATGAGAAAGAAGGAAATTCTTCTACTTGTGAAAACATAGATGGAACTTGAGGGCATATGCTAAGTGGAGTTAGTCAAACAGAGAAAGACAAATACTGTACAATCTCACTTATATGTGGAATCTAAAAATATGAACTCAGGAACAGACTGAAATTGTGGTTGTCAGGGTCTGAAAGATGGGGAAGCAGGACAATGTTGGCCAAAGGGTACCAACTTTCATTTATGACATTAATACATTCCAGATATGTAGTGTACGGCATGGTGACTACAGTTAACAAGACCACACTGTATACTTTAACGTTGCTGTAAAAATAGAACTTGAATGTTCTCACCAAACCAACAACAACAAATGCTAATTCTGTGAGGTGAAGGATGTGTTAACCAACCTCACTGTGGCACACATTTCAGTTTCTAAGGTTATCAAATCATTATACTGTACACATTAAACTCCCAAAATGTGATATCAATCGCATGTCCACAAAACTAGAAGGAAAAAAGAGTAAATGAGGAACTGAAGATGTTGCACAAGTTGAGTTTTGTTTGTTTGTTTTGCCCAGCGGATGTCTTGTTTTGCACTCTAATTGGTTTACTTATGGCACTTCCTAGAAAGTAAGATACCATTCCTTCCATATCCATCCATTCCACAAACGTTTCCTGCAAACTGCCTGTGACAGGCACTCTGGTGGGTGACACAAGACAAGCTACAGTCTAGCAACACAACCGAGCGTACAACAACACAAACACAGATGAAGAAAGAGCTTCCTAAGGCAGGCCCGGCATTTGTTCCTCCGAGTAACCTTAAAAGAAGATGCACGAATTCGGGAACCACACTACCTGGTCTTGATCTCAGCTCTTCCACTTTCTAGCTGCTGGTCTTTAGGAAAATTACTAAATCTCTACCTCACTTTCTTAATATGTAAAATTATAGTACTTGCCTTATAATGTTGCTGTGGTAATTAATTAATTGGGTTCATTCACTGCCAATGTGAAGATTTTTCCATCATAAGCATTAGCTAGAATGATTGTCATGACTGTTTGGATTATTACTTTCACCACTATGGATAATGAAAATCTTCTCCACAGAGAGCATCCGGGACAACTATGATCGAAACTCCATTTCATTGTATTTTAATCCCTAACAATCCCCTTACCTCCCCTTTATTTCCCTGAACATCTCATTTTGAGACACGATTTTAGCGGCTATTTCTGCAGTCGGAACAGCGAGCGAGCGTTTCGGTGATGCAACCAGGGCAGCCTGAGATGCCGCGAACCAGCTACACTGCACAGAGCCGAACAGTTTGCTTTCTGTTTTTAAAGAAGCGTTCGTTTAGCCATACTTGTGGCGGCACATGTAATTGAAAAGAGGCATATGGAGACCAGCATGCAAGCCTAACAAACACTTCAGAGTGGCTGAAAAACTATGCTAATCAGTTTGGGAAACCATTTTTAATCTTAAAAAAAAACAAAGCCACACAAACCCCTCCAACCTAAGGTGATTTTTCATGAAATGTGCTCATTGTTAACATTATCTAACACTGGTTTATTTCCCTCTGCCCTGGCAAACACTGAAAATAAAATTGAATCATACAAGAAGAAAGAAATGAGAACCCCCGTGACCCAGAGTTCTGCGGCGCAGAGATGAAGTCGTGATGGGGGTAAACCAGGACACCAGCCCCACTGGCAGAGTCAGGGTGTAGACGCTCTCTCCTCGGGGCAGAGAGGAGGGACCGGGCTCACCACCCTCGTCCGCCTGCAAGAAGGCGCTGAGCATTACCTGAAAACAAGGAAGGCATCAGATGAACAGACCTTTATAACAGAATGTACATCTGCCAAGACAAAAATACACGACAAGCTTCTGGCGCTGGCGTGCTGACAGTATGAGCAAGCTGTCTTAGTAGTGATTTTGCAAATCATTTGAGTTTAAATTCTATATAGGGCGTAGGGCCCCTGGAGCATCACTTGCTATATTTGGTCTCCTCATTTAACTGTGTTTGGACTAAATAGGCTATGGGTAAAAACCATGCCCTTTAAGAGTTTTGCATACACAGACTAGTTCTGCATATATATTATATGTGAACAGAGTGATTGAGGCAAGTGCATGCACACACACACACGTGCGCGCGCGCGCGTGCACTTTCTAAATGTATTTTTAAGTTGTTTTCCTGTGTGACTTTTTCTCTCTCTTTTTTAAAGTTCAGCTCTCTGGCATTTAGTAACCCACAAGCTGCTATTTCTTTTTCCAAATAAGTTCAGCTTGATGCAGGGGCCAAAAAAATGAGCCCAACTGATGACTGCAGTCTCAAAAGAAAATATGCTTTTTATCAGAGACCACATGCTGCCAATGCCAATTAAAGTAAAACTGGGAGATTTTATCAGATACCAACCTGGAAAGGAGAACTGATGAGCCAAGTATAAGAAAAGAAGAGTAAGCCTCAGGTGGAATTGCCAGGATGTTCATTTAACATGGAATGTAAAAATGTGATGTGGAAAGTGTAACGTACATTGCAGACTGCGCAATTTGTTAGCCATCTAGATGAGAAACTTAACAAAGGCCATGTCATGGACTTAGATTTAAGCCGATCTAGATGAAATCCTGGCTCTGCCCCTGACTGCCTGAAGCACCCCCACATCTCTGAGTCTTAGTCTCCTCATTTAGAAATCAGCAATCACAAAATCCTGTTTGGATTTTTAAAAGAAACAACAACAAAAAACCTGATAATGTGGATTAAAGCACCAGTTTCATATTTGCTTGATACATGTTGAAAGGGTGAGCAATTAATTGATCAATTTGTGGACAAAGGCTTTAATGAGGAGATAATGGTCCTTATCTAAAGTATTATGGACAACCATTTAGATGCATTTATCTTGCAAACTTATTACTAAGTGCATAATTTTAATGTCTTTCAAAGGATGACAAGGAGTATTGTAATGATGTGACATGTTCCTATATTTTTACTTCTGACAATAAAGGATTCATGAGATCATCTGATTGTTCTCCATCAAAAAAGAATTATTTTTTTTACTCTCTTGGGAAGTGTAAGACATCAAGATTAAAAGGTTTACTTTGAGTTATTCTATTTCTTTCCATCACCCTTAAAATGTTTATGCGAAGCTTGAAAGATTATTTTAAGGGTCAAATGAGCAGAACCATGCAAAATTACTTGTACCCAAAAATAGTAAAAGTTCCTTCACATTTTTTCTTCTGGTGATTTGAGTAGCTTTACATTTTTAAGAAATAGTACAAATTTATTGGCTGTATCTTTAATCTTGAAAAATGAGTAAAAAGTTCAATTCTCAGATAAAGATCTGAAAATTTTTTTCTGCTTTCCAGAATGTTGAACTTGAGAGATTTTCTAGAATTTGGGGAAAATAACTATTTAACAATTCACATGATGTAGAATGCAGTTATTATGATATAACAACCAGGTATTGAAAACATATGTATCATAGTGAAATACGTGCTTTATGTAAACCTACCATTCCTTGTTTTTATACCTTTCTGAAGCTTATAGTGAGCAGAAGATGCCTGTCCTATACCCAGTCATCACTTGTTTGAATACTGTATTCCACTAACCCTGAAGTTCTAGACTTGTTCACTTCTTTCTAGATAGATTCACTATGCATGTTTACTGTGCATGAACTAGCAATCTGCTCAAATACATTTTTTCTTTATTCTCCATAGGTATATTCTTAAAGCCTTTTAAGGAGTTTGGAGAGTCAGAAAGCACATAACCAGGTCATAAATGTACTATCTTGACACAGCTGAGGCAGCGCTAAGGCCAATAAAAAAGTGAGTTTGTATTAATGTGTCATTTTGCCTCATCTTTGGACCCAGTCATAATAATCATGTACATTTTGTCACCTTTCTTGGTACTTTATTCTTCCACCTAAAAATGAATATACAGTTAACCCTTGAATGACATGGATTCAAACTGCATCAGTCCACTTACATACTGTAAGTGTATTTTCTCTTCCTTACGATTTTCTTAATAACATTTCTTTTCTCTGGGTTACTTTATTATAAGAATACAGTGTATCATAAATATAACACATAAAATATGTGTTAATTAACTTTATGTTATCAGTAAGGCTTCCAGTCAACAGAATTTGTAGGCTATTTGTAGTTAAGTTTTTGAGGAATCAAAAGTTATATGTGTGTTTTTTTACTGTATCAGGTGGGGTGGGGTGGGGTGGGGTGGGTGTCAGTGCCCCTAAACCTGGTGTTGTTCAAGTGTCAATTGTAGAGCTACAAGTTCAAAGAACTAAATATAGTGCAACTGGGCTATAACTTTTATTAAAAGATATCTCAGCTTGGCTGAGATTTTTTTCCCTGTATTTCCCTGTTATATAGATCCTTCAGAGTACTTTTCCCCCTCTTTCTACATAGCTTCAGCTCACTGGAATTACATTAAGACATGGTAGAAAGCAATGTAAATTTCATTCATACTACTCATCTGAATTAGTCATGAAAAGAAATAGTTAATTTATTTCTAAAAATGTGAACTCAAGTTGGGTAAAGACAAGATAATAATACACACTTTTCAAGCGACCTGGATGGACATTGCTGCTGTTAGCTGCTGAAGGCTTTACATAAACAGAATGTGATTTGTTTTCACAGGATACCTATATGTGGATCTATCAGCCCCTCGGTGATCAGTGTTCATCATTTTGTTACCCTGTTTTGACAGACTTTGGTAAAAATAATGAAAGCACAGTGTTAAAATCATTTTTATATAGGAAAACAGAAAGCAATCTGAATATTCAGTAAAACTAAAATTACTATGAAACATTATAAAATGTTAATATCCATGTGATGAATATTTTTAAAACTTTGACTTATAGGTATTTGTAAAAAATTGGGGGGAGGCTGCATCTCTTAGCAATTAAAACAGAGTTTTCAGAGAAAAAAACTAGATAATCTGCTCTTTTAAAGAAATTGATCAAGTAACTTTGGAGAGTGTTGTACTAGAATGTAAGCTTAATGTGAAAGTAGGAACTTTAGATGATTTTTTTCTATTTTAATGCTTTGTACATCATGAGCATTTAATAAATTTATATTGAATGGATGAATCATTAACCTCTATGGAAAAGTAAGTCATTTTCAATAATTATTGTGGAAAGTATATAATAACACCAAAAGGTGCTCTTGATATAATATTTAATGAAAATGGAGAATAAAAAGTTGTATGCATTCTAAGTTTACAAATATTTCAAAAGGCATTTCAAATAGGAAAAATAATAACCAAAAGCATCATCTATGTAAGAAAAAAATGATAACTAGAATTTTACCAAAATTAGAGACAAGAGAGAAAATATTTACAAATCAAATATCTAACAAAGGACTTTATCAAGAATATGAAAAGAATTTTTGGAACTCAACTGTAAAAAAACAAACGCAATTTTAAAATAAGCAAATGATTTAAATAAATATTTGAGCCCTCAAAAATGATATCTGGATGGCAAATTTAAGTATAAGAACAAATGTTCAGCATCATTTGTCATTTAGGAAGAGCAAATTAAATCCATTATGAAATACTACTGCACATATATCAGAATAGCTAAAAATCAAAAGCTGACAATACCAAGTGATGATGAAGATTCAAAGTAGTTACAACTCGTACATTTCTAGTGAGAATGCGAAATGTTAAAGTCTCTTTAAAAACAGTTTCACAGCTTCTTATAAAGTTTAACATACTCTTACCACATGTCCCAACACTCACACTTCTAGAAATGAAAACTTATATTTACACAAAAATCTGTACATGCATGTTTATAGCAACTTTTTTTATAATCTCTAAAAACTGGAAACAATGCAAATGTACTTAAACTGATGAAGGATAAACTGTGGAATAGCCATACAATCAAATACTCAGCAATACCTTAAAAACAAGAAAGAAATCTTGATCCATGCAACCACATGGGTGAACCGCAAATGCATTATGCTAAGAAAAGAAGCTAGATACAAATTGCTAAAACCTGTATGATCCTGTTTATATGACATTATATAAAAGGTAAAATAATAGGGACAGAGAATAGATGGGTAGTTGCTAGGGATAAGGGTGAGGATGAGGGGGGATTTGACTCCTAAAGGTCAGCATAAGAATATTTTTTAAAGGGTAATGAAACCATTCCATATCTTCATTGTGGTGATGATATGTGACCTTATGCATTCATCAAAACTCAAAGCTGTACATAAAAATAGTGAGTTTTATTGTATGTGTGCTAAAAAATATAAATCTGAAGAAATGGAAGGAACCCCAAAATGAAAGACAATAGTCATTGTGATATAATAATGAATTCCTTTTTTCTTTTATTTTGTAAACTTTTCTGTGATGTGATTTAAATATTTATTTAAATAATAATAAAAATAATTTATATGTAAAGTAAAAGATGGTATAATATCATGTTTGATTAGTAGAGTCACGTGTCATTTGGTTTTTCTCATAAACAAACATTGCATTTGCTTTTGATTTAACAGTTTATGACTGTAAACAGAATGATTGAAAAGAAAGTCAACTACAGACATTTTACCTATACAACACTCATCTGTTTAGTTATCTTCAATAAAAATATAACTTTTCTCAGCACTTTCTTCTTTTGACTCAAGCATTTTGTCTCCCTCTTACTTGCTCCTCCCACACCTACACCGACATACATGTATGTAAACATCGCCACACACGCTGACTCATACTTCCAACCCAAAAAACTCCTGCACATTGTCCAAGAGGGCTTTGAAGTTACCTTTCCTGGGATGTCTTTTTGATTCCTCTGCCCAACCAAGGATTTACCCCAAAGGCCTCTTCTTTCTGACTGTGTGGCAGAGTTTATATTAAATTTCCCACATTGTATTAAAATACTCTTTCCAGGTGGCTTTACTTGCCAATTAGATTAAATGACTTTTATTGCAGCTTATCTAATATATTTCTATTATATTATTAGACAAAATAATTAACACATACCTGGAACATGGTAGCTACTTGACACATTCTTATACTCCCAGCATGAACTGAATAAATCTATTGTTTGGTGTTATCCTACCCATATTTTCAGTCTTATAGACAATCTTTTTTTTTTTTTAAGAAAATATTTTTTAAGAAAAAAATCTCTCCATGCAACATGTTTGGGTGGTTGGTTATCTCTTAGCTGAGTTGTATAGATTCTTAGAGCCATTCACCTTGCTGGGTTCATTCATTGAGTACCTAGAATGGCCAACATCCGGTCACGTCAAGGAAGGTATGTGGTAATAAGCCTTTTAACAACACTAACAACATAGCTGCTTTCTAATACCTTGTTAGTTACCAAGCCTCAGAGGAAGGGGGGTTTGTGGGGGAAGAGGTAAACCACAGAACTTACATGCATGTGTGCATGACCAATGAACATAGACAGCAAAGCTGGGGATGGGGTAGGGGGAGGAGGAGGAGGGTGTCAATGGGGGAAAAATGAGAAACATCTGTAACCAAAACAGATTAATAAATAAAAAATAATAATTTTTTTAAAGACAAAATCTAATAAGAAATAAAAAATAAAATGAAATAAAACCTTGTCAGTTACCTTTTTTTTTTTTTTTTTAATCCTCACCCGAGGACATTTTTCCATTTTCTGTTCAGGTAGAGTGGGAGGGAGAGAGAGAGAGAAACATCGACGTGAAAGGAACACATCGAGTGGCTGCCACCCGCACGACCAACCAGGGCCGGGGACAAACTGCAACCGAGGTACTTGCCCTTAGCGGGAACCGAACCCGGGTCTCTCAGGACCGCAGGCCGACACTCTAACCGCTGAGCCAAACCGGCCAGGGCAGTTACCTTTTTTTTTTTACTATTTCTTGAGAATACACTATCAAAGAACCACATGAAGCAGGTTTAAATTTCATATAAATTAAAAATTAAATACTATACAGAGACTTTGTAGAAATATTACTTTATAAATAACATAATAAATCTTCTGTCCTCCCAAAGAGCACAAGATCATAAACTCATAACAAAACGGATGTGAAGAAAGCCACTAAGTCACCCCATTATTTGTAAATTAAATCTTACACACAATTTATCCAGGTAGTTAATCACAGAATCACAATTATAGTTACTGAAACATACATAGTTTAGTAAATCTTCTGAATTTAAAAAATTGAACAGTGAGAAATAATAATGCATTAATGTACTACATGAGCTACTTTCATTTTTTCTAAAAATGAATAAAACTGTTACCAGACAGCCCCCTGACTAGGCTTCAAGGTCCCCTTCTACACTGGTGTGGCTTATCTTAGGATGTTTGTATATAACTCTGGTCGTCTTCTTTGACAAGTCCTTAAAGTGGCTGACTTCTTTGTTTAGTGGGTGAGATAAACTCCCCTTCTTTCCCCCTTCCCTGCTTTCCTGCCCTAAAAGTTATCTTCCCTGCCTAACATCCCCCAAGTAACACCATTCAACTGCTTTTGTGATTTGGTTGTTTGGCCCCCAGATTTTATTTGTCCTTGGGTTTAGCTGGCACAAACGGCATTAATTGGGTCTTTGTTCTCTATTTCCCCAGGCCAGGGTGATTTAAGCTCTGTATTCCCTGGTGAGGGAGGAAAGAAATAAACCATTTGCTCTCCGGTGTCCTTGGCTGGGGAAGATAAGGTCTTGCGGTTCACAAGCTGGCGGGTTTGGCCTTGTTGAATTTTCTTGTCTCAGTTTCTCCTTTCCACTTGCCCAGGAATTTTCTTAGCTTCTTACTCTTCTGCCACCAAACCTTAATATGTTTTTTATTTCTAAAGCTTGTGTTCAACATCAAATAGCAATATTGGTTTTCTTCATTTAACTTACAAATAATATGCTTGAATGTACTAAAGATGAAAAGTTTGCAAAAGGGTAAAGTGATTCCAAAGACATAAATTCTAAAATGTAAGGATATTTTTTCACAGAAACTAGCTCTATCCTATTTGCAAGGGAAAGGGAAAATATAACATTCCAAGATCTGTCCAATGGTAGACAAAGAGAAGCTCAAATGTCAGGATTATTGGGGTCTGAAATATCATAAAGGCAAGACATTTTTATGTAAATTAGAAAAAAATGGCTACCGTCTGTCCTTGAGTCTTGCTATTCCATGCCACCAGTTGTCAACAGGGATGACTTATAAGCCTGTAAGCAGCATATCCTTTCAAAGAACTGTAGCATGAGCAAGGTCTTCTCCCTGCTCATCTTATGGCAACATCCACTCAGTGTGACACCTGCATTTGACCCATAAGCAAAGAGTTTCACATGATACAGGGTGATTCCCCATTAAAAATAAATACCTGTCTCTTTCATCCTGAGCTTTCTTGGTTTAGCAACACAATGTCCATTAAAGGTATTACAGAAGGACTCAATCACTTGTCTAAAGGGGGTAATGATCTGAAAAGTCAGTGGAGATAGAGGTGGCATCTCCATGAATAACAAGAGACCCATTCGGCTCAGTTCAAAGGAACAGAAGTGACAAAGCCAGTCCCTATTGACCATCAAATACCTCCAACAAAAATAACCATGCCTCTCAGAGAGACTTTCTGCATCCAGCTAGGTTTTCAGCCTCAGCCACAGGGCATGTCTCCCAAGCCACCTTGCCCTTGGGTCTTATGACCCATCAGAACTTCTGCAAAGATAATGAATGAACCTTTGGTTAAAAAAAAAATTTCAAATATGTGTTTCTGTTACTTTTTCTTTGTGCAAGAAATACTTCTGTGTGTTTTTTAATATAGAAATTGGATTAAACAGCATATTTTTCAAACAACAGGTATGAACGCTAAAGGACAGACTCCACAGCCACGTGAAAAGCAGTCTACATGGAAGTCTATACATCCCATCTCAGACATGGTGTTAGCAACTGCTCAGACAGAACTTGTGTGAACTCTTTACTAAAGATAAAACACCAATAAATAGTCTTAGCAAAAAAAAAGAAAAAAAAAGATAAAGTCACAAATTTAAGCCATGATTTCCTTATATTTCTATTATGGTTGGTAATATTTGATTGGTATGGGTGAAAGCTAATGTTTTGATTACAGATGCCAGAAAAGAAAGTGTTAATTAAGCCTGGGTTTGTTCTGAGAAAGGCAAAAAAAAAAGATAAAGTGTGATCTGACTACTGAAATTGTAATATGCTTTTTATCATTGCTCAATGAGACCAAAGGTTTCATCAAGAGACTATCTTAATTTAAAAATCAGAACACAATAGAAGCATAGATGCAGCATAATCCTTACTTCCCCCCTCCCTAATTTGGGCGTCATTTGTTTATTCAACAAGGTGACAAAGCTCTGTGCTTTGTATTAAGAATACAAAGGTGAGTAAGTCATGGTCTCTAATCCCAAAATATGACACTAAAAGGCGAATGAACGATGCTTGAACAGATGGTTACCGAATGAAGGCAACAGCAGTTAAACACACAGACTATTCTAAGTAACTTCCTTCGTCTGAGAAGTGTGTGTTGGTGTGGCTGCAGGGGAGAGAACGGGACTGATCAGGGGAGAATTCCTAGTGGGGACAAAGAGGAGGGAAACTGTACTACAAATGGACAGGGCATGAAATTGGGGCAGTGTGTCAGTGCTATAAATAACTTGTCACTACTTAAATATACTGACTTTAAAGGTGTTGCAGAAGCTGATGCTGGAGCTGCAGGCAGCAGCCAGATCAGGAAGGCCCTTGGCACGTGATGCTAAGAAACACAGACTGCATTCTATAGGTCAGGAACTTGGAGACTGCAGTGGAGGGCCGGTGTGCACAGTGTGAAGAATCACCCCAAGTAAGTCTGTCTTGCTCTTTGGTTCAGAACCCTGTGTTCATTCCTTCAACAAACTATTATGGAGTGTCCACTGTGTGTCGAGCCATGCTCTGGACTCTGGAGATGCACACTGGACGAGACAGTTATGGTTTCCCTTTTGGTTGAACAATTAACAGTGAGTAATTTGAGAAATTTAAGTAAGATTTTAAAACTTTCTGGCTATACAGTATATAGAAGACAAATTTCATGGGGCCAAAACTAGATGCAAGGAGACAATTAGGGGCTTTAGCAGTAATCTGACTTTAAAAGGAGTCAAAAGATAGATGGTGGTAGTAAGAATAGGCAGAGGATAGACTCCAGAAATACCCAGAAAGCAAAACCAATAGGACATAATTATTAGAAATAAAGTAGGGTGGACTTGGTGAAGTAAGGGGAGAAAAATTTTTTTTATTTTTTTTATTTTAGAGAGAGGAATGGAGAGACATAGATAAAAACATCGATGAGAGAGAACATCGATTGGTCACCTCCTGCATGTCCCCCGCTGGGGACTGGGCCCACAACCTGGGCAAATGCCCTGACCAAAATCGAACTGGCAACCATTTGGTGCATAGGTCAACTCTCAACCACTGAGCCACGCTGGCCAGGCAGGGAAGGAAAAATTTAAGAATGAATCCTAAGTTTTTAGTTGAGATTATCGGGTAGATGGTGGCCCCACCAATCAATATAAATAATACATTAGAAATAGTCTCTCTTTGCTCATGACCACTATATAAAAGGCATGGGAAAATAAACATCACATTCCATGTAGATTACATGTAGTGCCTACATTATGTAAAGGACCGTGGGAAGGATGGACATACAGCTGCTGATACATAGCGCACCAGGCAAGATAGAACATTCAGTGATATACCAAAAGGATTTTAGAAACAAGGGAGTTCTAGTTTCTCTCATTAATAAAATGTGTTATCACATTAGCAGAGGATTTTAAATGAAGGATGATCTCAACAATTCTTAGATTTTGAACTTACTTTCATCACTTCTTCTCTGTTTCTATGTTGGTCATTGCTCAGATTAACACCAGCATGAACTAACCATGGCCCAGGTGAGAAGACAATGCAACTGACACTGTAGCTTCCTCTGCCAAGAACTCAGGAGGAGAGGAATACACAAATTAGGTTGACACATGGTGTCGAGAAAGAATTAATTCCCACTCGATTCTGGGCAGTCTTACAAGCTGGGCTTCATCCATAAAGACTGATGGGAAGTCTGAGGTTTGGTTTGTGTGGTGATAGTCTCTATTGCCATCAAAACCCGGGCAGAAAAATACCAGTCATGGAAGAGCACCTTGTTGTTTCTGCTGCTGTACTATCCAGAGACACTTGAGAATTGTTCCACACTTTCAGGTTGTTCTTGACCTGCACTGGATAATTTTACTGTATTTGTCATGTTGATATCTTCTGGCAGGAACCCTTAGACATTTACTGCATGAGCTTCATCAGGGGATGGAAATATTTTGGATATGCCAAATCAAATTATAATGCACTTGAACAGTCATCATCTTTTTTTTAAATCTGTAATTAGCATTCATTACGCAGCATCAGAAAGGTTTATATTAGGATTCAAGATATCATAGAAAAATATATATTTAAGTATTTCCTGTTGAAACCAGCACTGCTTAAGAAGTAGTTACCCAGCATAACTGGATAAAGGCAGCCATGCTACTCTTCCAAATATTTCTAACACATATTGGCTGCAATTCAAATTAGCTTTAGGCAAAACCGTAGAGTGGGCCAATTTTTTTTTCCCTTTGGAATCGCCTTGTTTCCAATTTACTCATTCTTTCAAAGTTTAGTCATTGAGTACCTATTATGTAGTAGACACTACTCTAAGTAAAATGTTCCTGTCCTCACGGTGATAGCCCTTCTTCCAATTCTTTCCATTTCCAGCCTTCACTTTGTCCCCTGGTTCTATTTTTCCCTAAAATACAAAACACCACACTGTTCTTCAAAATATATCATATTTATTAGTGATTACCTTTCCAAAGGCTTCTGGGAAAGAAAAAAATACCTTATCTCAAAGACAGTACTATAACACAACGGGGAATTCAGCTATGTGTCAGGCTAATGTGGGAAATATTTAAGGGAAATGGAAATAATTTGGAACACCCATGTCAAATGGTAACACCTGAAAACTGTATCTCCTGGCAAAGTGGTGGCAGCATAATGCAGCTGGAGAGGGTGAGTTCTGAAGCTGATGGCACAACACTTCTTGCTGACAGTATGGCTGAACTGGCCTGAAACGTACTTTCCTGGTTAATACTAGTAAAACATTAAAGCATGCGTATATTTCTATATATATAGTTAGTGACAGACACAAAAGATTTTCAAGAGATTATTATAATTTAATTTAATTAATTTAAAATTATAGGATATATCTACCATCCTCCTGATTCAGTGACTATATTGTATGTAGATTTGTCTTTGGCCTTGTGGCACTATGAAATGCCACTAATCTTAATATCTATGTAGTTTGAGGGGAGAATATTTTATTTCAGTGACATTGGATATTCTGTGCAAAGACTTTTCATTTTGCTAAATCATTTGAAAGCAAAGTTGATGACAAGATGTGTTACTAGCCATGACTAATTTAACGTTACTTTTCTACTAAAACATTTTTAACATATTCACAATAAGGCTCGAAAGCAAGAAGCTGATGTTGATACATCACAATCCTCAAATTCTCAGACCTCATTCAAGTTACACCATTGTCCCAATAATGTCCTTAATAGTGCAATAATCTAGTTCAGAATAGCACATTGCATTTACTAGTCATGTCTCTTTAATCTCCTTCAAACCACAACAGCTCCTTGGTCTTTCCTTGTTTGGCAAGACCTTCACACTTTTGAAGGCAACAGGCCAGTTATCTTGTTGAATGTTCTCCCAGTTTAGTTTCATATTTCATCAAGCTAAGAGGCATGCTATGCATCTTTGGCAAAAATGTCACAGAAGGGATGCTGTGTTTCTGTTGTAGCCTATCAGATAGTGCACCATTTTAATTTGTCCTATTACTGAGACTATTCACTTTGGTCTAGTGATTAATGTGGTATACATGCTAGGTGGCTCTACTGTAAAGACACTCTTCCTAGTTGAACTGATACACATTTGGTAAGATATGGTACTTTGAAATTGTATATTTCCTGTTTTACCATAGACATTTGTATATTTATTTAAAATTTATTTTCATGTAACATGGGCACTTGGATTTCAAGTTCATTCTTTGCATTATAATCCATGGCTACAATTGTTTATTTGATACTAAAGTTTCCCCAGATTTAGCCAATGGGAGCTTTTCAAGTGGGCTTCCACGTCGTTTTGACTTGTGTTTTGCTGACCACAGGGGACTCCAGCTGGGCTTTCACTTTCTCTGCCCCAGCTCTGGTAATCAACCATTTCTCCAAGGAACACTGCTCTGTGTTAGTGTAAAAGAACGTTGAGAAGCTAACTGCCATTGTGATGTCCCTTCTCCCAGGCCCTTGCAGTGGACAAAGGTAGAGAATATATCTATGTATATTTAGATCTATATGTATTTCTACATATCAAAAGACATGGAAAAACATGAGATCACACCAATACTTTCAAATCAATCCAATTCCACACAGAAAGAAAGGAAAAACAGAAACGGGAGGGAAGGGGAAAGAAAAAGGAAGGTAAAGAAGGAAAGTAGATGGAAGGGAAGAAAATGGAAGATAGGAAGGAAGGGAAGGGGAAAGAAGGAAAGACCAGGAAACAGAAAGAAAAAAAAAGAGGAAGAGAGAAAGGAAGAGAGGAAGAGAGGAGAGGAGGGGAGGGGAAGGGAGAGAAGCAAAAGGAGAATTCTGTGATATCTCAAATGCCCCTTAGAAAAGCTTAGAGGAGAAACACAAGTTCACATTTCCAATGGAGTGACAGCAAAGGCTTTAAAAATGCGTGTGTTCGTTCTTGCTGGCACTCAGCAATCGGGTTTGCTTACTCCATACCTCTACCTCTGCATGGGAACCTGAAGAAGAGCTCAGGCTATCTCAGAGAGGCCCTCAGTCAACTGACCCCCAAATATGTAAGAGAGTCCAGCCAAAATCAGTAGCGCTACCTACCCAAGTCTTGGTTAATTGTCAGCACATGGGGAGCCCAGCTGAGCCTAGAAGAACCTCCAAGTTAACCTGTAGCCAGGTAAAAATAATAGTAATTTGGTTATTATTTTAAGCCACTGAGTTTTGGGGGAGTCAAGAGTTATATAGCATTGATGTTCTCCCATACAGTGGGTTGCCTTTCCATTTTGATTATTGTTTCTTTTGCTGTGCAGAAGTTTTTGAGTTTGATGTAGTCCCATGTGTTAATTTTTTCCTTTGTTTCTATTGCCTTAGGTGATGTATCAGTGAAAATTCTGCTGCGTATGATGTCTGAAATTTTGTTGCCTAAAGTTTCTTCTAGGATTTTTATGGATTCCTGAGTCACATTTAAGTCTTTTATCCATTTTGAGTTTATTCTTGTGTAGGGTGTAAGTTGATGGTCTAGTTTTATTTTTGTGCATGTAGCTGTCCAATTTTCCCAACACCATTTATTAAAGAGGCTGTCTTTATTCCACTGTATTCTCTTGCTACCTTTGTCAAATATTAATTGAGCATATTGCCTTGGGTCCATTTCTGGGTTTTCAGTTCTATCAGATAAGGGGTTAATTTCCAATATATAGAAAGTGCTCATACAACTCAACAAAAGGAAGACAAAGAACCCAATTAAAAAATGGGCAGAGAAACTAAATAGACACCTCTCCAAACAAGACAAACAAATGGCCAAGAAACATATGAAGAAATGCTCAACATCACTAATCATCAGAGAGATGTAAATTAAAACAACCATGAGGTATCACCTCACATCTGTCAGAATGGCCACCATCAACAAATCATCAAACAACAAGTGTTGGCGAGGGTGTGGAGAAAAGGGGACTCTAGTACACTGCTGGTAGGAATGCAGACTGGTGCAGCCACTATGGAAAACAATATGGTGTTACCTCAAAAAATTAAAAATTGAACTTCCATTTCCCAGTGATCCCACTTCTAGGAATATATCCTAAGAAGCATGAAACACCAATCAGGAAGAATATTTGTACCCCCATGTTTGTAACAGCACTATTTACAATAGCTAAGATCTGGAAACAGCCCAAATATCCATCAGTAGACGAATGGATAAAAAAGCTGTGGTACATATACACAATGGAGTACTATGTAGCTGTAAGAAAGAAAGATCTCTTATCCTTTGAGACGACATGGAGGGACCTGGAAAGTATTATCCTAAGTGAAATAAGCCAAGCAGAAAAAGACAAATACCACATTATCTCACTTATATATGGAATATAATGAACCTAAGAGTCTGAGGAATACTGTAGACCCAGAAAAATGGAAGTAGGGCACAGACTGATATCTCTCAGAAGAAGGGGAGGGGGAGATAAACCACAGAACTTATATGCATGTATACATAACCAATAGACATGGACAACAAAGCCGAGGACAGGGCAGGGGTGGGGTGGGTAGGGGGGTGCCAATGGGGTAAAAAAGGAAAAACATCTGTAACAAAAAAATAAATTAAAAAAAAAAGAGTTATATAGCATTATTCTGACTTGTTGAATTCAACTAGAAATTACACTTTCAAGTCAGGAATACTCTTAGCAATTATAAATGATTTTTAACTCTTAGCAACTATGGACATTTAGTAGTCCATAGGCTTTGTTTTACTTGAAGATAGGTAAATGGACTATGATTAGGTTTCAGGGTAAGGTAGAGATAGATAGATAGATAGATGATAGATAGATAGATAGATAGATAGATAGATAGATAGATAGATAGATAGATGAGACCATTATAATAGGATCTCATCTCTGTCTGACTCACTACATGACCGCAGACTAAACTTCATAGCCACACAGTGAGCTTTTCAAGAGCACGGAAAGTGCATTATTATTATTTTTTGTATTTCCATCACGTAGGAGAGCCCCTACCATATTTGCAATATGGTAGGCACTCAGTAATTAAGTGAATGAATAAAAAGACAAATTAATCCCAGTCAGTTATTTTAAAAGATGAGTATAATAAATATTTAATGAGTGAAGGAGTGAAGATTCAACATGAATAAACAGGAAGCTCTTTCTTTAAGGCACTTTTAAAATTAAGGAGTGGAAACAAACCAATATGAAATCCACAAATCAAGAAATAGGCAGGGATAAAGGAGAGATGAGCAATGTTGATGAATGGGACAGTTTTTAATGCAAGCATCACAGCAAAAGAGATAGGAAGAAAAACATTCCATTTTGCTGAAAAAATCAGCCTCCCAGAACTTCTCAGTGTATAATCGACATGTCACGAAATCCTAAAGAGAGCCAGAAATACAGGCAATATTTTCAAACTGAGTGCACAAGAAGTATGCCCAAGGCTCCTGATTCCTGTAAATGTGAAAACATTGTCTAAGAAAAGGGTACATGCAGTTGTTTCTTGTGATTTCAATAGACATTAATTTTGTTGTTAGCATCTTTTTAAAAAAATAAATGTAAAAGCTCGACTTTACTTTCCCATGTTCCAATTAAAATCAGGATTTTAATAATTATTCTCAGAAACCAAGTTGATGTTGACATATTACTATGCAGATAGCTCTGTGTTGTAGCAACAATGCTTTGTGCTTGGATGGTAATAACTGTCAAAATGCAAGTGGTTAGTGAACAGGACCCATGGGGAATGGCAAGATGACACTCTGTGCAAGACATTCTGCTAATAGGTCTGAGAGCAATTACTATATGGTTTATGATCACAATAGTTAACCCTGTCCCTCTCACATTGTAGGAAGATTAGCCAGAACACTGCTTGAGGAAATTTCAGCACTCCGTGTTTATGTGTAAAGTCCATTTAAGGGGCATGTCATGAAGACTGTCAAATAGTTCTGCGCATTAGAAAAATCAGCTTGGTCTATAATGTAACTGCGGCACAGAAATGAGCAAACCCAGAGAAGATCAGGGCCTCTAAATTCACCAGCTCCTGGGCCAGCCTATTCTGATGACTTGCGTTTCTAACTTGAAGTTCAGTTGATCAGTTCCTGTTTTGTTGTGTTCACGCACTGCTCCTCCACATTCGCATTAAGTTCTCTTTATTTTGTACTTGAGCGTTGTTATGGTGTTGTGCTAGTTCCTATTTTCTTTAAAGAGAGTGTAACCATGTGAGTCATATCTCCAGAAGACAAAACAAGCCCTTGGTAATCATCTCACTTACACGTTACTCAACATTCTTTCCAAAGTATTTCAAATCTACTACCATCTCGCTGTCTGCCAACCAATAAATTACCTTGGTTTCTCAACTCCATAATTTATATATATATATCCATTCATGTTCTGTTACTTATTTATCCCTTGTTACCAAGGAAAAGGAGAAAGTTATCTGCAGATTAAATCATAACAAAGTGTGTGAGTCATAAACAAAAGTGATTATTGAAAGAAAGCTTCATAATTCAGAGATTTGGAGAAAGGTGACTATACAGTAGAGGTTAGATGTGACATTAAGCCACTAAGTGATTCGAAAATAGTCTCTGAGCCCTTAAAATTTACATATAATAGGTTTATAATTCCAATCGGTATGCTTTTCAGTGACTAACAATTTGAACAAAGTTATCCTCTAATTTTAGGCATTTTTTACAAATACATGTTTGGGGTAAAGAAGACTACAATCTTATACAATGAACTGAGCTTTTTTGTGTGGAACATTTGCATCAATTTGCAAAATAGAAGTATTATTGCCAATAATAGCTTTCATTATTGAACACTTACTATAGAAAGTTATTTAAAGTGTCTGCTTAGTTTATGAGAGCCCAAGTATGCCTTCTAGGTACATTTGTGCAGCTTGTAAGTCTGAGTACTATTTACACTTGTTGTGACTACAGATATACAGATATACTTATTACATATATGTACTAATTATAACACATTTTCCAGCATGTAGCAGTAAGCCTTTGTGATGCATAGGGAGCTTCTTCTATTTCACACAAAGGTACTGTTTAGGTCAGAAATAGGATGACTTTTTCTTAGATTTGCTTTTCAACCCCAAAATTTGAAGTCCCTAACAGAAGTTTATACTATATGACTTTGCTTCCTTGGCTAGAGATGTTTGGATCAGTGGTGGCCATTGGCCCATGCTGGACCTATCTGAATTTTCTCCTGGGCTGTTATTCTGTGAACTTGAAACTGAGAACAAGAAAAGTCAAGAGCTACCAGGAGGCCAACCTTTGCCTGGTGATAAGTTCAAAGAAGCTAACCTTCAAGGAAGTAAGAATAATAGACATGAAGAGAGGAGCAAGAACAAGAAGGGAAGGGGACATAATATCTAAGGAATGGCTGGCTTAGTGTTAAATGGCTTTCCATCTGCTGGTTCCAGTCACTTCTGGAGTCTGGCTGTCTTTAGTTGTCATGAATTTCAGGAGGTACGCATACATTATTTTAATGAAACAACCTCCCCCTTAATTGAAAAATTAAATTAGATTGAGTGGAGTACAGTAGCCTTGTCAATAGGACATTATGTTATTTTATGATGAATATTATGATGGAAAAGGATAGGTTATTGGACTCAAGACCCAAATTTGAGGCATGTGAAGGTTTTTCTAGAGGAAGTACTATCTACAGAAAGATATAAAAGTAAAGTGGAGCTAGCCAGATGCATGACTGAGAAAGGATTTCAGAAAGGAGCATCATTCTCAAGGTCATAGGTTGGGAAAAAGCAAGAGAACTTAAGGGGAAGGGGAGTAGTTCAGGCTGGTCAAAGATGAGGCTGGACAATTAAACACAGTTTAGATTTTTAAAAGGTTTCATAAACTGTATTAGAGAGTTTGGACTTTGTCTTGAGAGCATAGATAAGGCTGTTAAACAGGCAGAGGGCAGTCATTCGGGAATCTGTAGGTCTTCTTGTGTTAGGTATTCTGATTTTTATCCAAATAGCATGTTTAAAACAGGGAGAACAGGTTGGCATTTTAGGGGAAAGTAGGTCAATCTAGTTATAATGACTAGAAATGTAGGCAAGGAGTGATGAGGAGAAACAGGAAAGGAGAGGAGATGGTTGCAGGATTGCAGGAGGTATTTGGTAGGTGGCAGATAAATTGTATGCAGCGGGTTAGTGAGAGGGAAGAAGCTTGTGGGACAGCTGGTAGTCGGAAATAGACCACTTTATCAAGCAAAACCGGTGTGTGATTTTTGTTTGTCTCAGAAGCATGTTTTTCTCCCTTTCCTTCACTGGTATATTATAATAAAATGGAAGAAACAGGGCTGTGTAAGATAGAACTGAGGAGGCCTGAATAGCTACAGAAGCCACTCTATTTGAGAGCACCTAGCTGGTCCATAGACAATATCCAAGGGGTAAGGTGATCTCTAGCTAACATGAACAGGCCTTAACATCCAAACTCTTGTTTAACAAAAGCATGGCAGTATAAATTCATTCATTTGTTAAATAAATCCTTACTGAGTATGTACTCTGTGCAAGACAGTATGTTAGGCATCGGGAATATATTGGCAAAAAAATATATACAAAATCTGTGCCCTCACAGAGCTTGTAGTCTACTAAGTGAGACATTTTATCAAACTAACTTTAAAATTTTATAAATTTGAGAGTATATAACAGGGAATTTTGACTAACCTGTGTGTATTTGAGGAAGTAGTATTTGGATGATGTGGTAAATTGAACTGTGCCCCTAAATTTTGTGTGTTAAAAGTTCTAACTCCCAAAGTGATTGTATTTGAAGACAGAGTCTTTAAAGAGCTATTAATATTAAATGAGGTTGAGGGTGGGCCCCAATCCAATAGGACTAGAGTCTTTGTAAGAAGAGGTAGATCAGAAGTACATGTGCACAGAGAAAGGGCCATGTGAGGTCATAGCCAGAGGCAGATTTCTACAAGTCCAAGATAGAGGTCTCACCAAAAATCAACCCTGTTGGCATGGCACCTGGATCTTGAACTTACAGCCTATTTCTATTGTTTAAGTCACACCATTTGTAGTATTCTGTTATGGTAGTCTGAGCAATCTGATATAAATGATATTCTGAAGGACGAACAGGAACATCATTGCCAAATAGGGTAGGGAGGGAGTTTGTCATGTCAAGGGAGAACCATGTGCCTGAGTTGAAAAACTTAATGGGGTAACTGAGGAAAATCAGTGTGAGGAGAGGGGGCAGGGTAGCAGCAGTCAGAATGTGCAATTCTGGAGACCTAGTTAGTTAATTACTTTTTTATTTGAAAAGTATTGGGGGAAAAAACACTGAAAGATTCAAACCAAGATTGTGACATGATTATTTTTGCTGTTACAAATATAATTATGACTTCAGTCAGTGGGTAGATGGGAGAGAAGCAGGAGAAGATACAGGGGGTTTGTTTGGAGGCCACTGTAGAAACCCAGAAGAGAGGGTGGTGGTGGTGGTGTGATGGAGAGGAGTGGATGGACGTCAGAGATGCTTAGAAGGGGCATTGACTGGTTTGGGGAATTAATGCGCCATGATGAGACAGAGGTGTCAAAAGTGATGCTCAGGTTTTGGGTTTCAGCACAGAGATGGATAATAGGTGATTTATTTAGTTAGGTAACTGTGGAGGAGAGATACCCTTTGGAGGTAAAGAATACTTCTTTGTGGCACGTGGAAGTAAAAGTCAATAGTTCTTGGTCTTGTTTTAGGGGCCATTAACCCATACCTAACAGCAAACTACAGGTTGTAGATACAGTGAATAAGACCCAGCTTCTAAGTGGAGTGGCCCTATGAGAGCCAGACAGTGCTCCAGGGGTCAAGGTGGGGGCAGACGCCCAAGGAGAAAATCCTCACTGCAGATACTGGTCAGTAGAGGGGAAGCTGATGACCACCCTATTCCAGATGTGGTCAACATACTGAGCTCCCGAGGATCCCCTAGTACCCAGCAGTGCAGTGAACACAGAGGGAAAAAACACAGCAATACCCAGTGCCTCAGCTCCTATCTGCCTGAACTTACCGTAATTCTCCTACTGTTGAAGAAGAACACACAGTTGCCCTCTAAACATTTACTGAGAAGGGTTTTGGCCACCTGTCATGTCACACAGGGATGAAATGTAGAAATTCGTTGCCATTACTGTTGTTGGTATTACTTAATGACTGTGGCATTTGTTGTATGATAGTTGATTGTGTACGTGAGCATGTACATATGTGCGTGCGCGTGTGTGTGCATGTGTTGTATTTTGAACATACTTTCTCTATTTTTACATTTTTAATGGTAATGATTTAGGTCACCACCTGGGCAGGTTGCATTAATAGCCCTGGCTCTTCATCACTCCCTGTATTCAAGCCCTCTGCCATGTATCAGGGTCCAGTGAAAATAATTAGCCTCTTCCAGAAACACTCTCACAGACACAATTGAAATAACGTTTGACTAAATGCCTGGCTACCCCACAGCCCAGTCAAGTTGACACTTAAAATTATTCATCACACCATGTGACTTCGCAGCTACGTCCACTACAAATAAGAGCGATTTCCTCACTCTTTAACTTGGAAATGACGATGTGTCTTGCTTTGACCCTTGGAGTGTTAGCAAGCATGCCATGATCTAAGGCTTAAAAAGCTCGTTCACATTGGTACCTCTGCCCTTGAGTCTGTGCTGCACTGTGGGGTGACATCTGGGACAGCCTGCGAGGCCGTGAGGAAGCAGAGCCTGGTCGCCCAGTTGGACCGAAGCTTCGTCAGCCAGCCCCAGACAAACCACAGCCTCGTTAGCTATATACAGGCTGAGGGCTGTAGGACTCTAGGAGTGTGTGGATTTTGTTATAAAGTGTAATTATGTGCATGGCTAACGTTTCACCCTCCACGTTGTCTATACGGACCTTTTCTTCTGTTCGATACGTTCAGTGTTGCAAACTTTCTCCTAGTGTTTGGTCCTTTCATCTGACTTCTGCAATGGCACCCGAAGTTACTAGAATCGCAAAGATATTTTACTTAGGTTTCATATTAACCTCATCACTAGAGTGTGAGACACACTTTCAATACTGGAGGTCATATAGGACTAGTTTAACTAGCACAGCCCTCCGTCAGAGCTCGCTCCCACTTGGGGGCAAAGAACTGAAACTGACGTGAGCCTGCCAGCCCTCTGCTCACACTCTGATGTCTCTCCACCAGTTTACAGAGTAACATCCGAAGTCGTAGTTTAGTGTCTAGACGCTGTGCCTAGCGACCAAAAAGACCCCTCCTCTTTTTCACTTGCATAATCTGTATATTGAGCAGCAGAATTAATGAGCTGCAATTATAATCTATCTTTCACTGTCCCTTTAAAACTGCACAGCGTGAAAATTCCTTTCCCTGCCAAGATGCAGACCTAAACAACCTCATGATGTTTTTCTTCCTCTAGTTTTCTTTCTTTCATTCCCTTTAAGTTATAGCCATGATCTAAATCCAGTCACTAAATTTACCTGTTGAATACACCGATCAAAGTTTTAAAGTTAATGCAAACCTAACTTTTTTCCTTATCCTAAACTGGGTCCTTGGATAATACATATTGCTTGCAGTGTGTGTGTTTGGGGGAGGGCGGTTCTTCTTTGTGTCTCCTTCATTTCCCCTCTGCTGGTCACGCGCTGTTTCTGAGCATGCTTGGGGAGACCTGGAGTAGGAAAATGAGGTAAGGGGGGAAGGAAACGGGCTCATCTGCCAATCAGAAAGCAAGATGGGTCATGCTCTCTGGTCCTGGACAATGTTTAAAGCTGCCTTTTCTTTTGAATGCAAATTTCTTCCTGTAAGCTGGGCCTCTCCGTCAGCGTCAGAGGGCACCCCCGGATTCTTTCAGCTCCTAGTGGTCCCCCACAGCCTCTCAGCTGGCGCCACTTGATCTTTAAGACCATCACCTTGCCCTGGCCGGTTTTCTCAGTGGTTAGAACGTCGGCCTGTGGTCCAGAGAGACCCGGGTTTGGTTCCCACTAAGGGCACGTACGTACCTCAGTTGCAGTTTGTCCCCGGCCCTGATTGGGTTGTGCGGGTGACAAGCACTCGATGTGTCCCTTTCACGTCGATGTCTCTTTCTCTCTCTCCCTCCCACTCTATCTGAACAAAAAATGGAAAAATGTCCTCAGGTGAGGATAAAAAAAAAAAAGACCATCACCTTGAATAAGATCCCTTTTAAAGTAACTGTCTTATCTTAGTTTCCATGTCTGGTCTTTCGAATTTACAAGCATCTGACCGGCTAGGAGAGTTACCTCTCAGATTTGACTCCACATTGCTGCACACCACCTCACAGTCTGGCTGTCCACCACGTCCTCGATCACAGGGTACACAACTGAAGCCCTCTGCATGGCCCCATGGAAGTCCCTTCGCTAAATTTGATGGGAGGGAGCAACACGGAAAAGGGAAAGTTCTTTCCAGGAAGCTCTCGCCAAAAAATTTCTCTTCTCTAATCCTCCCGTTTGTTTTTAACCTTGTACAATGTGATGTGCTGAGCCGGTCAGGAGAGCCAGATACATGGTTTTCAGCCCAATCCTCTGAAGTTTTTCATATGGCCCAGCACCTGTGTTCTGGCTTCATGCCCCAGGCAAATGTGTCACCTGTTTTGATTGTTTCTCACTATGTCTCCCACAGCCCTATTGGTCACTTACACGTTCTTATGGTCCCTCTTTTGAGAATGCTGTCCTACCAAACCTTTCTGCACAAGTTTAAACCCTAGTCTCCTTTCAAGGATCCACACAATACCCTGGCCAGCTTGGTTCAGCGGTTAGAGCCTCAGCCTGAGGACGGAAGGGTCCCAGGTTTGATTCTCCGTCAATCAGTATGTCTCTCTCACATCAATCTCTCTCCCTCCCTCCCTTCCACTCTATCTAAAAATCAATGGGGGGGGGGAGGTGCACACAACTGGTTCCTCTTTACAAAGGCTTCTTTGATTGTCTGGTCAAAATTAATAATCACTTATTACAGTACAACTTGCAATAGAGCTCCCAATAATAGTATTTCATGAATTCTAGGATAAACCATTTTTTACACCCAAATAGCTCTGAAATCAGTACACATCTTACAGTCAATACAATAACATAATTGCTTGGCAGGTTTTTTTTTTTCCTCTTTTTTGTGTTATAAAATAATGATACATGTCACACTTGGTGGCATCTTAGTAGTCGTAAGACCCTAGAGTTGAGAGACTTTGACTGATTCCTTTCTCTATCTTCTTCTGCAATGAACGCAGTGTCTTGCAGAAACTAGATGCTCAGAATTTGGAAGTTGGACCATATGTGTGTTGTATGTAGTGCTGGAACACTATGATTTTCCTCAGTGTCCAAAAAATTTCCAATTGCAATTTCATTCAAATTAAAAGGGCTTTGATGGGACATTCATTACTTAAAAGTAACATTTATTAGCCTATGTGTTGTGATTGGAGCTTTAAATATCATCAGGAAGACATTTAATCTGACTTCATTTTCAGTCCACTAAAAACCTTGTATAATCTTAATAAATTAGATCTCCAGAGTCATAAAAGTATATGTCACAGCCCCGATTTGCACATATTTGACACATTTGGATATTTAGCATGGTTTCAGATTTGGGAATCTCAATCATTTAGATAAATCAATGTGTTTCATGATTTTAATGAGGGAACACAAATGTATAAATTGTATCATTTTTATCCGTACTGTTGTCAACAACACTAATAAACTAGGAACACATTGTAGTAATTAGAGTTTTCTTTGCTTAAAATGAATACTTTTTTTATTGTGAGTTCATCATAGACTTGCCTTGCTTACATAGAATTATAATTAGGGATCATAAAGAAAGTCAACTAGAATTATTATTTTAGGAAGAAGGAGACCTAAGGGACCAAAATCAACCTCAATAAATAGTATCATAGCATGGTTGTGATGCTTAAATGCCCTCCTATGCACAAAATTTAATTACCAAGATTCTCAATTTAGAATCATTCAAGGACACAACATTTACTAAATGATAGGTAATTTCATTTGTTCAGAGATGTGTACAGAGACATTAGAGTAGAGAAGGAAAAGCAACAATAAAGAGATGATGAGACTGGAGCAACTGTATTAAATCTCAAATGCGCCCTTTCCTGGATGCCAGTATAAAAATATTTAGGATGGAAAAACTTTTTTCACACATACACTGAGTAAAAATCTTCTTATATCGCATGTAAATCCTTCTCGTCATTTGTTCTTTCATTAATTTTATTCTTAGGTCTTTTCTGAGTTTCCCAAGAAGCGAAAAAGAATGGTTAGAATTCTAAGAGATTATGAGGAAGTTCATCAAAACATTGGATTCAAAGATGAAACTTACTATCTAGAAAATTCACATTCTTTCATATTCTCTTGAATGGCATAAGTAAAAGTCCTTAGCTATGAATAATAATAGCTGCATTAAATTCCTAACTATGCCATATACTAGTTATTCATTGTCCACATGAAAAATAGGTGTTATCATCCTCATTTTAGATAAGAAAGCAAAAATTCAGAGAGAACTAGCATATGGCAAAGCCAAGATTTGCATCTGGGTCTCTCTGCCTCCTCAGAGCACATTCTCCTCCGTTCGATCCCACTACAGAGAGCAGATTTTGCTGCAATGCTATGTGCACTGGGTAGAATTACCCTTAAAGTGAGCCTTAAGGTTACTGAAGCATCATATTCAGATCACATTACCTATTATTTGGCATATGAGTATATGCTCTAAGTCAAATTTTGGTTTCATATATAAAAGAATATTCTAATGATTAGAACTTTGAAACAATGGGAAGAAAATAATTCTCAAGCAGGGGCAGGGCCAGAGGGAGAGTCACTGAACTGCATAGAAGTTTGGGCAACTTAGATCTGTAAGGGCCTCTCCAATTTTGACTATGACAGCGTTTTATAAGGTATTTGTGGTGAAATAAAAAGAGTAACATTACGTATCACAAGTCATGGAGTCAGGCCTCAAGGCTCTTAGTCTTGACTTTTACTCTAAGCCTGTCTGAGGGTTTACTTACCTCTCTGGGCCTCAGTTTATTCAACTAAAAAGGAAATGGGGACAAAATTTCACTTCACAGTCATATAAAAATTAATGTAGAAATCTAAAATAAAGATGCTTTAGAAACTATAATACATAGGAGCTCTCTGATGGTTTACTTTAATTAACATCCATTTAGAGAATATTCATCTTCTCAGAAGAGTAGCACCTGGAATTTTTCATGACATTTTTAAAGCATTCCTTGTGTTTGGAAATAAACTATGAATTTTACAAATTTTTTTGTTTTTGTTTTAATCTTCACCTGAGGATGTTTTTCCATTTACCTTCAGATAGAGTGTGAGGGAAGGAGGGAGGGGGAGGGAGAGAGAGAGGGAGAAAGAGAGAGAGAGAGAGAGACAGAAACAACAACATGAGAAGGACACATCGACTGGTTGCCTCCCCAGGACCCAGACCAGGACCAGGGATGAACTGCAAATGAGGTATGTCCCTTTGACCGGAATCGAACCCATGAGTTGTTGGTCCGCAGACTGATGCTCTACCGTTGAACCAAACCAGCCAGGGCTACAAATCATTTTTAAACATTGAGATGGTGTAACACATGATAATTATTTTTACTGAAATTATTGCAAAATGTTTTAAACGTCGCATACAAGTCCCTATCAACTATGCAGCAATTTCACCTCCTCTCAAAGTAATAACTAGGCCCATGCAGGATTTAAGTTCTGTTTAAATTTTTTTTTAATACTGGAATATTATTTAAAAATTTTAAATGTAGTATCTTGTTAATTTTTTTCAGATTTCTCTTCGGCCAAGTCTTAGATGTGCAATGTCTGAAAACTGTCTCTATGGAATTCCTGTTATTTGTATGTGGGTCTCCTTCTTCATAGTCATACAAATGTTTCCATGTCCTTCTTATTTTTACATATTTTGAATGAATGTCATTTTTGTTGCATATCTTATATGTAGTTTCTTACAATTAAGGGAAACATTTCTTTTTCTAAATTAAAAAATAAATCCTTTTATTTATTTATGTTTTCATTTTTATCCTCACCCGAGGACATTTTTGCATTTGTCTTCAGACAGAGTGGGAAGGAGAGAGGGGGGAAGAGAGAGGGAGAAACATCGACATGAGAGAGACACATCGATTCGTTACCACCCACACAACCCCAACTGAGGCCGGGGACAAACTGCAACCGAGGTACGTGCCCTTAGCGGGAACCGAACCCGGGACTCTCTGGTCCACAGGCTGACACTCTAACTGCTGAACCAAACCAGACAGGGGAAAAATAAATCCTTTTAAAAGTGAAATATCTGCTTTGGCATTTTTGTAACCAATCACTGAATATTAAAATAAAACATCAAAATTAATTTTATTATCTATGAGAGTCTATGACTCAGTCTTTATTTGGGGATCTTTTGTTGGTTAGCTTAATTCTCCTAGACTGCCATATATCTTCTAAACCGAGTCTAATTGCTTTAGCAGAGTTGCATTAACATGCTGTCATATGGCCAAGAGTTCTTAGAAAGAAACCAAAGAACCTATATGCATATATGCACAACCAATGGACACAGACATTAGTTTGGGGAAAACAGGAGCAGGGGGGAGCAGGTAGGAGGGGGTCAATGCAGGAAAAAAGGGGGACATTTGTAATACCTTAAACAATAAAAAAAGAAGAAGAAGAAAGAAACCTAACAAAAAAGGAGACAAAAGACCAAACACCTTGACCTTACTTTCTTCCTTCTTGCTGGTTACGGCCTCTCACTTCCCACTGGCCAGAAAGTTTATCTAACAGCTTTGGTTGGAGCCCAGAGCCCTGAAGTCAGAAAGTTTATCTGGAAACTTTGGTTGCAGCCCAGAGCCCTGCCGTCCCTCGCAAGGTCTTGGGAGGCGTGCATTCTCCAGCTGCTGAAAATGCTTCCATCTACACCCTTCACAAGCGCACCAACATTGAGTGTTGGAGGTCCCTTAGCTGGAGATGCCTGGAGTTACACTTCCTCTGCCACAAAACCCTGCTCCTTTGTTTGCCTCAAGTTGGAAAAAACTCTGTATCACAACTTACACTCCCAAGCTCCCCATGGGATCGCACCCAAGTGGGGTTTTGCTCAAAACCACGTTGTTCTGTAGCTCGTCCCCACTTCCTAGCTGCCTGCCTCATTCCCTCCTAGTTTCTCCTGAGAGCACTGTCTTGATAGGTCATGGGTCCTCAGATCCCCATCTCAGGATCTGCTTCTAGGGAACCTGACATAAGAAAACATAGGGGTCTTCTGAGCGTGGGCCTAGAGATAAAGCCTGGGACAGAGAGCAGGGTGAAGAAGGATAGAGAGTAAATATGAAGCAGAGATTTCGCACACTGGAATGTCATGCTGCTGTGGGGACACTATTAAGTAGCCATCCATAATGCATCACCCTCGCCTTCCTTGCTAGCAGATCCTGACTTTGAGAGTGACAACTACTAAATTTCTCAATATCCCTTGAAGATAGGGGTATCACAACTCAAGCCAATGAGATGTAGGCAAAAGGCTCAGGGGAGATTGTCTTTTCCTAATTAAAAATACAAAGCTACACGAGGAGAAAGACATTTTGCCCTCTCCCCCTCCTCCTTCTTCATGACTAGAACACAGGAACTGGAAGCCTGGAAGGGCAACAGCCATCTGGTGACCATGATCTGAAAAGCATAAGGACAAAAGACAATATGTTCAGATTTCTTAGTGGAAAGAGAGTCTGGGTCCCTGTTGTGCCAGTCTGGACTGCCTGCCCTTAGACTTCTGGTTGTGCATGAAAAATAAAACCTCTTTCTTAACCACCCTTAGGTTTTCTGTTATTTGTAGCTGAACTCATTCCTGTTACAGCAGCCATTAGAAGAATAAAATAGTTATATCAGAGACTCGGAGTTTTGCTCTATCGGAGCAACACCCATCTATAATATAATACCTTTAAGCTCTAAGAATATAGTCTTGTTTATGACTCCTACACCCAGTGCACTGAAAAATAAAGCCAAGCACTCTAGCAGGACACAGCAATGTTTTAACCATGCACAGAGACGTGATTCTGCAGTCTGAGACAAAGTATCTGGAGAGTAGAGGCCACTCAACATGCAGAACAGTTTTAACAGGTGCAGGAAAATCATCCAAATAGAAATGGGCTGAGGCTGAAGGTAATTCTCTGTGTCTTATCCAAAAATGTGTCTGGGAATTATTGACTAGCATAAATGCTCATGGCTTTGGTTTCAAATCTTGCCCAAGAGGAGAAATGTCTTGTCACAACAAAGTTTCCAAGTGCCTTTTGGCAGATATTGCACATATTTTCCAGGAGGAATAGTTTTCTGGGTCAACTCACATTTATATTATATGGACACAGACATACGGGCCTTATTTAAATGGCAATGCAAAATGCAATAAGTGCTGATACTTCTGACAAGTGTTAATCCTGAGGATCTATTTCTTTAAAGCCATGTGGGTAACATCTCTTTGTCTTTGTAACATATACATTATTTTATAGTCAAATGTCAAAAGCAATGGTTCTGGGCTTGAACTGAATAATTTGAGGATAGAAGAATTGTGAGAAGTAACTAAGTAACAGTAATCCAAACCAATCTATCATTTCCTGTATTGATGTGCAAACGGCACGACTTTCCCTAATGTTAGGCAGAGACAATGAAATGCTGTTTGGCCCAAAAAAGATGCTGTACAAGAAAGATGCTTTTGTGAGCCCTGTTAATATGGATGATCAGAATACAAGCTACTCAAAGTCTGGGTCTCTCTCTCCTCCCTCCTTTCCTCACACTCTGAAGATAAATGGGAAAATATCCTCGGGTGAGGATTAAAACAAAAAAAAAAAATTGTAAAATTCATGGTTTATTTCCAAATATAATCTTTCATTTATTTCATAGTTTGAACCCAGTGTTTCCTCTAGTTTTGAATGCAAGTTTTATGGTTGGAAACCAAACTCAGCCAACATATATATGGGAGAGAATTAATCCTAAATGATGTAAGAACTGTTATTCCTAGAGAACATCATTTTTGGATGTAAAATACTATTCTGAGGGGAAATTTAAACTTTATTCCTTCCACTACAAAAAAAAAGAAAATGAGTCTGGCTGTTTAACTGGTGTGTGTGAATCAAAGCACATTTGACAATAATGACCACATGGAAAAGCAATTTGTGAAGAAACACTCATTTTAGACAAGAAATCTTTGACTTAGTTTTTATACTCTCTAATACTTTAAAATTGCATATCCAAGGTGTAGAAATACTGAGCCACTAAAGAGGATTTATCTTGTAGTATGGGGTGGATGGCCTACTTCGTCTCTCATTCATTCATTCAGTCAGTCAGTCATTCAAAAGAGATCATGAAATTTACTACCTGATCAGCTAAGTATATAAGAATTCAAATGCATAACTAGAAAAATTCCTCAAAGAGCTTGTAGACAATTCAGTAGCAGAGACAAATCTATCAGGGCACAGTGAATAATCACACACATATTCATACAACAAACAAACAGCAGGTTCATGACACCTGCAACCGCACAGGCAAAGGGGGAGAGGAATGGCAAGAAATGCTTTACGGAAATATCTGGGCAGAACACCACTCACTGGAAATAAAAGGAGAATGTCAAATAAAAATGCATCACCAAAAATATACAAATGGACACGGGGACATTCGCAAGCCCAGTCTGTGAAGTAGAATGAGGGCTGATAACTAAAGCTCCTTCATGTTACATTGGAATTTGGATTTCAGTGGGTGATAGGAGCCCACTGAAGGATTCTAAGCATGCGGCAGGAGCAGATATATACTTTAGGAACATAACTTTGACAAAGGTGGTTATATTGAAGAAGAATGAGAGTAGAAACAGATAATATACCATAAAAACGAGGAGAAACTGGACAACAACACTAATTTAAGTGATAGAACAAACAGTACTGTGAGATGTTCACATGTAGAAATGGGTGAAAAAGATAAGTTGGTAATGCTTCTTAGATTTTTACTTTGGAGGTTTGGGTGGATGGTATCCAATAACACAGACATATAAGGAAGAGAACAGGTATCTGGGTAAGAGTGGAGAGGAGAGTTCAATGATGGTTGTATGGACACTGGTAGAATTTTCTGATTGGCATTTGGAAATATAGATATTTATTTTCTTCAAAAGAAAAGTCACTGGGAATAGGAGAAGAATTTAAAGTAATAGGATTGGATACTCTCTCTCATGGAAAGCATTATTTTTAAAAGGAGAGAATTAAAGATAGTTCTTAGAAACCATTCCATTTAAAAATCAGACAAGAGATGAGAGGATGCTAATTTTAATTCTAATCATTATGTCTGGCTTACCTGTGTCTCATGTTTGCAATCTTTATTTGCTTGAATTTTCTAATCTAGAGTCAATTCAATTGACCAGTATAATAGATAAAAGCCTGAATCTGAATATTATTTAACTAAGTTGTACTAAATATTTCCAGATGAGTCCCAATATAAGCATATATTAAAATAATATGCATATTGTTTTGCATTTACATCAAGAATTCTAACAATTTTGAAGGAAATATAAAATATTCTACATAGCAACTTTATGAAAATATCTTCGAAACCCCCCCCCCCCAAACTATTCAAAAACTAGAATACAGTGTCAAAATTTTTTTATAGAATAATTAGATGCTAGATGACAAATTTAAGAATGAAAATCTGGCACTTAGGGGAATATAAAGAATATGTAAATCTGTCTATGAAAAAAATCACATCTGTAGGAATACAAATTTCAAAAAATATTTACCACTGGGTTCATAGTCTTTCATATTTTTTTTGTTGTTGTTCAGGTAGAGTGGGAGGGAGAGAGAGGAACAGAGAGAGAGAGAGAGAAACAACGATGTGAAAGGAAAGGAATACATTGAGTGGTTGCCACCCACACAACCAAGCAGGGCCGGGGACAAACTGCAACCGAGGTACATGCCCTTAGCGGGAACCGAACCCGGGTCTCTCAGGACCGCAGGCCTACGCTCTAACCGCTGAGCCAAACCGGCCAGGGCGTCTTTCATATTTTTAATGTTCAGAGAATCTTAGATAAAATATTAAGAAACTGTAGCCTTTGTATCTGAAGAACAATAAGAATAACAATAAAATACAGTATCCCATCTGTTAATTGAAGAAGGAAAATTTAACTGTGATGGCTACTCCATAAATATGACACCAATAAGTTTCACTTTAACTAAATTAACCCACTGATCTAGAACAGTGTATCTTTGTCATGGACAGTTTGCAATGGCTGAGCAACAGTAACCACAGTCCCAGTTTTAACTTCGTTGCTCTTACAGTAGTAGACATAAGAGAAACTTGAGATTCACATGTCTTCTGACAAGATATTTTCTAAGCCTGAGAATTTGACACTGTTTTCCAAGTATTTTCCTGCCCCCAAAAAGAATGTATACAGTGTTTTACGTATCTGCTTTTATATAACACATTGCCTCATTTGATACTCAAAACAGCCCACAGAATAGACAAAGCTGACATTATCTCAATTCTAGATATGAGGAAACTAAGACAAAATAATAATAAAGATAATATTAGAACTAATACCTATTTAAAACTCTGCTTGTGGTTAAGTGCTATGCTACGAGCATTTCTTTTCTGAAACTTTACAACCAGCGATGGAGTTAATACTAATTTTATTTTCCATTCCCAGATGGAGATACTGGGTTTTAGAGAGATTTGGGAACTTCCGTAAGGTCACACAGCTAGTGAGTGTCAGAAATGAGACCCAGCTATGTCCGTCAGATACTGAATTCCATGTTCTCCACCTTTGTTCTACTTTCAGGATGTGAAATGTCTCTGGAGAATCCCTGCAGAAAAGGAGTGCAGGAAAAGGTAGAGAATCCACACAATCAGCAACTGTGAGTCACTTTGAGGCATGTAGCTACTGTATGAGATTGAATCCAGGTTCAAGACTCCAAATTGTTGGACAAATCTTTGCAGACTACCCTAAAACTTGGCACAGCTGAGTTATGCAGATAACCAAATTCACAACCGCTCATTAACTCCTTCAATCAGAAGAGTAACTGATAACTTTGGATTTTACATGTTCATGCCACTGTATGATTATGCTAACCCTAGAGTCGATGAATTTATTGACCAGTGATGGGAACTCTGTGTGTAATTTAAGAACAGTTGACAAAATCTCAAATGAATACTAAACCTAGAAGAATTATGACAATAATAATTATATCTATTGAGTGCATCCAATGTTCCAGGCACTGAGCTATGTGATTTTTTAAATATTACCTCATTTAATCATAAACATCCCTGGGTATCACATTATACGTTTATTTTTTATGTATCTCCATTTTAAGAGGCATCAGGTTTACAAGGGAACTAATGTCCAGGAAATGAAATAGGGTTTCAAGTGTCAATAAAATGTCTTTCCAGAAGCAATGAAGTCTCCAACAGATCCTAGGGAGACAAATTGCTGAATGGTGAAAATGAGTCCTTATCTTTGCGAGAGGGAAGGTGACTAGCGCTGTGACGTGCTCACCCGAATGGCTCAGCCCAGGTCGCCCTGGATCGGATGCCTTTTACCTGTGCTGACCATGCTCTCCACCCAAAACTACATTTTCAGTCCAGTGAATCCCGAGATAGTGCTCTTGGGGCAGTCATCTGCAAGGTGTGGAGAGCTTTGCGTTTTTGTTTTTGTTTTTTTTTTTATATCACCCGAGGACATTTTTCCATTCTTTGTTCAGGTAGAGTGGGAGGGAGAGAGAGGAACAGAGAGAGAGAGAGAAACATGATGTGAAAGGGACACATCGAGTGGTCGCCACCCGCACAACCAACCAGGGCCGGGACAAACTGCAAGCGAGGTACATGCCCTTAGCGGGAACCGAACCCGGGTCTCCCCTGACCGCAGGTCGATGCTCTAACCGCTGAGCCAAACCGGCCAGGGCGAGAGCCTTGCGTTTTGAAAAGTATTATAACACAGTGAAGAACAAAGAGCCAACATTACAGCTCAGCCCCCTTACACCTCACAAAGCGCTGGGAAAATGCAGAGCAACTAACTGTTTTATTCAGTAGAATAAGTTTGCTCACCTGGTGGTTATATATATAAAGAGAAGTAATAACTTCTAAATTAAAATAATACCGTTCCTTCGGTGAGTGTACATGAGCATAATATTCCATGCAAAAATTCTTTTCCCAGACAGTTAAATTAACTCACTGGAAATGCAGCACATTAAATGATTCCTTCCAAGAAGTAACAAGCAATCATTTCTTTTTCAAGCTTGATGAAATTCCCTCTGCCTGTACAAATTTTATATCTGTGCCAAATTGTATGTATCCATTTCTGATAATTGAACAGAGCACAGCCTCTGCATGATCCATCTCCAGTATAAGATAAACTCAAGTGACAGCATTTTTTTCTTGTAGCAGGGCACTGCCCAGCTGCCTGGGCACCGCGCACATGCGCCGTGTCTGGCTACTCTCAGGGATGCTGTGCCCATAGGCCGTGTGAAAGTGCTCACCCCCCAACAGAGGGTGCCGCAGGATCTTGCTCTCACCTGGGGACAGAACAGTCTGAATGAAGCAGGTCTTTGCTGAAAGTGATACTCAGAACCACCTCATTGAGGAAAATACCTTGTTAGCAATCTCAGGGGAGAACTCCAGTTACATGAAGATAAAAATCATTATGTGCCTACTGCCAGGAAGAAAACTCTGAACACTTCTTCCCATTGCATGTTGGTATTGTCAAGGAAAACACAACCCAGACAAGCACTGGATGGAACAATTCTTTACTCACATAGAGAAGAGACAGCAAGATCAGCTTCAACAGTGGGCATCGGTCCCCCATGGTCAAGGGGCCTCTCCAGGTAACTCTTGGCTTCTCTGAACCCCTTTCATGCCTCAGTGCAAGGACCCTGTGCTCTCCCCATGGGGGACAAACATAGTAGTAAAGTTAGCCAGGTGGCACTTGCGGCACATGCTTGAGCAGAACAAAAGAGCAAACACCAAGCTTGAAACAGGGAAAGATGTTTCCCCACAGGCAATAAACTCAGCACAGTCTGTGTGGGCTCTTCATCTCTTGGTAAGGAAATGGTCCAGGTCAAGGTCCATTTTTATGTGGCTTAGTGTGGGTCAAAGAATGCATGCATGAGTCTGCCTTGCCCAACACACTTCACCTCTACCAGGTCATTATAGCCTCCTGTCCCAGATGACTTTGTCAGGAGTGAGGAGAAGCCAGATTTCCCGAACGATCTTATCTCACTTCCCTCTCGCTCCCACCACCCAATATTCTAATCCAGGTACAGCACACTGATGTATGCTCTCCATCTGGGGGCTGAAGGACCCTGGACTTGGTGTAGATGGTTCCTTTGTGGAGATCAGGCTAGAGCAGAATCTCACAGCAGACAAGCTAGACTGAAAGGGAGAGTCCAGGGACGGTGGCAAATTAGACAAGATTAGGATCATTTAGACTTGCCAGTCCTACCTATGTGACCATTTCCCTAGTCACTGCACAGGACTAGCCCCTTCGGCCACTTGGGGAAGGGTTTGGGGGTGCCAGGGAGTACTGCCAGCGCTTTGCTTGAGGAATCAGAGAAGTGACAGCAATACGAACCAAATGTGAACGTCTATAGCACTTGTTAGAGCTGTTATTGTGTACTCTGTTAGTCTGAAAGCATTACAAGCTATCCAGCAGGTTTATGAAAATTATTTAGCTGGTTTGTGAATCAGTTTGACATTGACATTTATTTTTACTCAGATATACATACAAAAATGTGAGAGAAAAAAACAGCAAAAAAGATTTTCTGTCTTAAAGAAAATCCAAATCAGGAACAGAAATGAACAAAGACTGTGATATTTTTTAAAACCATGGTTCATTGACAATGAACCTAGGAAGGCAGTGCTACCTGACCTGGATTCTGTGAGACACCCATTGTCTTTCTAATGAGGTCTCCTTCTTCTTCTCAATGTTGAGTAGGATGTGTCAACAAAATCCTACTTTTTTAATTTGTTGAATTTATTGGGGTGACATTGGTTAATAAGATTACGTAAGTTTCAGGTGCACGATTCCACAACATATCATCTGTACACTGTATTGTGTGTTCACCACCCAAGTCAAATCTCCTTCCATCCGTTTATCTTCTCATACCCTCCTTCAGCTCTCCCCAGACTGCTCTCCTCATGGAAATCACCACACGGTTGTCCATGGCCATGAGTTTCTTCTCTCCCTTTTTTTCTCAATCCCACGACCCCTTCCCAGGCTCCCAACACCTCCTCCCTGTCAGTCTGTTCTCTATTTATGAGTCTTCCTCTATTTTGCTTGTTGGTTCATTTTGTTCATGAAAGTCCACCTATGAGTGAAATCATATGGTATTTGTCTTTCTCTCACTGGCTTATTTAATTTAGCTTAATGTTCTCTAGGTCCATCCATGCTATCATAAAGGATAAAATTTTCTTTTTTTTTTTTTAACAGCTGTATTCCATTGTGTAAAGGTACCACAGCCTTTTTATCCACTTGTCTACTGATGGGCACTGGGCGGCTTTCAAATCTTACCTGTTGTAAATAGCACTGTAATAATCATGGGGTGCAAATATTTTTTTGAATTAGTACTTCGGGTTTCTTCAGATATATTCCCAGAATTGGACTCTCTGGAACACTTGCTTGTTGATTTATCAACAATAACCTTTCTGATAGGTATGAGGTGATATCTCATGGTTGCTTCAATTTGCTTTTCCCTGGTGATGAGTGACCCTGAGCTTCTTTTTATATGTCTATTGGCCATGTGTATGTCCTCCTTAGAGAAGTGGCTATTGAGGTCCTTTTCCCCAAAACCGTACTTTTTTTTTTACAAACAAAATTATACCAACTTAATAAACTGGGATAATGACGATTGTCTTGCAGGTTTCCACAAAGCTTTAGGCTATTTTTCGAAAAGGGATTGGCACACAATACACATTCCACCAATAGTGCCTGTCATTAACAGTATACATTGATTATCTTAGATGTGCCTGGTTTGCCTTTTCACATTTTGTGTTCCCATGAAAGAAAGGCAAAGGCTCTTCTTCACTGATGGAGCCACAGAAAGAATGACGTGTCCGTGGGAGAGGAAGAGGGTTCCAGCAAGGAGCAAAGTCGATGCTGGTGGTCAAGAGGTGCGGGGTGTTCGAGCTCCTCCCCCTCACGCTCACGCACTCGTCCTGCCACGCTGACTCCAGATGCAGCTCTCCTAGCAGCACGCAGTGCCACGCTGAGAGTCCACTTCTCAGGAAAGTATTGATTTCATAAAGGCTCTTTTTTTATTCATAGAAAAAAGAAAAAGAAATGTCAAGTCTATTTCCAAAAAAATGTGAATTCTGTTAAAGACCATAGTGGTTCGCAATCTAATAATAAACAATCTAGTAATCAACAGCTTGAGGATAAGGAAGACTATTCCAAAATATCATTAGGCCATCCATGCTGAAAAGAGCTGGACAGTATTTCTGATTGTAGTTCATTTTCTTCCATTGATTTAAAATTTAATCTTTTTTTTTTTTAATTTTTTATCCTCACTCGAGGACATTTTTTCATTTTTTGTTCAGATAGAGTAGGAGGGAGAGAGAAGAACAGAGAGGGAGAGAGAGAAACATCGACGTGAAAGGGACACATCGAGTGGCTGCCTCCTGCAGGACCCAACCAGGGCCGGGGACAACCTGCAACTGCAGTATATGCCCTTAGCAGGAACTGAACCTGGGTCCCTCTGGACCGCAGGCCAATGCTATAACTGCTGAGCCAAACCGGCCAGGGCTAAAATTTAATCTTTTAATTTAAAATTTAAATGACTGAAGTGTTGCATTATAATTATTTTGCAAAGACTTACGTTAAAAATCAAGTATCTAAGCACAAAAGAACTATATATTATATATTAGGCTCAACGGAATGATATGATTTCAATATGCATAGAAAAATATAGTCCATTTAAATCTACTCATATGAATTAATTCAAGTTGTCACCCTTAATAGTGTCTTCTTTTCTTTATTTGAAAAAAAGTATATAAAATCAATAACACATCCATTGGGGAAAAACAATGTTTGGTAAACCAAATAGACAAATGATTTTGTGACCTCTCGCACACATCTTCATTATAGTCATGTAGATATGTGTTTGTTGTGTTACAGAGAAAGTCTCTTTATATGAAAAGGTTGAAGAATGAATGTAGATATGCTTTTTAAATAAGTTGAAGAATTTTACCTTAAATAGAAAGAATTAACATGTTTTTGCATACTTATTTTGCCTTCCATCTACAGCTCCTTTATAAAAATCTCCTCATGATTTCAAAAGAAATAAGCAAATGTCCGAATTTTTGGAGGATACACAAGCAACCACAGGTTCCATCTAGTGCAGTTTCTAATCAGTAGAGGGCTCCCTCGTCTATACAAGACCCACGCTACCAACTCACAATCTGCCATGCAGCCAGTCACACACTGTGCACACACTTGTGTGCACACACACAGACATACATGCACACCCTCTCTCTTACACACACCATCTAGAAAAAAAGCTGTCTTTTTTTTTTTTCATTGTTTTCAAATCACCTTTAATACCAGTTGATTTTAACGCTTAGGGAAATGAATGCATAGGCAGCACCCACAGGCAATATGTTAGAACATTCTCTACCTAAAAATACTGATAGGTGTTTACGAGTTTCCTTCACTTCACTGTGACATTCCTCAGCTCTGATGTGCATTTGGCTGCTTTCCTGAATTCGCACATCTCGCTGTTTGCTCATGTGCTGTGCATTTCGCAGAAGTGTCACTACCCAAGCTTTGCAAAATAACTAAATCTCCTAAAGTGATGCTGCTGAGGCTGCGGCTTCACTTCGTTACGCCCTCCCAAACTTGAAAGTACAAAAAAAGAAAAAAGAAATGAACTAAACAAACCAATCCACTAGTGATGTCTGATTTTAGTCACTGAGCCCAGCTGTATTTTTCTCCCACTGAAAAATAGATAAAGACATCCTAGTTGGGTTGACTTTTTGGGGAAAGGTTTTATTTTTTTTTCTCTTCTTGGCCCATAGGGCTAGCTGATTCACTGATCCATTACAAAGATGCCAACACTATGAAAACCTCACTGGGGCAGAAATTTGTAACAGAAAGGGGATTTCTGGCTGTGCGAGGCAGGGCTGGAATAATCTCGGGCTGCTCCCCCAGGCCAGTTTTCGCGATATAGTTAAAAACTGGCTGGGCTGCCGACAAAATCAACTGTTTAAACATCTTGCTGATTGTTTGTTGTAGTGGCCCAATAGATGCTTAAAAACATTGGTTTTCATGGATCGCTGGTGGAAACCTCTTATATCCAGCTGATCCTAGGCTATGACTCATATATTTGTTCAGCAGCCAGATCCAAACATTCATTTGGATGCTCTTAAAAGAGATGGAAGGGAGAGAGCCTGTGCTTCTGGAGCCACAGGCCTGTGAAACTTTCCTGCTCTCTCTCCATTCCAGAGAGGACTGATTGCTTCTCCTGCCTCTATGTTCCCACTAGGCTCTCTGTTTACCTCTGAGATAATTTCACTTCTTTTGGTATCTCATCTTTCATTCGTCACTGTAGCATGGAGTTTAAATGGGGTCATTTTGACAGTAACATGCTATCTCTTGTCCTCTACTCCAATTACTCTTGCCAAAGTCAAATCCCGGAAATGCCTCATCCAATCACCTAAGTACTTCTGCTCATTTCCAGAAGATGTCTGTCTGTGTCACATACACATGAAAGTAGGAAATCAGCTCTCAGATAATAAACCCTGGAAAACAGGGCCACTTCAGTGCAGTGCTAGGAAATCTGGTTATGCCACAGATCTGAACCTTGTTGGTAAGCAGTAGCTACTTCCAGGGAGGCTGATATTTTGATCTCCTTCTCTCCAAACAGTGTTGCTATCTCAACTGGCTACAAAGCTGGAGTGAAAGGAAGAAACATGGCTAATTCTAAATATTCTCCCTCTCCAGCACTGACAGCTAAGTCATAGTATCCTCCTGGAAAAATGAAGGTTCAGAGAGATTAAACAACATACAAAAATCATTGGTTACTAAGTGGCAGTCCTGGATTTCAAATCCAGGTCTTTCTAACGCTAAATCCTGGACTTACTTCACAGTTCCTGTATCATTAGACAAGAAATTTGCCCTTGCATAGTAAGGGTTCATTTAGTCAGTATACCTCTGGTTAAAAAACATGAGGTAAAATTATAATGGCTTCATAGATTGCGATGAGGCCAATCTCAACATATAATTCTTAAAAAAAAACAGTCCAACCCCTTTGTTTGGCCTCCAGGGTCACTCATTCCTTATGACTACTGCACCCACTGCAGAGGCTTCTAGTCTAATGCATGTTTGCCCCTAAATTGGGCATGCCCAGCCCTGCCTCTGAGCCTTGTTCATGCCAGCCCTTTATTCCCACTTCCCCTACCCATAATCCAGGACCTTGCTCCTAGGACTTTCTCTGCTTACCGCAGGCTTTCTCTGCTTTCTTCCAACAGTTACTGTCGTAAACCTCTCAGTTCGCTGTCACTTACTATCCCATTATTTAGGAATTTTGCAAATGCATACACCATTTTCACTTGTGTGGATAGTGATTTTCTGAGATCATGAATTGTCTTCACTATATACACAGGTACTAAGTGACTTTAGTCATATCTGATATAGGCCACACAATCTCATCACTTACAGATGTTCTTCACTGTGTATCAGGCAAATGTCCCCTCCTCACCTCCAAATTACACAAGCCCTAGAAATAATGTATCTAGAAAATGTATCACAACCCTGCCATTTCCTTTCCCTATAATAAGTTAAGAGGGTTGTTTCTAAAATTTTTATTTCAGAGTGAAAAAGAGAAGGATGAGGAGAAAACAGATAATATTTAAACCTTTTTTGACTGTTTTATCTTCAAACAATGTGTTAATAATAAAATGTTGGTGTCTGTAGCAAGACAAAAATCTTGCCTTTTGATCACCAAGATAGAGAATATTAAGATTGGGTTGGTTTCCACTAACAAAGAACACATATTTTTGTTACCTTGCCAGGAAATATTAAATATATATAAATATCTGTTCATGAGTATGAAGTCTCAATAAAATTATAAATGTCAAAATATTTTTTAGGGTACTGTATAATTGATTATATCAGTCCAAATAGCAGTTAGATCTTAGGCTACAACTATAACAATTTTCAAAGCAATTAAAAAAGTTTTCCTTTGTAGTCAGCATTTTAAAATTCTTTCTGTAACTTAGGAAAGAGTTATAAATTTTATTTTATGGAAATATTGTAGAGGAAACTGAGAATTCCTGATTCTAACAGATGGTATATAATTTCATCTCATGCACCAAACCTGAGTGATTGGCAGTGGCTATTTGGACTCTACAGCACTATGTTGAGAAGGATTCTGAAGCTGGGACTAGGCTCTCTCATGTCATGATTGATTAGTAATGTCTGCTATAAGTGCAGGCTGTGAGGGAGAGTGTGTGTGCCAAATAGTGCTCTCCCTTATATAATGGGACTCCCTTATGGACCCATTGCTGAGATTTTGCCATTTTTTGGTTCTTGTTTGAGGTCCAAGATGAGTTTAGTCTTAGGGATGTTGACTTCCTAATGTCATATGCAAATATCAAGTAAAGGTATATGAAAACCTCAGAGCTTTTGGATGCTCATACTGGGATATGTGATAGTAGATTGTAGTCAGTGTTGTGGAAATAAATCAGAGCTCTATGGGGGGAAAGGCACTTGCTGGTTTCCATGGTGTAAATACTTCTACAATGGCTGATATAAAGCTGTTAATGTGAGAACATTAAACTCAGAGTTGGGAAAAGATATACATAGGGGCCCACAGCATATCACTGATTGCAGATGGACTTCTAGGGTGGAGGGTGCTGAGTAAATGCTTGGCCGTAGAATGAGGACAGGCACAAAGATTCAAAGAAAGGCCAGGATTCCACAGGTACATCAGCTGACCACAGTTGAGAAACAGTATTAGTTATTAATCAGAGTTGAGACCAACATTTTAAAGTTATAACAATACAATAATCAGGTTCAATGCCATCTTTCACAAAAATGCATTTTACTTTATCAGTTGTCGTGCGTTCAAATGTTTCAGAGCTATCTGCTGAGACAGTGATACGTCAGTAAAGTGTGTGGCTTCTGAAGCCAGACTCTATGGACATGAATCTCAGCTCTGCCATATATTAATGTCCTAATCTTAAGAGGCTACTTAACTTCTTTGTGCCTAAGTTTCCTCCTCTGTTAAACCAGGGATATTAACAGTACCTATTCCATGGGGTCATATTTAAGATTAAATTTGTAACTGTAAAATACAGAGAATCTTTCTGGTGCATTGAGGATACTGTTTAAGTCTTTGTAAAGGTACAAAAAAATGTAGATTTGAAACTTTAATCAAAACATCTTATCAGTATATAACTTGCTTTTGAACTTAGAGCAACAGGATAATCATGGTCAAAATGATTATTGGGGTAACACTAACTTCACATTTATAAGCATCACTTAACTTTATTTGCTCTTTTATATTATCCCAATTATTTGGAAAGATAACTGGAAATAATAATCATAATAAATTATAATGACAAATATACAGCAATGTTTTAAATTTCTATTACACAGTTATTTAAAATTTTATGGCAAATTTAGTAAAAGACAAAAACTTATTTTTTTTATTCCTAAAAACTCCATTCCAAATTGTGAGTTGGAAATTCTTCTTTATGTTAAATACATTATTAAACTTTACAATGTCAGAAATGTGTGGCTTTTAAATCTAGAATATACTATGGATATAATAAAGGGCACTGTTTGCCTATAAGAAATCTAAAAATCCTTCCATTTTCCAAACATAAACTCACGAAAATAAAAAGTTCTGGCAGTGGTCAAGCTCATTATATCACAGTGGTCCTGTTTACCTCAGCACTGAATTCTAAACTTCTAAGTCAATATAAGTTCCACGTTTGTCAAGTTTTTAACTGAAACAAGTTAACAGAGGGGAGAAAGAATCTTCCTGCCCGTTCTATTCAGTAGCATGCTAATCAGACTGCAGTAATAAGTATGAAACAACGCATGCAATTAGCAGTAGTTAATTTGAAACTACTTCATGTCAGTTTCTTTCAGAGCAATAGGTTAGTAGAGTAATTATTTATTACCCTGAGGACATGATCAATGATATCCCTCCATAATAATGTCTGCAAAAAGAGTAGCATCCTCATTTGCATAAAAAGGAAGCTATAGAAACTTATATTTTTTTCAGCTAAATAAAAGCAGAAAACTGTTTCTAATCTGTTTCCAACTATTTCATTAGTAATGATAGATAAGCAAACAATCTGTTACACTTTTATATTTATGGTAATATAATGGGTGGGGGGCGGGGACAGCATTCATGATTTAAATCCACAAAGCATACCTTTATTGAAAAGGGGAAAAATGACCCATTTCTAAATGTCATTCTAGTCATTAATGTGTATGTGGTAGGTCTCTCCACACACAGAATAATTCACTGGTTCCTTAGCTGGTGCTTGGGGATAAAATTTATGGGAAGCCCTGAGTGATAACACATAGTCTACACAGCTGAGCCATGGTTGTCCAAAGGCGAGGAAGAGGTGCCAGGTTAACCAGGTGGCTGCAATTAGATGGTGCATTTGAATAATTGGAAGGTTGTATTAAAGGCTACCCTCTTGGCTTTCTGGGTTCACAGTATATTAGATAAGAAATCCTTTATGTTTTCATATCCAGTTAACTGAGCTCATTGTATAAAATTCCCATCATTCTGAGAAGGCCCAGAAAAAAAAAAATCACCTTTGAGCGTAGTTAGTCTGGACAATGGAAGGCAGGGAACCACGGAGTGGAGCGGGCTGGAAAGGACAGTACCAGAACTGGGACCTGTTGGGATGATGCATAGGCCTCCACATTACACAGAAAGTCTCCATTCATTTGGAAAATGGCACACCCAGGAGCTGAGCAGCTGACAGCCTGCACAGCTAGCTATGCACGAGGGAATGATGAGAAAGAGAAGTTCAGAGGAACATAAAACGGGTACAAACATTTACTGCGACATCTGAGGGAGACATCAAAATCAAACTCCAGAGTTTGAAGACCATTTGTAGGAAATGGGCAGATTTTAGAATTCAAGTAAAGCAAAGGTCTACAAATACTATTCCGTTGGCCATCTAGGGAAACCTCACAGCTTTAATAAGGTCAAAGATAATGTTAAACTAAAAGAATTACCAATTATGTACCTTATACCCAGACAGTCAGCATATATGTAGAAGAAAGAACTCAACCACTTTTCAGATATATAAAATGGGAATGATAAATTTTTAATAATATAAAAATATTTTAGATGTAAGGGTGTTGAAAGGTTTACATGAGAATTGCATGGGTGGTGAACCTGTATGTTATAATTGCCCAGCATTTTCCATTCTTAGGAGAACTGTTCTCCTCACACTCCAGATTTTAACTGTTACACTCACATACTTGACCACATTTCATCAGGCTGAGTGGGGGAGCTACCTGCCCTGTTCGGCCAGTTCGAGTTCTGTTTTGTGATGCATTGCATTCAAATAGGGAAGACAGAAGCATCTGGTGTAGTACCCATGAAACGTGAATAAGAGCTGTCGGCAGCCACGTCCCACACCATATGGAGGAAGTGGTCTGCCACAGAACAGGACAGAACTGCCGCACGGAGAGGAGGGGGAGGAGAGAGAGGCCCCGATGGCGTTCGGTTCCCAGATTTTGTTGTTCCTGAGACCCAGCTGATCTTTGCCTATCCTGCAGTATATTTAGTCAACTCTCCCTTCAATGTCATAATACACTTCAAAAAAAAAAAAAGAAGAAGTAAAAAGGGCAACATATTGCCTTGGCCGGTTTGGCTCAGCGATTGTCGTATTGGCCTGCGGACCAGAGAGTCCCAAGTTCTGTTCCCACTAGGGGCATGTACCAAAAAAAAAAAAAAAAAAAAAAGGCAACATATTAATATAAAATCTTACTGAGCTTAGAGCTTATAGTTCTTTGCACATGAGTATTTCATTGCCTTTTCATTTGGGGTGGTATATTAGTTGTGCCTTACAAAACAGTTTTAACACTTTGAGGTAGAATAATATGTATTGTATATACCAGCACCTCTAACAATATCTACTATGGTTCCAGGTTAAAAATAGTAACTCAAAAAGCATTTACTTTTAACTTTTCAGGACTCTGCATTCCCACTTAGTGTACTAGAAGTAGTGACTTTCTAACAATCTGCCAGAGACAGGCTTTAAGGTGCCTCTGCGGAGCCATTACCACTTTCCCCATCACATTGGGCACAATGTTGGTATCATTCCCTTTGCTACTAATTAGGCAAGAATGATTTCAACTCAAGAAAACCTGAAGCATAAAGGGGAACTTCAGGTATGTTCTTAGTTTATCCACTAAAACAGTGATGAATAATGATAATAATAATAGTCAAATCTCAGACATCTAAGCAGAAATCTCCTGAGAGTCAAGTTGTTGAAATCTTTCAGACTTCTTGTCTAGTTAATGAGATAAGTATAGTTAGCAGCAATAGAGAAATGTTTCCTATTTGATTTTATTAACTGATTGATATGAATTAATGCATTAGAATATTTGATTGTGTCATAAAATGTGTATATGAGCATTATGATTCAATTTAATGTACCTATTACTGGTTGATGTGCCATTATATTAGGCTAAATTAAAAGAATTTTATGGAAAAAATTATAATTAAAGACTCAAAATTAATTGCATTCATAACTTAAAAGAAGATATTCTGTTCTGTTAATATTTTGAATCATTATAATAATATATCAGAAAACAATGTGGGAAACTCGAGAGGTAGACAAAGTAAAGCAAAGATAAATAGAGTAGTCAAAAATAAAGTGCACTTTATGTTAAATTCATTTTTAGCCTAATATTTTAAGAACCAAAGAGTAAGAAAAGTCACAGAGTTAACAGTTTATCTCAGCAAGTTAAGTTTTAGACCACATTGTCATGAAAGAGATTTTCTTTCTTTCATCTTCCAAATTACAAAATAAATTCTTTTCCAAATAAGGCAGTTTAATGCTTTAAAATGATGTTTTCATAAATAATGAGGTGACACTCTGAACAGACCATGTCTATTCTCATAAGGCAATATGTGCTTTCTAAATGGTGGCCAAGCGTCTCCGTTCGGCCAAGACAGAGGTTTCTGGGCATGGGAACCTCCCGTGCTAAAAGTAGCACAGTCCCCCACGCACACTGGGATGGTTGGTCATCCTATCCGTGCAATCACTTTGACTTTAGAGGAAAACTTAAGTATCCAGACGCTGATTATGAAAATGTGATCAACCCCTGAAGACTTATGTTTCTCTCTCATTATAAATAGATGAAAGAAGATTGTAAGTAGTTGAAGGCTGATTCCCATAGGGAAGTACAGCTCTGATATATTGGAGTCTTTCCTAAGAATTCTTAGTTCTCTTGCTCCTAAGGACTGTCTAAGGATTTCTGATTAGGAAATGTTCTTTTCTTTCTACTGGGAGTGTGGTCCATGAACCAACAGCGTTAGCACCTACAAACTTGTTAGAAGTTCAGAATCCCAAACCTAAATCCAGACCTACTGAGTCAGAATCTGAATTATTAAAAAATTCTCAGGTGGTTTATACGTACACTGGAGTTTGAAAAGTACTGTTCTAAACTCCTTTGCAAGGTTTTTCTAAATGAACTCCAGTTTTTCTCTCGTCGTCTCTTCCGAGTTCCTGTGTAGTCCGCTACAAAGCTGGCACAGGCTCATTAGCGCAACCGCAATTAAACTGGGATCCGTAATCATCTGACCTGGGTTGTACTGACAGTCAGCCCTACAAACTTCGCCCTACCTTTGAAGAAGAGTTCTCTAAGCGAGAGGGCACAGTTAACCAATTTAGAAAAACTAACACTTTTTAGTATATAACAAATTAATTTTCATAAGGAATGGGTGCTATTTGTAAATAGGAGTAGGCCTGTCTAGCAAGACCTTTCTTGGGAAATGTTTTGCTCGCAGGCAATTCAAATTAGCTCAGGAAGGGAAACTGCATGGAATTGAACAATATTTGCACAGCCTTTCCCTCAGTCTGGCTGTGTTAAGTTTTACTGAACATTTTAGAAAACTCTTGTCTAATTGGTTAACATCATTATCCATACTTTCCTTGGACATTAAACTGCAAACTTGAGTGTAATTCTTCGAGTAAGCCATATTCTTTTAGGTCTTCTTGCTTTGCCATTTTCTTCTTGGAAACCCTCTCCCCACCACCTTCAATCCCCAAGACTGTTTGCCTGGAAAATTCATTCTCTGTCTTCAAATGTCACATTAAATACTGTGTCCCATGTGACCAACCATTCAGGTTGGGGTTCTCCAGTGAACACTGTCATTTTGTATAGTTACCTCCTCTATACTAGCTTTAAAAAATTATTGCATTGAATCATTATGGCTTGAGTAAGAGAGGTCCTCCAAACGGACAATTGAGTCTGGGAGGGAAGATTATCTTTGTCGGCTTAATATAGTACCTAACTCAGATTAGAATAAACTAAAAGCTGAGTGAAGGAATCAATGAGTTTTAAAAATAAAATATCACTAAAAATGCACATTTTGAATTTTTATATACATTTTTAATAAATTCCATCTGTCCGAGAAAAACCAGAAGAGAGAGGTGGTATCAATACTTATGGCTAAAGACCTAATACAGACCCATCATTTCAGTACAGATAATATATATATATATATATATATATATATATATATATATATATATTTGAGGCTAAAATGGAAGTCAACTGATTTTCCTTGTATTGTTTCTTCAAAATTTCCTTTGTTTAAAGATCTAGCCCTTTTCTGTATCACAGTTCAGATTGTTCTATGGTTTGTGCCTATATCCACTAGTCCTGATCAATGACAATATGGCACACACTGGCCTGCCTTGGCCATCACATTGTACGTATATATGTGTTTAATCTTCAGATGTGTTACATTATTCCCTGATTGAAGACTGGAGCTTGAGATTTGTTAACACTGGGAAAAATGATATTTAAAAGTTATAATCAGTTGCGAACTTTGAGGATGGAGACCAGAATTTAACTTTGGAGCAAATTACAATTTTCGAGATGATAATTTGAATGCAAATTGTTTAACGTGAATTTATGTTAAATATTTGCTTATATGTTTTTTCTTTATTGTTGAAAATATTACAGCTATCCCTCCTGTGTTCCCCATTGACACCCTCCTCCCCATTCTCCACCTCCAGCCTTTGCCACACTGTTGTCTGTGTCCATGGGTTGTGCATGTATGCATATAAGTTCTTTGGTCTCTTCCTGCCCCTCCTCTCTTCCCTCTGAGGTTTGTCATTCTGTTCCCTACTTCCATGATTCTGGATCTATTTTGTTCGTCAGCTTATTTTGTTTGTTATATTCCACAAATAAGTTAGATCATGTTGTCTTTCTCTGCTTTTATTTTTTTGAAGAAGATCTATGAGTATTTTATTTTGGAGTAACCAAAATGCACCATTCCAAATCAAGAAGCATAGTGTTTTGTTTAGCAGTATAAATTAGATACATTTTCGCATGCTTACACCATTGCAGGTCCTGGAGCAGGGGTTGAATCTCTAATGCTTTCAGAGGGTAGGCTGCTAAAGTAAATAAGTAGAGTGTCTAGGTGGGGCCTAGAGTAACCCAGGAGTTCATGATCATGTTGAAGGGGTGATCTTACTCTGCCTCAAAACATTATGACCATGCAGGAACATGACTTTAAGGTTGCCAGGTATTTTAATTTGTCCAAAGAAGCAATGTTCTAGATATTTATATAAAATCTCCAATTGAAAAAGTCTTTTTTTTTTTTTTGAAATATCAACTTAAACTGCTGTTTCCATACGTAATTGGGTGTACTTGCAGGGTGGAATGTATTCTGCTGGCAGGTCTTCAAAGGCTCAGGGTTTGGATAGAAAACAATGAAGGTCACACAGATTCTGGAGAGGGACGGACAAGGCTCCCTGCAGTGCACCCAGGAAGATTGTTGGTGTCACTCATGGGGCTGGTGTGCTTCTCATGGCAATCCCTTAAAAATAAGTAACCCAAACTTTCCAAAGTGTATTGTGAGACTGTAACAATTGTTTTTGTGAAGACATCAACATCTATATGGGTTTTCCCCTGCAGAGAAAAGCTGTTTCCAACATGGCCACTTTTAATAGGTAATGTTGTTGTAACCCAGGAGAGTCATCCTCACTCAGACATCAAGTAATTTTGAATATTAGGAGCTTTATTACCTGCGCAGGGACTGCAGCCAACCTACACAGAGGAGAACTGCAGCCCCGAGCTCAGGGGGAGGGTTGCTTATATAGGACAGGGGTTACTCAAGAGTTTAGCAGAGCAAGCAAGCTACGTGTACAGAAGCAGATATCAGCAGTTAGTAACTGCACAAGTTGTTTATTTTATATTTCTTAACATTTACTAGACCTTAGCCTTGAATATCTCATTGCCCGGTCTGGCATCTCCTGATTAGTTAAGCTCATGGTCAATACCCTTGTGGTCATGGCTGATGCATTTCTTCCTCTTCAAGAATTTTTGAAAAACAACTCAGGTTCAAGGAACCCAGGAGAGGTTCCTTCTTCTAGCGGATGGAGAATTACTAGGTTATAACAAATGTAAGTTTCTGTGTTATAGTTCACATCCACCATCCCCGAGTCTTGTTGAAAGCTACAGCCTGGGCTTTTTTGGTGCTACGGGGAGTTAAAAAGTGTCTCTGTCATGTTTGGGGAAGAATAACCAAGAGAGTTGTGTCCTTTCCCTGAGACCATACTTGGCATTTGAGCAATGACAACAAGTGGCAAAACACACCCCAAAGTGGAAGTCTATGGAGAGTTGGCTGTAGCAAAGGCATCAGCCTCGTTACAGGTCAGCAAGGCAAGAGAACCCAAGAAACAAGGCTCCTACGAAGAAGCAGTCTGGGAATTCTCCTTACTCCCAGCCACAGAAGTGGAAGCATACCAACCACCTAATTCTGGCAATTACACTAGAAGGGACGTGATGCCATAATCACATGTGCATAAAAGGAACTATGCCACATATTGTAGTACTTTCAGGCTGGTTAAGGCATAAATTATATGAATTACACCCCACAGCATAAATATTTAACTTCATACTATAATGCTTTGAATTTTGTGAAAGCCCAATTAACAATGTTATGTAACTGCATACCAACATTAGCATTTACTAATATCAGCTTGATTTTACAAGAATGAAGTATGAAGCATGGGGCACGTGGATTTTGTTCCCTCTTTGCCCAGTTCATTGGAGCTACCCTTACTGCTTATCACCTTGATAAACCGAAAACATTCCTTCCTCCTGCCCTGCCAGAACTTCCTCTACACCACTCCCACCCAAGTCTACAAGATACAAGATCAGTTTTAACAAAACAAACTGAATAGATCTTATGAACTCTATGAATAGTGACAGATAGCATAGAATGTGTCTGAATTAAATAATTTCATATCAAAATATTGGAATGATCATATTTTGCTTCTTAGTAATATGGTGAAACTAGCCTTAAAAAATAAAAGACATCATCACAAGATGACCAAGAATATGGGGCCTATGAGGTTTTTGGTTTTATTTATTTATTTCTAAGACCAGCTCTATTTGTTGCAAAGTGCCCACTCTTCTAGGACTTTCCACCATCTTATTCCTTTAGCAGATCTGCAGACAGCCAATTCCTTCTCCACTCAGTGCATCAGAAAACCCTGAACTTTAGTTCTTACATTCTTAACACAGAACATTTCTTAGAGTGAGTAGGATGACTGAAACAGACACATAAGAATTGGCTGACCATGCATTTTAATGCTTTCTTATTTGCCTACTTGGTCAAAATGCAATTTGACCAATGAATGGAATCTTACATGCACACATTGATTTCTGCTACACTAGAGCAGCAGTCTATTATCCAAAAAGTCAGTATAAGAGGTGATGTGGGATATTAACTCACTCTTTTTAAATCTTGTCTCAGTCTACACTGCTTTGTTGTTTGTTCTGCTAGAATATTAATAAGGGAACCTTCAAGTAGTTATTCAATTGATTGCTGATTGTCCATTTTCACCTCTTTAGGGGATTTCTCTTTTACGTCGCTTTATCGAGAAGCAGCATATGGCCTACTACATGAGCTTTGGAAAAGAGAAGCCATCAAGAAAAGTCAGTAACACTAGAGGGCCTCACCTCTGTGGAAGTAAGTTAGAAAGGGAAAGACACATTTGGCTTCTGTTAGTATCACACTGCTCCTGTTTCCTTCTTTCTGGGTGATAGAAACAACTAGAAACTCCAAGGAGACCAAAAGGGATACTTAATCAGATACCATTTCTGCAAGACCTATCTCTCTATCCACATTGTGAAACCAGGACCTAGAGGGCTGAAGTCCTCACACATCTCTAAATGGCATTTGTCTTACACTAAACGGCTAGTATTACAGCACCTATATTAATTAATTACTAACCAAACCAAAGTTTAAGTATTACTGTTTTCATTTTGATTGGGGAAGGGGTACATATGGGGGTTCCTACCATTCTAGCAACCAGAAAAGACCAAGGTGACTTTGGTGAGGAAGTTGCCTTGTGATACTATCATTATCAGTAATTAGCCACAGTTAGTAAGCTTCTATTAATCAAATCCACATCTGGAAAGACTTTCACTAATTCTGTCAGATGAATAGTGTTGTTTGCAAAATTTAAAGCATGGGAGGTAGCACTGCATAACTTCATAAGCCAACCAAAGGGAAGAAGAGAAAAATCTTATAATTAATGCTTAGATAATCTTATTTAGTTAAACCTATTGTCTATCAATTATTCATAATATTTACATATACATGCAACAGAACTATTAAAATTATTCTCTTTAACAAAATTGGAAGCACCAAAATAAACTATTTTAAGCTAGTCTACATATATTCCTCTCATATTCTAGTTAACAGGATGTTAATAGTCTAAGCACATTGTAAATATGCAAAGATAAAAATCTCAGTTTCAGGGCCTGTGAGTATAAATCTTTGAGATTTCTAGGCAAGAGAAACATGTCCAAATTCTGAGGAAGAATACAAGGGGTGAAAAAGTGATATTATTCCTGATTTGGAAATGGGGAGATAAAGCATCTTATTAAATGAAAGTTAAGCAGCTCCTCCTCTTCTGTGCCCCCAGTCAAATATTCTGGGGACACGAACACCTCTGTAAAGCTCCATCAAAAGCTAGAAGTATAGAACCCCCACTAGTAAAGAGAGAGAAAACATTGAAAAATGACAGCAATCTCTTCAGCTCTAGAGAGACGAAGACTGACATAGAAAGAGATTCCACAGAGAGAGAATCCATTTAAAAAATCTAGGATTGGGAATATTCACTTGCAATGATACATCACTTTTATTTCTTGGATTAAATCTGGCCCTTTAGCTCATCTTAATATTAACAACTGCACTATCCCATGCTTTATTTAATTTTACTAGCTCCTGATCCAAATCCCTCCAAGGAACTGCATTTAGATCTAAATTTAACACAGCACCTCCTCTATCTGCTTCCTGTTTAGAAGTAATAAAAAGATCACCAAGCTTAATTCAGTTGACCCAGATAAAAATCTCAAGCCTGACATTTTCTGGTTAGGGAACTTTGGGCAATTAATTAAACCTCACTGAGTCTTGTTTTTCTCCACTAGGTCTTCTGCAAAGGTCAAGTCATTTCATGCTTTTTAAATTTCTCTACAAATGAATAAATGATGTTCTTATAAGATGAAATAAGGAACTGAAATTCAGCCAAGAACCCTAACAATGCATTACTAACTATTTCATCCCCTTCTTTAGGCTATTTTGCATTTTCCCTGGAAGAACACATCTAAGTTATGAATGAAAGTTAATGATAACATTGGATTCAATGTTTTTACTTTTTAAATTCTAACTAATACTACTATTAAACTATATCCATTCCAAATGATTAATGGTGCTATTTTTATTATTATTATTATTTGATAAATATGTCAATAAACTACATGTGTTTTATTCACAAATTTAATAGAAGTTTTGCAAAAGTCAACCTGGCTTGCTAGTCAACTAATATCCTAGTAAGTCATCCCATTCCTGGTACTACAATATGGATGATAAGATAAAAATCTTTTAATTTAGTAAAGACATACAGTAATGTGTGTTTCTATCTTAGAAGCATGTAACAGTTCAGAGCAAGCTTCGCTATGAGTCACACATGGCAAAGAAAAAAAACAGAACCTCCTCCCATGTGCCCGTGGTTGGCAGACACAGTTTCTACAAAGTTCACTGACCTTCAACACTTGCTCTCACTGCCTATCTGCCATGTGTGCCTTCATCTCGTCCATTTAGCTCAGTATCCCAGTATTTCTTGACATCATCTACTTTCACTTAAATATCTCTTTGCCTTGTCCTCATTTTGGCACATATGCAAAGAAACCTTAACACAACACCACTCCTGATTCAACTCACAGGCCTTTCATTTCACTCTCTGTGTTGCTTCTATTCATTTATTCAACAAATATTTATCAAGAACTGACCATGGAATGCTTTAAGGAGTCAGGACATAGTATAGTGAACAAAACAACAAAGGTCCCTGCCCTTATAGAGCTCACTGTCTCTGGAGGAAATGGAAAGACAATAAGCAATAACCTTATACGCAAGTAGACCATTTAGTGTGTTAGATTATACAAGCTATGAAATAAAACATACGAGAACAAGATAATTTGGAGTGCCAATTTGGATAGTGGTAGGGGGAAACAAAGTGGTCAGAATAGGCTTCTGAGGAAGCCAATGTCATAAAAATTTAGAGTGAGAGTGATTCTTCTGGTAGATACAATTGTGAAGATGATGAAGACAGGGTGGGCAAGAAGGCTGGGAGTACATACGAGAAAGTGATGTTAGTTATTTCTTAATAAATACTAACTATGTAAACACAGAAGGAGATACATGAACAGTGAGAAATAATAAGGAGTTGGAAAAACAATCAACTAGATCCCAGTGGGAATGAAAGATTGTAAGAGTTGGAATTCTTGAAAACAAACACTGCAAATAACCAGAGAAATGATCAGAAAGTGACATGATCAAAATTGAGATAATAGAGGGGTACATTCTTGGTAATGACATGGTGTGCAGCAGTCCTAAGGTGAGGGAATGCCATCTTTCTTCAAAAACAAAAAACAAAAACACAGAAGCTAAAGGGGGCTCAGGAAAGAAGAAAACATCTTTAGGTGACAAAGCACAGTTGCTATCTTGGTTTAGACTTCTAACTGGTTTACGGTTCACCTTTTCTTAGAGTGAGAAGCAAGATGAATATTCTCAAATGTTTTCTTCTTTATATCTGAGTATTTGCCTATATTCTTTTTCTCTATTTCCTTCCCCTACTGACTCTAAGGAAAACTTGGTTCTCTCCCAAAGACACTCCTTTTATCAGGGCATCTTCTCCCACACCCCTTATCACCATGACCACGGAGGTGGGGTAGGTGTCCTTCTTGCTCCTCATGGCTAGTTACAGACTACTGTCTTTTCCTTCTCTCTGAAATGCTCTGGCTTTGAAGCTTATGCCATCAGAGTACTTCCCTCTTGTTACTCCCAATGCATTGGCTCACTTGCCCCCTCATTCTTTAAAGATTTTAGTCCCTGGTTCACATTCATTCTCTCCTATGTTGTTGTTCTACAATTCTGAATTATTTTATTATACATGAAGACAATATTTTCAATAACCTGGCCATTCATTTATTAATATGATATTTTTGAGGGCTTAAAATGGATCAGGCACTGTTCTAATGGTGGGAGATAGAAATAAAGCAAGAAACAACATCATTGCTTTTAAGATGACATTCAGTGGAGGAGCAAGATAAAAAATAAAACCAAAATAAGTAAAATATATAGTACTTCAGATATAATTAGTGCTAAGAAGAAGAAAGTAACAAACCAGAGAACAAAAGGTATGTAAGGGGTGTATGTTTGGAGGTGGTGGGAGAAGTTTGAAATTTTAAGAAAAAGTGACCAGGGAAAGTCTCAGTAAGTTGACTTCTGAATAAGGACCTGAGGAAACCGCAAGTAATAAGTCCTTTTAGTTCCTTGATCTCTTCTCCTCCAATAGTCTTGCCTTCTACCCTACCTCAGCAATGTATTCCCATGGTCATACCCTAGATCTTATCAATATCAAGAAATGTACCTCTTTGCTGTCTCAGCTTCAAGCATGCCAACTCTCTGACCACCGCTCCTGTATTTCTAGCCCCCATCATAATGCATTCCAGCTCACACCGTCTTATATCCTAATTAGGATATATTGTTAGTTGCCTGACCAACTTTTTATTATTTATCACCCCTATATATTCACTTCTCCCTTTAATTAGTTGATATGATGATCCATCATTGAAATCACTCTCTTGTATACAATATAAATCCTCAACTAGCTTGCCCACTCCTTCTATTGTACTCCCTTGGCAGAATCCCAATCTTGAAAGCTAAATGTGGCAGTTATTTCATACATTCTTTAGTATCCTCACACCTCTAATGGTTCCTCTGACTACCTCAGTCTTAACTGAGGATCATCTGTCCCATGTTATTGTGAAACAACTTCTGCATATTCCCAACATCACATTTACCAACCAACCAAAGTGAAGTTTATACACTTTATCTTGTCTCCTCTCATCTAGAGAACAAGCCCCCCCTTCAATAGACATCCCTATAAGAACCATTCCCTAGTTTTCCATCTTATTAAATCCCCCACTGGCATATAAACATGCTGTGATATCTCCCGTCTTTTAAACAAAAATGAAAACAAAACCTCTTAACCTCCTATCTCTCTTCACTACAATAACATTTCTCCACGTCCCTTTATGAAAAAAAGGAAAATAAAGACTTCAAAAGAATCGTCTGTCCTCACTGTCCCCATTTGCTCTACCTTTTTCACTCTGGAAACCACCAAGACAGGCTTTGTTTCCACCACTCCAACAAAAGCTCTAACCCATCCCTACTAATCTCTATCTTGATAAGTCAAGTCTTACGCTCACAGTTATTTTATTCTAAATATCTGTGCATGCCACATGGTTGATCCTCCTCCTCCTTGAAGCACCTTTGCTACTTGGTTTTTAGTACAGTGTTCTTTGTTCTCCTTCTATCTCATCTACTATACTTGCTTATTTTACTTTTCTGGACCCCCATCATCATATAATATTGGCTTTTCCCTCCACAAACATACCAATTCAGCAACAATTCGTGAACAAATACCCTTTTTGACAAATCTAGAAACTAATAAAGGCTTCTGTCCTCCAGGGAACATAAAACCAGACACAGCAAAGCCAGCTGGGAGATTCAGGACACCTTTCCACCAGAATCCCTGCTCCCAGCACAGCAACATATAATCAGGAGGAGACTCCCAAAGCTCCCAGCTTCTCCCTGGGAAGAAAAGAAATTAGTTCATGCATCAAGCCTGCCAACTTTTCTGAGGCGACACACCAGAGGTTTGGTTGCATCAACCAGAAAAAGGGATCAATGAATTAAAAAACAGATCACTGGATATAACTCAATCAGTGGAGAGGAAAAAAAAAGAAGAAGAAAGCTTAGGAACTTATGGGACATCAAAAAGTGGGTCAGGATACACAGGCACACATATTGGAAAGAAAGAAAATCCCAAAGGAATATTTTAAAAATCAAACAAAACTGCTAGGACTAATGAGAGTTTAGTAAAGTCTGAGAACATTAGTTTAACGCACACAAATCTATGGTATTTCTATCCAAAATGTACAAAAATAAAATTGCTTAAAACTCAACAATAAAAAAAAAACAATATATAAAACTACACATATTCCTACCATATGATCCAGCGATTACGTTCCTTGGTATTTACCCAAAAAAGATGAAAATTTATGTACACACAAAAACCTGCACATGAATGTTTATAGCAGTTTTATTCATAATTACCAAAACTTGAAAGCAACCAAGATGTCTCTTAGTAGGTGAATGGATAAACTATGATACATTTAAACAATGGAATATTTTTCAGCACTAAAAAGAAATGAACTATCAAGACAGGAAAAAATAGAGAGGAAACAAGTGCATATTACTTACTGAGTGAAAAATGCCGATGTGGAAAGGCTATATAGTGCATAATTCTAATTATTTGACATACTAAAATAGACAAAACTATGGAGACAAAGAATCAGTAAAAGTATAAAGAAAGTGGATTCGATCAGTGCTAGGGTATATATATCTCCTACATATGTGTGTATATATATATTACGTGTGTGTGTGTGTGTGTGTGTGTAATATATTTTTAAAACTCTCACAACTCAATAATAAAAAAAATCAATAAAAATGGGCAAAACATTTGAACAGACACATCATAAAAAAAAAAGACATATAAGCATCTCAAAAGCGCATAAAAATAGGCTCAACATCATTAGTCATCAGGAAATAAAAATTAAAACCACAATGAAATTCCACTACATACAGTTCACTATATATCTTAGAATGGCTAAAATTTAGGACTGATCATATCAAGTGTTTACAAGGATGAGAAGTCAAACTTTCATACATTACTGCTGGGAATGTAAAATGGTGCAGTTGCTCTAGAACCAGTTTTAGCAGTTTCTTAAGTTAGCCACACATGTATCAGATGACCCAGCAATCCCAATTCTAGGTATTTACCCAGGAGAAATGAAAACACACATCTCCACAAGGAATTATAGACTAATGTTCATAGCAGCTTTATTCAAAGTAGCTAAAAATGAAAACAATCCAAATATTCATCACCAGGTAATTATAAAAAGCACTGTTGTTTCTGCTTGAAAAGCTCCTTTTAGCATTTCCTATATGGCAGAACTAACAGTGATGAACAACTTCAGCTTTTGTTTGTTTGGGAAAGTTTCTATCTTTCATTTGCAGAGGACAACTTTGCTGGGTAAAGTATTCGGGGCTGGCAGGTATTTTTTTCTAGCTCTTGGATATATCAGCTGCCTCTCCTGGCCTGCAAGGTTTTGCTGAGAAACCCTCTCATAGATTTATGGGGGTTCCATTGTATGTGATTTTTTTCTTTCTTGCTTCTTTTAAAATTCTTCCTATGTCTTTGATTTTAGACAACTTTATTATAATGTGTCTTGAAAAAGATCATTATGGGTTGAAATTAGGGGGATACCTATGAATTTCATAAATATGTAAATTCAAATGTCTTTCTAGAATTAGGAAGTTCTCAGCCATTATTTATTTTTTAGGGAGAGATTTAGTAAAATTTTTACTAATGTTGCTGTAGATATACATATTGAAATTAAAAAATATGGTTGCTAGGCAGGATTTGGGATTTATTTACTGGGATTTGGGCTTAAGAGTCTTTCAATACATTTTATAGTTGGAAGCTTGCCCACCACACTGTTGTCTGTGTCTATTGGTTATGCATATATGCACATATAAATTTTTTGGTTTATCTTTTCCTGTCCCCCACCCCCCATCCCTCTGAGGTTTGTCAGTCTGTTCCCTACTTCTGTGTCTCTGGATCTATTTTGTCCATCAGCTTATTTTGTTCATTATATTCCCCCGATAAGTGAGATCATGTGATACTTGCCTTTCTCTGAATGTCAGACACTATTTCTTTAAGTAAGTTTTCTGTCCCTTTCTCCCACACTTCTGTGACTCTGGCAATGTACTGATTATTTCTCTTAATGGTGTTCCATAATTCACAGAGGCTTTCTTTTTCTTTCTTTCTTCCTTCTTTCCTTCCTCTCCTTTTGGTTTTCTTCTGACTGCATAATATAAAATAATCTGTCTTCTACTTCATGAATTCTTTCTTCTGTTTAATCAAGTCACATAGATGTTCTCTACTGCAATTTTTCTTTTTCTTTTTACTCATTGTATTCTTTAGCTGGTGTTTCTGTTTGGTTCTTTTTTTTATAATTTCTACATCTCTGCTAAAATTCTCATTTTGTTCATGTATTATTTTTTGATTTTATTGAATTGTCTTTTAGTGTTTTCTTATCACTCAATGAGCTTCCATAAAACAACTATTTAGAATTAATTGGAAAATCATGAATTTCCATTTCTTTGGGTTTAGTTGCTGGAACATTATTGTGTTCCTTAAATGATATCATGTTTCTTTGATTTTTCATGTTCCTTGAAGGCTTGTAACACTATCTTCATGTCTGAAAAAGAAGACTTCTCCTCCAGTCTTTATTGACTAACTCTGGGAGAAAAATACCTTCCCAGCATGGTTAGGGATTCTGAGGCTTTCTCAAAACATTTCTATGGATACACCTACTCCACGTGTTTTTTTTCCCTCTTGAGGGGGAATTCCCAAGATTTTATGCCTGCAGAGCCAGTCAAAGTGCTGACAGCTTCCCTTTTGCTTTCCCTATGGTGGTTCTGAATGCCTAGATCTGTGTGCTTTTTCAAAATCCCACTGAGTTGGGTTGGCTATTTACATATGCTCACTAGCTGTCTACAAAGGCTAGTTCTCACCACCTTCAGGGTCATGCACAGGGAGAATGTCTTGAGGTAGTGGTATTTGGAGCATTGGATGTGCCTGTGGCCCAGTTGGGGGATCTTCAGGTGATACATTCCTAGAAGCTTGTCAACAGGCTTTCTGATAGGATCTGCAAAGCAGTTAGCAATATCCACCTATCTTTGATTTATTTCATTAAGAGCCTTGGCTGCTGTTCTCCCATCCCTTCACTGCTCACCAGTCATGCAACTCACAACTCAGTGGCCTAGATGGGGTGAGAGAGAAACAAACCTTTTTGGCAGAGTTCTGCAACATGAGAGAGCCAAGTACCAACTGACATGCTCTCACCTTCACTCTTGGGAAAAGTCACGACTGAGAAGGTCTCTCGTGATGATGCAGGTATAGTGAACCTGTTCCTCTTACCCTCTTCAGTGCATTCCATCTCAGACTGCTATTGCTCCAATTGTGTGTTATTACATCTCAGCTTGACTCCTAGATGTCCACAAATACCTGCTCCTGCATGATTGTCAAAGTCAGTGTTCTTGGGGAAAGATAATAGAAAATTATTTCACCATTAACTATGTCACAACAGCATATATTTTCTATATTTTAATTGTGGTGAGGGTTACATGGGTATATAAACTGGTTAAACTCATTGAAATGTATACTTAAAGTATATGCATTTCATTTTATGTGAATTATACCACACCCAAGTTAATTTAAAACAAAAACAAAAACCTTCAATGGTCATATTAATTAATAAGACTCTTGCTTTCAGAGACTAAATCTATGTTAAACTTGAGGAACAACCGAATTTATTGGCTCATGTGACCAAATATAACTCATAGAACCAACTATAGGGAAGGTGGGAGGGAAGCCTACCTCAAATAAAACAAGAATTGGGAATTCAAATATTGCCAGGGCTCTCTATGCCTCTTTTCAGCAGTATCTCTATTTTCTGGCTTCTACTTCTCCGGTTAACCAAAACAAGGACAGCTGACAGTTCATAGACTTAATTTCTTACAGCTTCATGACCAGGAAAATAATTCTATTGGTTCAGATTTGAAAAATCTTGGAAAGGACTCTGATTGGTTTGCCTTGGGCCATATGGCCAACTCTGGACCAATCACTGTGGCTAAAGGTTTTGAGTACTATGATTGACACAGACTAAGGTAAGCAGTGATTCCTTAACCAAACACTCAAGAAAGGCACAATTATATAAGGAGAAAATGGATACTCTCAGAATATAGAGCCAGAAGCAAAAGAGAGGCAGTTTTTTTTCAAAGATAAAAATAGCACAAACAAGATTTCTGAATCATTTAAAACAAAAATTCCACTTCTATTTGTTTATCTAATGGTGGACATTAAAGAAAAATATTTTAAATATTCTAGGCTTGTGTCCAACCAGGACAGCAAATTTATAATTCCATCTCTAAACTTATCTAACCAAAAATATGAACATGTTAACTTGCCAAAAGTTGGTCAGGCTTTTCTATACATTCTGAAGAAAGAGAACAATTGTTTTCTTAATTGCTTGGCTAATTGTATAAATGCATAATTGTTTGGTTCATATAAAGAGGTGAACACCACCAAGTCCCTTCTTACTTGCATATTGTGACATTGCTACACTGCTGATTCCTTTTCATAAGTTGGGTTACATTCACTGCAGATGGTACATCTGACTTCAGAGCAGGTGTTGCAGGTCTGGCCCACAGAATCTCTGTGCTTATCACCTGGACAGTTTCCAGCCACAGATTGGATTTGAATTGTTGAGGAGATTGTCAGGGAGATTGATAGTGTAAGCCATATTGGAATTACCTATGATAAATGACACAATTTTCTCCACTCTTCTCAAAAGACAAGCTGTGAATCACAAGACTTAAACTTGATGACTATCTCCTTCCATGTGGAAGATGGCTAAAAACACATTCACATCCAAACTGAGGTCACCTGAACAAATCAGAGCACCCAAGCTTCACCGACTCACCACCGGGATATGGAAACCAACTGAGTATTATAATCCAAGATTTGCAGACTCAAAGGATATTTGTGGTAAAAAAAAAAAAAATCTGTCTTCAGTTTAGCAACTGTTACTTCGTTCATGCTCAGCACTGTGTCAGGGTTTATTAGTTAGGTGAGGCTGGGCTGCCATAACAAATAGTCTGAAAGCCTAATAGTTAATTAAGTACAATAACATTTCAGTGCTCACTTATTTAACAACCTAATGATATTGGTGAGGTGAAGAGAGGGAGGACAGTGGTCATTCAGAGATAAAATATTCTTCAGTCTCAATGCGTCCAAATTCAACAAGTCCCCAAAATCATTTTGGAAAAGGAAGAAAATCACAGATTATATGTGGGGGATTTTTATGGGACAAATCTAGAAGTAATATTTAGCATTTATACCCTATTCATTGTTCAAAATTTGATTATATGTCTCTAATTTGACTTTAAGGAGGCAAAAAATGTAGGGGGCAAAAAAGAAGAAAAAGAAAGAAAAGGGAAATAGATATTGGTGATTATTAGCAATCTTTGCCACATAGGCATTGCAGAAATGCAAATGAGATAACAGTAAGAAAATTAAAATCTCCTAGAATGACATCAGTGACTTTTCATCTATAAGGATATTTCAAGCTTTTACTTGCTTTTATATTCTCAGTGGATAAATTTCCCTTCTTAGAATGGGTAAAATTATCTCTCAAACCACAAAAGAAAATTACATTAAAATCTCTGAAATCTCAGTATTACCAGCTCAATCATCATAGAGAATAAGTAATTTGCCAACTTTAAGTATTTTTAAGCTAGAACGCAAGATAAATTCAGGTTTAACCTAAACTATTAGGTTTATTAAGAAAGAAAAGTTTTACTATAAAATTCTTATTTCATTTAGGAAAAGAAATCAATAATACCATCCATTAACTATTTCATAGTAGTTAAACTGCATATAAATTTCAAAAATAAATCCACAATAAGGGAAACAGTTATATATGTCATCTCTGTTCTTTTCATTATACCCCACTCCAATCTTCTAAAATTTAGAAGCATAGGTACTTTTAAAAAAAAATTGTTTTATGGCCAAGTGTGGTTGGCAGCTGGGAGGGCAGCGTACTACTTCTAGAATGTCAAAGGAGGCATCTGTCATGGTGCTTGGAGCCTTCGGAAGAAGGACAGTCGTGTTTACACAGGTTCTGACTTCAGCAGCCACAGCTGTCCTTGACCAAGGAGCTACACTGTTGCACAGGTCACCACATCTAACCTTATAGCAATGTGTTCTTTCTCTGGACATCTTGATTGGGTTATAGATAATCCTGCTTTCTCTTAGTTCATTCATAACTTGGTTTTCTTATATTTATATCTTTTATCCTACAGTTAATTTGTTTCATTACATCTGCCAAGACAGGATTGTCTACCTTTGAATCACTGATGATGTAAGTAACTTGAAGACTTGTTATTTAACTATGTGTCCTGTTAAATAGAGTCAACTCCTAATCATCTATACCTATGGTGAGAAAAGATGACATGGATATACCTGTCCCTAGCTGGAAAGTTTTTTATTTAAATTTTATTTTCAATTATAGTTTACAGTCAATATTATTTTGTATGAGTTTCAGGTTTTCAGCATAGTGGGTAGACAATCATATACTTTACAAAGTGTTCCCCGTGATGTTTCTAGTATCCACCTGGTGCCACATATAGTTATTACAATGTTATTGACTATATTCCCTATGCTGTACTTTATATCCCTGTGACTATTTTGTAATTGCTAATGGATACTTCTCAATCCCTTCACCTTTTTCACCCAGTCTAACCACCCTCCACTCTGGCAACTACCAGTGAACAGGGATAGGTGGCTCAGGGCCATGTAAGTCATGTTTTTTAGCTTTTTACAACTTGATTTCAAAATGATAAGTTCTCACATTTCATTCAGCAAATACTTTTCAATCATCTACTGTGTGCTAGATATATAAGATACATATACTATGTAGTCGACTTTCAAGATTCATCAGTGAACAATAGAGCAAAAAATCTCTACTTCTGTGAAGTTTATATTTAAGAAGAAAACAAATTTTATTACATGGTAGAAGCAAGGAAAAAAGAAAAAGTAGACTATAGTCAGGGCATTCAGAGAAGCAGGGAGTTGCATTTTAAATGCTCCCCTGGTGTGAGGGGGCTTCCCTGAGCATCTCCTCCCTACCTCTCTGTGCCCCTGATTTAGCTGAGAGCATCATTGTTCACCCTGATGCCCAAGGTAAAACTCAAAGGCTCTTTAAGCCTTGTGACACTGTTCCTTCTTTTGTATTGTCATTACCACTGTCCAAAACCAGAGCCTCTTCCTCTCTCATTCAGATTATTCGACAAACTTCTACAAAGTCTCTTTGTCCCTATTTTTCCTCCATTATCATTTTTTAGCCTTGATCCAAGCTTTTATTATAAATGACAATTTATAATAGATCGCCACCTCTGTGTTGTCTGCAGATAAAATTCCTGACACTAAACATGGCATTTGAAACCCCTGCCTGGCCAGCTGCAGAGCCTGCTTTTCTAAATAGTTCTCATGCAGCCTATGATTTAAACCCACCAGACTAATAAAGCTCTCAACAAAGCATGGACTTTTTCTTCTTTTGGACCTTTTTCTATACTGTTCTGTGTATACTGACATTATTTTCTGCCGTTGAAATCTCACCTATCTCTCAGACGCAAATCCCCTTTGCTGGTGAATTTTCCTGCTTCCTCCCAGTCATTCCAGCTAAGTGTCCATTTCTACTCTCTGATGGGATTTGTTTAATCCCCACTATGGCATCCAGGTTTGTACTTTCATTCTGAACGATTTTGTCCATATCATTACAGACAAAAGACACTAACGGACCTCAGACTTGAAGCATCCTCAGGACAGGCACCTTCTCTCTTTGCTTCGTGCCACCCTGCAGAGTGGAGGCTCATAGGTCTTAAATTTATATTCATTTTCTTAAACTCTAGTTTCAGGAAAAATATTTTTTTCTGGAGGTCAATGCATTCATGGTCCCATTCATAGAATTCATATGATGGATAAGAGCATTTTTAACAAGCATCTTTTAATCATTATAAATGCCAGATTTCATCGGAAGCCTAGAGCAAGTATTATCACTGTGAGACAAACTAAATGCTACATGTGTCAATATTTACACAAGTAGATTACAACAGTGTGGTCTCATCAGTTCAGCTATTGTGTCTTGTGAGCTTAACTAAATTTCAAACTCCATAAGGAACTACATTTTCCCCTGAAGTTATTAAAGGGTAGATTTCTTTTAATTAAACTCATTTGCATGACTAAATTAGATTTAATTACTCTCATTCATTTCACTAATACCTTTCTTTGATTGGAGAAGGAGAACTTTTATAATTGATTAAAATAGGATGCTCTGGCCTTCTCCGTTGATCCTGGAAAATAGTTCTCATTATGCTTTTAAATGACTGGGAGAACAGAAATTTCTTTGATCCAGTTCTACCAAAAGCACTCTCCATGAACTTAGGAAGGACACACATTCGCTTTGCTCTTCAGTTTCCCCATCAGATAAGCAGGGATAAGTACCGATTGCAATGCTATCTGTTTGGCCTCCCGTGCAAAGACAAATGATGCTGCTGAAGTTAGAGTGCTTGAAACGCGTACATATATTCCAAACTACGAATATGATTAAAATGATTAATATCAGAAATTAAGGCTTTTTCTTTAAATATTGCCTAAAAATAAAATTCCCTGTCCCCTTTTGAGTAGTAATCGCTGTTTTTACAATTTCAGATTATCAAAATCTACTATTATTGATCTATTCACTCTAGCCTGCATGCAATCATTTGATACAAATTGTTTTTTCACACAATATTCCAGACATTATGATTATCCTTGGATAGAATTCAACAAACCCCTACAAGGTCCTTAACTTTAATAAATTACATTCCTTCCTCATGAGTTGAGTCTTGAGAGACCATATATAAACAAATACATTTCTATAAGCACAATAATAGAATCACATACATGATTCATGGTTGACGGCACTTAAAATAGAACTTGTGAGATAAGTTTTAAAAATTGGAGAGGAAGATTATTCTAGGACAAAAAAAATCCGTGCTCAAAAATACTCAAGGGAGAATAGAATGACACATTTGGAAAACTCTAGCTTAGTTTGGCTTAAGTTTTGGCTTTGCTGAGTGAGAGAGAACAAGTCATCCTGTGGATGAGTTGGCTTAAAGCAGATAAGTAAAATGACAATATTTGTGTATTAGGAAGATAATGAGGTAGCAATATGGAAAGTAGATTACAGGAAGGTAAGTCCAGTTAGGAAATCCCTTAGTTTGGAGATAATATAGTTCTGAAATAATGCAGTAGAAATAAATTTGGAGAAGAGAAAACAAAGATGAATGTATTTCCTCAGTCTTTATAAGATAGAGGTGATAAGTAGAAGTTTAAGATTTTCTGTTTCTGCTTTGGATGATTTTGAGATAATGGTGGCATTACTGAAAACACCAAGACACACATTTGGGAGTGGGAGTAGAAGGAATCCTGATTTAAGCTTTGGGCACATAATTTTGAAATAGTTCTATTCCATCCGGCTGGTTTGGCTCAGCAGTTAGAGTGTCAGCCTGCGGACCAAAGAGTTGCGAGTTCAATTCCAGTCAAAGGAAAGTGCTACTGTTGAGGTTCAGTTCCAGCCCTAGTAGGGGTCATGCAGGAGGCAACCAACGTGTCTCTCACATCGATGTTTTTGTCTCTCACTCACCCGCTCACTCTACCTCCCTCCCCCACTCTACTCCCCCCGCCTACTCTGTCTGAAGATAAATGGGAAAAAAATATTCTCAGGTGAAGATTTTAAAAAAGAAAGAAATAGTTCTAGTCATAAAAATAAAATATTGGTCTGGACCTTAGAATGGGGATATAGAAGGAACTTAAAGATTTGGGAGTTGCAATAGAGGTGTTTGTGTGTTTGTTTTAAAACTGCTCTTTTGTGAACATATCTCTTTCCAATATTACTGATTCTGGTTTGACTACCCATCAAAGACCTGGCCTCTCCTCTCAGGGTCGAGAATCCCTGACCTAAGCCAAGCCAATCAGAAAACGAAAATTATGTAGTGGTAAGAATGCTGGAAGAGAGAGACTCATGTTCTTTACAGCAGGATTATTGAGAACAAGTAAGTCCAGAGTAACTGATGGCAATCTTTGTCTCCATATAGGTCAAATCTGTACTTGAAGCCAATACAGAGAGGGTGGGGGGGAACTAACCAATTAATAAAGATAGAGGTTTGCTGATATTATTGAACCACCCGATCCATACAAGCATTTAGTTAACTTACCCTGAATGTTTTAGTCATTGAGTTTTATGCTTTATTCTTGTTTATGTTATAGTTCTGTGATTTATATACAAATGTGTATTAATTAATTCAGGGTTTTTTACCAAGTGAGTCATATTTCACATTGTGGAAGAGAGTACCATAGGTCAAATCAAAGCTAAGAAGTGAGAAGAGAAAAAGAGCCAGGTAGTATAACCAAGAAGAACATGAAAATTAAGAGGTAGGTAGAGGGAAAGAATCCCATAAAGAAACCTGGGAAAGAGCAATTACGAGGCCTGGCAGTGGCGGAGGGGGAGGGGGAGATGAAGAAACCAAGGAGATGAAAGGAGTATCAGGAATAATGGAATGGAGAGAGGTGAGGTCACATTAAACAAGACAAAATAAATCAACATGTCTGTCTGATCCAGCTCTCTGAAGGTCTTAGGTGACTTTAATATGAATCATTTCAATAGAGTGGTGGGTACAAGACAGATCGAATAGGTGTGAGAAAGTCAAGTCAGTGAACTGGATTTACCTTTCAAGAAGATTATCTGTAAAGGGAATTGGGAAACTAGACTACCTTCATGGGAATAGAGGCTAGAAAGAGAGTTTCTTTTTAAGCTGGGAGAGATGGCACCTGTATGTATGCCGAGAAAAAGTACCATTTTCTCCTGTCCTCTATTATTGAAACATCATACATTTTACTGTGGTTGGACTTGTACAGACTGAATCGACATAAAATTCCAGGTAGATAAGAACAGTTGATAAATATGAATTAGAGGCTTTTTGGTCTCTTTCAATCATTTATGTAAATTCTAGAGGTTTCAGATATTTTGATATTTAGCTTTACTCTTATACTAAAAAACAGAATAGCTATTTATGAACAAAATATGCATACTGAGCCATAGCACAGCATACTTTATGTCTTTCATCCATAACATAACATAAGTAGGAGCTAAGGACTGGCTCATTCACATTTTTAAAAAACAATATATTTTATTTGAAAAACTTTCTTTATTACTGAACAGAACAGTGTTTGTAACAGAAGGTTGTCATGATCTATTTTAAGATAGCTGTGTTAGCTGGAGTTGAGATAATTTGATCTATTCCAATAAACTAACTCAAAGCTTTGCATTAGTTGGTGACAGTTCTACTGATTAGATGTCATCTCTTTTAACCCTATTATTACAATGTGCAAGGTACATCTACTGAGCCACTTAGAACATGAATTTACTTGTCAGCTTCATCTTTTTTAAAGGCAATAACAACAAATTTGGTAAAGAAAATTTAAAAAGGAAAGCAAAACATTACTTCTTACATAAGGCATTCTGTTTTTAGTAAGTAGCCTATTACTGATTTTTTAAAATCATCAAATCTTGCACTAAATGATAATTTTCTCATAGTCTCTTCTGAGTCTTCTAGCCTGTAAACAAAATCTAGGGTAGGATACAGTAAAATAACTCATAATAATGGATAGATTATAGGAAATTAAAGGTATATCTACTCAGGATGTAGACACCTGTTTAGGAAACACTTGGAGATGACCTCCTTTCCTTTCAGCCCACATTTGGGTGCCTGGCTTGGGTGTGTACAGTCATAAAAGGGAATGTGTCATGAAAAAAAATGGAAACAAACAAATCACAATACCAAAAGGAAGAAAAAAATTCCCCAAACCACACTTTCACAGTCCTCTATTTATACTAGCACATTCTGGGAAAATCACTCAAAAACCTGTTACTAATCATTTAAACCTTAGGCTGTCGACATTTTTCTGCTTTGCTAGCCAAATAGTCATGTGCAGCAGCCAGAGGGTTAAAGAGCCAGATTTCCTGTCCCATACTGTAGCTTTGTGTGAGCAATATGGAGGACCTCATCATCGCTGCCTAGGCTCCTGTTGAACATGAAGGGGTCTATCCAGGCAAAAATATGTGCAGCCTTCTGGGCCAGATTTGCACCGGAAGGGCTTCTAAGTTGGCTGTGCAGTGGACTAGGCTGTCCAGACCTGCTGTTCCACAAAGGCCAAGATTCTCCCTCTGTGTGTCTAGTTCTCCAGCCAGCAGACCATGCAAAGCCTGCTTTGCCCAGGTCCAGACACTATGAGAAAGTCTTTGTGTTGTTTCAGGAAATACAATATACCTTTTAGTGTAAATGAGATTACTTAGATTTTGGTAGAGCAAAACCAGAAATATTTCAATTTTCACATAGAACTAAAGTAAGCGAAACAGAACACAGACTAGATAGTTTCTAGAATTTAGACTGTAGAAGATAACAGAATTGTTTATTTCTTAATTTAAAAAAAAAAAACATATACTACAACAAATTATGTCTCCAATGGCCTAAACACAGTGCTTTAGTTGTATTATTTTAATAAAAGATTTTTTATATGCTTACTATATGTACTGTAGTCAATTTCTTTGCTAGATACGTTAGGAGGGTTCCATGTCAAGGGAATGAGAAAATAACTCTCTTGAAATCTCAGTCACACATCATTGTTGTACTTCAGGATCTAGAGTGCAGAATTCTTTATTTTAATTTTCTCCAGCTCTGTTCCTTTGATTCATTTTTATTCACATTTGATTAACAGAATGAGAACAAAAATACTGAAAGTAAGAAATATTTTGTGGACAATTAGTATTTTTCACTTCATAAAAATAATCAAACTTCAATTTGCATTTGACAAGAAATCTGCCTACACTATCTCTGCCCAATGGGATTCTAAACTTTGAAAAATCTAGTCTCTGCTAAAATAAAAGGCAACCGAAACCTTAAAGACAAGCAAGAGAAAGCTCAGCCTATGGCTGAGGACAGTTCTCATCAATACCCACTGGGGTTCAGTCATCGTGACCAGAAATTTGAAGATAAGCCTTGCAAGTAAAAACCAAACCAGTGAAACACTTGATTCATCTTGGCTATCTGAACATTTATCCTGCTTGTTCAGAAATCTGACTGAACTAGATCGATACATGTCCCTGAGTCTCTTGCTGTCATAGTCCAAACTCAGTGATCTAGTGGAGATGAAAACTGACCCAGGATAAACATAAGCCACTGCGGGTCCTTGGAGTCAGACTCAAAAACTTAGATTCCAGCGTGCCCTAAATTATCAAATGTGTTTCCTGTAAAGAAAGGACTACTGTTTAAAATGTTTGATAATCTGACAAGGCCATAAGGCTTAATGGAATCGATGATTACACACAGATGGACGATTAACTCTCGAGGTTTAACGTTAGAAAAAAAAAAAGTAACTGTGCTGGATTGCTACTTAATGGATTACACTGCCCATATGGAAAAGAACTATACCCTAAATATACCCAGAATGATGGAACAGGTGGCAGAATCTGGGCAAGGCTGCTTGGAATGCACAAAAGCATTCTGAACTTGTAACTGCCAGAAACGATTTCTGGAGGAAAGAAAAAAAAAGGAGGGGGGAATCTTTGAAACTGTTAACTTTTCTACATTTTGGAAATATGAATTGCAAAAATAATTAGAAAACTGAACCCCAAAGTACATTTTTTTTCCCAGCAGGTGCTTCTTTCATACTATCTTTTAGAAAACTGCAAACTGTGTTTGTAACTGAGGTACAGTTTGATGTATGGGTTATTATTTAGCTTCAACATAAACTCGATAAGGACAGAAACCATAACTTCCTTGATGACAGCTATATCCTTCAAAAGATATAATAGGGAGAACAAGATTAAAACTATTAGCTGAAGTAAAATTTGGGAATTATATGGGATTTCATGTTCTTTAATAGTGATTTATGTCCCCACTTCCATGGAAAAACAGGAGTTGCATGTGTGGAAATAGTGACAGGAAATGAATGCTAGTAAGCATTTACTTGTAAATAAGCAAATGATAAGGTAGTATAATTCCAATTAAAATTATTGCTGAGAGAAGGTAATTTATTGAAATATTAATAAACTTCCAAACATCAAAAGACTATCTTCTGGGCATGGACGGGTGTGGGAGTAGAATCTGGAAGGTCTTAGTAATGATAAACTTAATAGGCAAGCAAGATGAAGCATTTACTAAGTGCCAAGAATATATATATATATATTTCTCATTTTACTTATGAAGAATCTGACTGAAGGGCATGAAGTAGTCTTCCCAAGGTTTGGACTAAGAGAGCTCGGTCTCGTCAGTGTCCCTTCACACAAAGCCATTTCGGTCAGTGCCCATTTTACCATGATCCCTCCCTGCTTCTCTCACTTTTCCCATTTTGCACGTCCGAGCATCCTTGGTCCCTCTTTGTGCCTGATGCCTTCCATCTGCCCTAGATGTCCACGCTGTGCCATGGTTCTATTAGGACCTTTAGAAAAGCACAAGGAAGGAAGAGACCATGGAGCACTACAGACCACAAAATAGTTCATTACAAAACTAATACAAAATGATAAAATAAGTGTGAAAAATCTCCACAGCATACTGTTTCTCCCCCATTAAGTTGTAATTTTTCTTTTCTTTCTTTTTTTTGGAAATATCTCTGCTTTGTTGTGCCTACTGGGAAATTCAGTAAAGCTCTATCTTTGGGTTCACTGAACAATTCTAAAAAATTATGAATTATCTTAGCTAATCAATCATTACTTTTCATTACATAATTTCAATGATTAATACTTTCAGATCTCTATGATCAATCTACAATAAAAATGTGACACATTTGTACAATATAATCTTGTACAATCACGCAGACCAGAGTACACAGACACAGCTTTTTCTAGAAGCTCTCTCCTAAAAGCATGCTCCGTAGCTTTCCATACATGGGATTTTGATACATTTTGGTCTATGTATACTGTCAAAGTAATTTTTTTTCAGATTTTGTGCCCTACCCAAAAAATTCTTATCACTAATGACAAACAATATAAAACAGTAGAAAAGAGACCCCCTTTCAGTTTTAATATTTTATTTTCTGCTAATTCGTTGTAACCCATATTCTTTTAAATGTTCTAGGCCTTGGTTTCTCTCCTGCCTATATTATAAAAATTCTGAAACAAATTAACAAATGAAATACATAAAATTGTTGTGAACGTGAGAACAGCCCCTGAACTGTTGAAGATTGGGGATTATGTGCTTTCCTTCCCCATAGTATCCTGGACAACAGGGATACTCAGTTGACCTCTCTAAGTGATAATTGAAGACAATTCTTGCCCAAACAGATTGTAAAATCCTTGAGGGCAGGGGCCATATGTTATGGCTGAGTCTCAACGAATGTTGGCTTGAATAAGAAAGCCTTCAAAATACAATCGAGTAGTGTAGAGGACAATGAAATACAAATAATTTAGGTGGAAAATATTTTCCAGTTGCACTATGAGTGTAGTAGCCTTTGTTATTTTGCAGATACTTACCTGACTATCAGATTTGCTCTGTATCTATATAGAATTATTAAATTGATTCTCAATCATAGTCTTCATTTTTAATTTATTATAGTTTCTAGTTCTACATGAGCTATTTCTTCTGTGTCCCAAATGATAGCCTACTACTTTGAAGATGTGGAGTAGGAAGTATGCTGGTGGAGGCTAGTGTTGAATTATAAGTCTTTATCCTTTTTAAGTTGATAGCTATACTTTTAATAAGATATCTAGAATCACTGTTTAATGTCCTTAAAATATTTAATATTGAACTGAATTAGGTATACTTTATTAAATGTCCTATTAGTAATCTTCAAATGGCAGGTTTGTTTTATTTATTCATTTTTCATACAATATTTTTTTGCCTGACAGGTACTCAATCTAGTGATTGCAATGGAATCTTAAAAGCTCATCCCAGCCCTGGCCCATGTGGCTCAGTTGGTTGGAACATCATCGTAGGTACCAAAGGTCATAGGTTCCATTCCTGATTGGGGCACATACGAGGGTTACTGAATCGATCCCCAGTCGGGGCACATACAGTAAAGAGTAACTGCCTAAAGGGTGGAGATTAAGTGGGATTACTATCATTTCACACTATTGAATGCAAGGTTGGCTTCTAAGGAAAAATCTTAAGAAAGCCTGTGAGATAAAGTCACCTCAACACTCATGCCAAGGGTAAATAGTTTGACCGAGATGTTATAATTGACCATACAGGATTAAAAGAAGTAATGTTTGTTCTTTTCGAATTCATAGCAGAATCTCTATTTAAAAACACTGTCTTCATTCTGAAATTCCAACACATTTTGTTATGTAGATCATATTTGTTGTTTCTATAGAACTAATCATGATCCTGGAAATGGCCTCGGTCACTTCCTTCTTGGTCAGCTCAAATACCTGCTACCACTGCTCCTCTGAGGGCCAGCACAGGGGAAAGGTGGTGATGTCTACAGGAGAGACTTCAAAGCCAGGGAAGTAGAAGTGCTTGTTTACTGGTTTGTATCATCAAACACAATGGGAAATAGCAAGCTCTTGAGAATATATAGAAAATATGTAAAGAAACAAAGGGTCCAGCAAGATGAACAGTAAGTGCAGGCTCCCTGGCATTTATAGACTACCTCAATGTTATCACGTGACTTTCTTATAGAGAAGAGGAAGAACATTTGTACCAATCTGGCCCCTCAGAACTCAACACGGCAATTTAGGAATATGTGCTGTGGGGGAAACGGTAAGAGCTGACGTATTGGTTAGTAATGCTTTTGAACCAATTTATATGGCAGTTTACACCATAGCCTGATGATGAGATGATTATGGACATGTCAGATAATTCCTATGCAGAAAAACACTTTCAGACAGACGCACGATTGCTTCAAACCACATGTCACAAATGAAACTTAGTCTTGATTGCTCTCTCCTCATAAAACAACAAAGGTAGACCAAAACAGAACGAGCATGATTATGTTGGAAACGACCATAATTGTCAGTACTTGTCTTCAGCCTACTGTCTACATAGGTATTACCTTATACTGGTAAATTTTTTTTATCCTCACCCGAGAACATTTTTCCATTTTTTATTCAGATAGAGTGGGAGGGAGAGAGAGAGAGAGAAACATCGACGTGAAAGGGACACATCAAGTGGCTGCCACCCTCACGACCCAACCAGGGCCGGGGACAAACTGCAACTGAGGTACGTGCTCTTAGCGGGAACCAAACCCGGGTCTGTCTGGACCGCAGGCCAACGCTCTAACCACTAATCCAAACTGGCCAGGGCTTATACTGGTAATTTTTTGCCTTCTCCCTTCCCAGCTTCTATTAGTCTCCCTATACTTCAACTATGCCCTGCTAGGCATCATTCGTCTCTTCATGCTTTGGTTTTAAATCTCCTAAAAGTAGGTTCTAAAATTACATATTTATGTATGCATATATGTATATAGTCCCATTGTGCACTCACCAGTGTTACACACACACACACACTATAGTAAAAAGAACATCTTAAATCATAAGCAACCTCCCAAAAACAAAACTGTGAATGTCAGACTCAGGAAACCTGGCCTAACAAAGTGCTCCCCATTTTAATTTCCTTTGAAGGTCAGCAATCTGTGGCTACTGACTAACACTCCTTTCTAATCAGAAACCTTGGAGACAGTTTCATTCAGGTATGCTTAGTTTTTTCTCTGTAGATGATTTTAGAATTGTTTTAAGTTGCATGAAAGTCAGTCTGTGGAACCCCCTTAAATATGACTTCTCTTTATCCAGTAATCAGTACGTATAAAATTCCATCACACTTTAATTCAAAATCTTGATTTTCCTCATCATGTGGCTCTAGTAGAGCTGGTGTTTCACAACTATCTGCAAGTTGTACGTGCAATACCTTTCATTCTAATCTGAGTGATTTGTTCTAAAACCATGGGGGATACCTGGAGTGCATTGATACAGAGAAGCAAGGACTGTGAGTCTTATCACCTCTCTGGGGGCCACTTGTGGGCATGTTAAAGGCTTTATATATTACACCTTTTTTTTTTTTTTTTACAAATTCACTGTCAGAATTTCCTATTAATCACATGGTTTCTGGGAGCAAGTTCCATAAAACTCAGCACAAAACACTTGTAATATATTTCTTTATGCCCCTATTATCCATCATCACAGGTTCTATTGGTATCCTAAATCCAACATGCTACATAAAAAAGTATGCTATTATAAGAAAAATATTATGCAAAGTGTTCTGTCAATGTGTTGTCACCTGTACATTGCTACGTACCTGTGTTTGAAAATAAAATAAGATGGCCTTTCCAAGGCCCGTGATATGCCCAAGAGCAAGCAGGAAGAAAGATCTTTACAGATACCTGCGAACCCCCAATCCAAGCTTATATGCACAACTTGAAACTTATTCACTTATTTACTTTTTTACTTAAAATAATTCTGGGGTTTATTCTGTCATTTTGGAGGGCTTCTTCTTCTTAGTTAAACCATTTACTTGACGGTTTTAATTTTTTTCTTAGCCAGTTATTTTTTATTAAATTGTAGTCCTCAGCTTCCAACTGCAATAACAGATGTCACCTAGTTGGAGTGACATTCCGTTTGAACGAATGTAAGGAAAATATACCACTGGAGTAGAGAAAAGTTGTGTACCATTTAGACAGTTGGAGAAGTCTGCTCAAGATAGAAATTAAACTAAAGATAGGTCTTGTGTTTTACTTTAAACCATTTAATGATTCGTTTATAAGTCAAGGAAACAGACATGGGAAGTTGACGATTTCATTCACTCAGTTTTCTCTCAAGATTTTAATACACTCATGTTAGCAAATACTTCTGGGTAAAGCATGGCTTTTAATGTCCCTTAGAAAACTGTTACTGCACAAGTATTTATTAAGAAAATTAAAACAGTCACCTCAGGTTTTATTTATTATGCATTTTCACATAGTTTGCCTTTTGATGTGAAACTATATTTAGGTCTCAATGCTCTTCCATATTTACTTATTTAATTTAACATTTACTGAGCACCTTTTTATGACATAAAATGTTCTGGAACATGGCATTCCTCTTGGGTACTGAGAATGCTATGTAGAGAGATCAATAACAGATATAGATTGAGAGATAGATTTATAAAAATAAATACATGAATATATAAAAACAAACATGATAAGGTGATAATAGAGTATGGGTATAAATAGAATAGAGAGCTTATTTTAAAATGATTTTTATTTTAATACATTTATCTCATTGTTTAATAACTATTTATTTATAAGCCTGACAATAAAGTTGTCATTATTCATAAATATTATGGAAACTTCAAAACAAAATTTATTCCTAAATTCTCTTCATTAGCTGGAAATATTTATTGGATTAAGTACCAATTAATGTCCTATGTAACAGCTCCACTTTTAAGAAACTCATAGAAAAATTTCTACCAGATAAATCCATAGAAAAATTTCTACCAGATAAATCCTAAAGCAAATCCTCAAACAAACCTGCCCCATCTTAAGTTTTTTCATGTTTTTTTTGTTCTCTAATTTCAGATCCTTTCTATTATCTCTTTCTTCAAATGTGCCCCTGCCTTTTTTTACTTTTTTCCTGAAGAGTGGCTATATTTTCTTTTGTACACTCTGAAAGCTAATATAAGTGCTTTACAATTAAATAAAAAGTCAAAATTTCTAGATTCCCCCCACAGAATTCTTCAACATTGCTGTATATATTGCTCTAGTGTAGTTCTGTAACAAAAATATTAATAATCCCAGAGTGCAAAGGGATAGAAGAGAGAGGTTGACTCTGTTTCCATTTGCTGTAAACTCTCTGTGCTAATTCTATCTCATTTGGAAATTCTCAACTTCTTTATTAATTAATAAAGATCCTATATCCACTTCACAATGAATGCTCTCACAAGCTATTCATAGGTTAATTCTGAACCCACCAAATTATTTTATGTTCTGTTACAATTCCACAAGCCCTTGACTCATTAAAATTGCAAATTTTATACTGTTTGCAAGAAAAATATGTGATCAATTTTTAGTACGCCAGAGTGTCCAACAAAATGCTGGAAAACTGGAAATAGGACTTTAACGGTGATTACCAGAGGGAAAGGGGGGTGGGGGGAGGTTGAAGAAGATAAAGGGGGGATAAGTGGTGAAGGAGAATTGACTTATGGTGGTGAGCACAAATACAATATACAGATGATGAATTACAGAATTGGACATTTGAAACATATATAATTTTATTAACCAATGGCACCCCGATAAGTTCAATGAAAAAGAGAAATAAAAATGTTGTGACTATGGATGGTGACAGATGTTAAAAATAATAATAAAAATAAACAACAACAAAACATTAATTTTAAATTCAACCTAATATTTCCTTGAGCCACTACTTGATTTAATGTACTGTAAAAAATACAGCCAAAAGGTGGATAAGACAGGCCTAATTCTCAAAAGTGGAGACGACTTCAAAATGGTAGCATAAGACATGTTTTTAAGAGGGATTCTTTAAAAAAAGGATAGAGGAGCCCTGGCCAGTTTGGCTCAGCGGTTAGAGCGTCGGCCTGAAGTCTGGAGAGACCCGGGTTCGGTTCCCGCTAAGGGCACGTACCTCAGTTGCAGTTTGTCCCCGGCCCTGGTTGGTCGTGCGGGTGGCAGCCACTCGATGTGTTCCTTTCACATCGATGTTTCTCTCTCTCTCTCTCTGTTCCTCTCTCTCCCTCCCACTCTACCTGAACAACAAAAAAAAAAGGATAGAGGATTTGGGTGCAGGGCTGATGAAGTTAGGAGACAGAGGCAAATAAAGAAAACTTCAGGTCACAGACGACACTGGTTCGGTGTTCAGGGAAGGCAGTGGGTGAAGAATATTTCAGGCAATAGAATGAAATGAGCAATGGAAGTAGAAAAGTGCAAATACCTAATCAATATTTACTGAATGAAATGGTCCTAGTGACAATCAGATCTTTTTATTTTTAAATTTATTTGGCAATGGGCTGAATTTCCCCACTTTCTAGTCTCCTGAACTCTTTGAGCACTGAGTGTATTTCATCACATTTTTATAATTGATTTCTGTAGATAAAGTGGATATTTCCATATCTACCCATCTGCTAATCAGGGAGCATTTTGAAATTGAGTGTGAGGAAAAAGAAAAATAAAAGAGACCATGAAGCTGTGTTACATCTTGAAGTGCATTAAAATATAAAAACAAAAACTAGGAACACACTCCAAATGACTCATTTGTTTTTCAGTATTCCACAACTGAGTGACAATAACTGGCAGTATAATACTTTCACAGTGTCATCCTGGGGGAACATAGGGTTCCCATAAGAATACATCTCTAGCATCTTCAACATCACCATTAAAATGACTTATTTGTTTCTGATTAATTAGGACCGAGTTTCTTCCTCTTGGCATTGTGTTTTTCCTCCTGTTCAGTCTATCTGGACAGGCTAGATCTGCGTGGGCATGCACCAGTTTGTGAAATTCTGGATCAGAACTCAGTGGCTTTGCAACAGCGATAAACCTAACTTCTGGTAACTGTGAATTTGTGTTCCAAAGTGCCACGAACCACGCGGTAAGATGACACAAAAAGGAGCAGTAACTGGGTCGGGTTTTTGGCAGTCTTCATGAAGCAGTAGCTCCAGTGCTGGCTTGCCAATGATTAAATAGAGCTGAGAAACATTTTTTTTCCCTTATCTTCCTTTAGCAGAACAAAAAATTCAGATGGACTGATGGGGAGTGGAGAGGAAAAAGGAAACTCTTTGGAAAAGAGGAGTTTAATTGCCAATTCCCTGAAGTCCAGGTATTTTTGTTCAGTAAGAAAAGAACTTGAATAGGGTATAGCCAGAATGTGTGTGTGTGTGTGTGTGTGTGTGTGTGTGTGTGTGTGTGTGTGTTGGGGGAAAGTTTTCTGTTGAAATGGGGTGGAGGTGAGAGTCTTCTCTCTCTTCTCCACAATCCTGTCAGAGTGCACGGATGACTGTCAACAAAGTCTTCAGTAGGATGCCTTTTCCCTAATACTTTTTATTACACCATCATTGGTAATTAGGAATACATTTGTTATTTTGGAAAAGCAAAACAATATGCTAGACTCAATGCTGAGCCTCTTGGAAGAATGATTGGAAGTTCATTGCCATTCAAATCTGCCTTGTGCAAAACATACCCAACTCTGTAGTTCTGAATATGCTCTCTCCAATGAGTTCTTGATTCTCAATGAGCAAACAATGACTGTGCAAGGAAGCAAAAAGCTAAGACAAAACTGGAGAGCAAACAATTGAGAGAAAGCACCAGGGAAGCTAGCTGACATGCTTTGTAAAATACCACAACTATTACCTTTCTGAGTGTTTAGAAAAGAAATTATCTTAAAATGTAACACTTCTTTCTCTCTTCATCCTAGTAAATTCAGTCAACAGGATTTAGCACTGAGAAGAAGCCCAGAAGGTTTAAAATCCTGTAAGGAAAAAGTAGGTGTATTTTTAGAATTATGGTAACAGCTGCTAAGAAATGTATTTCTATTTTGTATTTAATCTAAGCTGCCTAATGTGTGGTACAGAAAGATAACATAGATAAGGCAAATGGAGAGAATTATAGCAAAGGGAATACTACCTTTGGTTGTTGTTGGAAAAAAAAAAAGTACTAAAGATGGTATTTTATTAAAATAAAACTATAAATTGTATATCTAATAGCTAAATTTTGATAGCTAGACTCTCCCTTTCTTCTTCTAGTCTCCCTCTATTTCTTATCTATTTTTAAAATCTTTTTCTAATAGAATCATAGGAATCATTAACATACTAGTATAGGTCTTATTGAAAAATCACCTTCAAATGTCCCCAAATAAGCTACCACCTATAAATATATTTGAGCAAATAAATAATCTGCTATCACATTTTTTAATTTTTTTTCTTTATTGATTTTAGAGAAAGAGGAAGGGAGAGGGAGAGAGAGATAGAAACATTGATGAGAGAGGACATCCATTGGCTGCCTCCTGCATGCCCCCCACTAGGGATCAGGCCCACAACCTGGGCATGTGCCCTGACCAGGAATCAAACCAGCAACCTCTTGGTTCATGGGTTGACACTCAACCACTGAGCTACACTGGCTGGGAAATTTTTCACATTTTTAAAATAAAGATTTTTACATAAAACTCTGATGAATTTAATAAGAGAACTATTTTGCAAATGACTAAATGAGTTAACTATTGTTTATTTCCTCATGATGAAATTTTGATTCAGAATTATCACTAAACTATAGAATAAAGATAAGAAGAAACATATGTATGGCAACCCTTTCACATATTAAAATGGGTGAGATAGAGATATCACCACACTCTTGCCAGATGGCTGCCATCAACAAATCCTCAAACAACAAGTGCTGGCGAGGAGGTGGAAAAAATGTTACTCTAGTACACTGCTGGTGGGAATGCAGACTGGTGCAGCCACTACGGAAAACAATATGCTGTTTCCTCAAAAAAGTAAAAATGGAACTGCCATTTGACCCAGTGATCCCACTTCTAGGAATATACCCTAAGAAGCCTAAAACACCAATCAGGAAGAATATATGCACCCCTATGTTCATAGCAGCACCGTTTACAATAGCTAAGGTCTGGAAACAGCCCAAGTGCCCATTAGTAAATGAGTGGATAACAAAGCTGTGGTACATGTACACAATGGAATGCTATGCAGCTGTAAGAAAGAAAGATCTCTTACCCTTTGAGATGACATGGAGGGACCTGGAGAGTATTATGCTGAGCAAAATAAGCCAGTCAGAGAAAGACAAATACCACATGATCTCATTTATTTATGGACCATCAGAAACAAAACAAGCTGTTGACGAAAAGAGATTCAGAGTCATGGAAGTAGGAAACAGACTAACAAACTTCAGAGGGGCAGGGGGTGAGAGGGGTGGGAAGAGATAAAGCAAAGAACTTATGTGCATATATATGTAACCAATGGACACAGATATTAGGTTGGGGAAAGCAGGAGGGGGTCAATGGGAAAAGAGGGAGACATCTGTAATACTTTTCAACAGTAAAAAAAGTAAATAAAATAAAATGGGTAAGATATTTGGGATTTTGTTTTGCCTGTGATTGAATTTGTTAAAAAATGGTGACATCATGTGTTTGGGAAATGGATATCTATTATTGAACACAGTATTTGTGTTATGTTTCTAATCCTTGGGCTTCTTTTACCCTTGGGATTGGTGGCAGGGGCCACTTCTCTCAATAAAAGCATACAGGCTTTGTTTCTTTGGGGACTTTTCCATCTGATATCTACTGGGAAATAGTCAGGGGTTGGTCAACCTGAGATGCAAACATGTGGTTTGTAACTTAGGGACTGCTATGAAAACGTAATATATTATTTTATCAGTTATATCAATAACATTGTCATTGTGATTAACAGCAATTAGTAAGTAAAAATTTGGGAAGGTCAATGTTTTAGAAAGTTCAAGAAATCTCAAAAAAAATGCTTTTAATAATTATTCCTTGGTCTACAATAATACATCTTAGTTTTTAACTTTCTTTTCTTAGATGTTCTGGAAATATTCTGTAGTTTTCTCTACAGTTGATACACACACATAAAAGTCAGAACACCATATTTCTCTCATTCAGACCCCAGAAGATAAAACTCATCGCCATCATCAACCATCCCTCCTTCTACTCCCTTCCCCGACAGCTCAGATTCAAGTGTTTATTCTCACTCTCTTTCTCTTCCACTGTCCTTCTGGCTAACTGGCTGTTTCTCTTTCTCGCACTTATACCCCCTTTCTTCATTGTTATGTACTCCAAAGATTTGGGAGCGTACTCCTCAGAGGACCTGTAAGGTGTCTGCAATCTGTTTACCACGCAGCCCACCTCCCACCTCCCAAGACACAACCTATCCCAGATTTTACAATGTCATCTTTCTCTCCCATTGGCAACAGGAAAAAAGTAATTTAAAATAGTGTTTTTCATATATGGCCATAAAGTATGCCCAGGAACCACTTTAGAAAGAAATATTGTGCTCAATCTGGTACCCTTGGAAAAGATGATTATGGAAAGTCGTTTCGTGCCCTGAAAGCTGGGAGCATGTCTGACTCCCCTATATCAGCCGTGCCAATCACAGAGGAGAGCACAGCGGGAGATGGTCAGGTGCCTGCTACACCACATTTAATTTAATTGTTTTAATTTTATTCTCAAATAGAAATTGAACATTTTATGAGTCTTTTTCTCAATAGTTCTGTTTACTCAATTGCAAAACATTTCCTCCTCCAGTGAGTTACATTTTGCTACAGAGACCACAAAATATAGAATAAGAGACAGTCAACTGATAGTCAATAATGGTCCTTTGGTTAATAATCAAAATAACATCTGTCAAATAGTGAGTATTTCTATATGTCAGGATATATTTTAAGGGCTTTACATATTTACCTCTCTCATTAAAACAAACGTATCAGGCATATACTATTATTATCTATTTTACAGATGAGGAAATTCAGGCACAATAAGGATAAATAATTTGCTCAAGTTTACACAGCTGGTAAGCAATGGAATCTGCATTTGAATCAATGAAATCTAGATTGAGAATGGACAAGTTTAAAACAAAAGTTTCAGGTTTGCATGACAAATTTTATTTCCAAAATAGTGGTAACATGAATGTATAATCTCAAAAAGGCCACCAAGTTCATTTAAATGCTCTTGTTACATACTGTTCTGACTACCAGACCTTTCACAGGAAAAATGTGCACCTTAACAGCCTAGGCATCTCTGAAATATTTTTTAAAATAATAAATAATACACCTGCATGTAAAAGATCTATTTTCATAAATACACTTTATGAATGAGATGGAGAGAAGAGGATAGAAAAAATCTTTACCATAGTAAAAAAGCTTAAACACTGAAAGGATAGTTGAGACATCAGACTCATTTGTAACGAGCATACAGAAAAAAGTGGCTACAATTCTTCCTCTCCCTGAATCCGAGTGCTTTGCAAAATAACTTTGCACTCCTTTCCTCGAGACTACTTTATTTCTCCATTTCTGACACCTGAGCTGTCTTTTTAGCTTGATTTGGCCAAAAGAATGTGGTGGAAATGCCGAACCAGTTCTAAACCTAAGTTCAAGGGGCTTTTCATGGCTGCACTCTTGCCCTTCAAGCCCAGCAACTGCCACATGAGCAAGCCCTGGCTGGCCTTCGAGATGTTAACAGAGATGTAGCATAGTAGCCCCGTTGCCTCACCCAATAGCCAGCCAACTCCTGGAAACAGAGCTACCTAGCTGACCTGTCATCTTAACAGAAATGCATGGGCAAACCCAGGCAAGAGCCACAGGCCTGGCCCAGGTCAGCACAAGCATCTGTCTTATCCATAGCCATGTGAAAAATAATACATTATTAATGTTTAAGCATCTATGTTTTGGAGTGGTTTGTTATGCACTAAGAGATAACTGAGGTGGCCCATATTATAGTTACCTCGATATTAATAGTCAGTATTACTTTTATATGAAAATGTGCTGCTATCTTCCTGGATTGTCATAACTTAATCTCACTCATTTTTAACTGGTGAAACTTTCCTCAAAAACATCAAAATAAAAACAAAGTTCAATTATACGACAAATTTCACCTTTGCTGTTTGTGGCAGTGGCATTGCCCATAGTGATTTGTCATGCAATTTTATTTTCAAAGCTCAAAATTAATTACAAACATGAAACAAATCATGTTGTTAAGACATACATTAAAAACAAATTACTATCTCAAAATGGATAATTTACAGCTTGGAAAATTAATTGATTAAACACAAAGTGCATAAAAATAATTGGAAAAACTGAGGAGTGAACAAACCAATGACAATGTTATCTAATGAAATTAAAAAGAATGTGGAATGAGCAAAACCAGAGCCAAAAATCTCAATAGTTATAATTAAACCATAAGACCCTGGGTGGTGAAATCCCAACTTGCGGAGCATCACTATATTACAGGATGAGCAGAAGACACAAAAAACTAAAACCTATACTTTTAGCAAAGCCAAAATAGAAACTATAATGTTGTCATTGAAATCAGTCACACATTTTAAAAATACAAGGTATGTAATAGATGCTACATCTATGATCTATTATTACTTTATATTCTGTGCCTTTAAATGTTCTTTTAAACTGGCTTTAGTGAAATTATTTATCTATAGAATCTGTTTAAGATATTGTCTATGGTCCAGAAATATTAAGAGAAATAAAGCACATAACAATATAGCATTTTTTTTCATCGAATAGAATTTTCTTCTGAGCCTTATCATTTTTAGTACTTTTTTTAAAAATTGGGTTTTTTTAAATTGATTTTAGAGGGAGAGAAAGGTAAAGGGAGAGAGAGATAGAAACATAGATGAGAGAGAACATCAATTGGCCGCCTCCTGCATGCCCCTCACTGGGGATTTGGCCCACAACCTGGGCATGTGCCCTGACCAGGAATTGAATTGGCAACCTCTTGGTGCATGGGTCAACACTCAACCACTGAGCCACACCAGCTGGGCTTTAATACTTATTTTAAGACTGGAGAAATTTGAATTTTTGTATTTGGAAGAAATATCACAAGATATTTAAACATGTATAATGTTCAAAGAATATGTTTCAAACAATTGTCTACAGGTTAAAGTATTTAGCTGGCCAAATTTTCATTTTATTGATGCACAAAAAAATGTGTTACAAAGATATACACAGAGTCAACACAAATAAAGCATTTTAAATATCATAGTTTGTATAACACAATTTTTAATTTCATCTAAATTCAGTATTGTGAAATTGAAGTAGATGAGGTTTGTATGCAGTTTAGCAATCAAGTTTCTATAGGCTTAATATTTTTTTAATTTCCAAATAATTTAATTCTTTATGTCTTAGTCAGGATTTGGCAGCTATTAAGAATTGTGTCAGTAATTCATCCATGAATGTTGGGTTGTCCCAAAAGCAGATCCTAAGACCAGAATGTACATTCAGGTAGTTTATTTGGGACCGATCCAGGAAGCAGAGGTAAAGGAATGGGGAAACTAAGCAAGGAAGAGTAAGAAAGTCCATAAATATATGCTAATTCACTTTTTGCCATTTTTTCAACTAGAAAACAATCTTGTTGGAACTGTGGAAAACATGGAGTAAAAAAATTGCAAAGAACATGGTCAAATCCTCTCTTCTCCAAAGAGGACATACAGATTGCCAACAGACATAAAAAGATGCTCAACATCTCTAATCATTGAAGAAATTAAAACTAAAACCACAATGCAATATCACCTCACAGCTGTCAGAATGTCTATCATCAATAAATCCACAAGCATCAAGTGCTGTGAGCATGTAAGGAGAAAGGAACCGTTGGGCACTGTTGGTAGGAAAGCAGATTGTTGTGGCAACTACAGGAAATAGTATGAGGCTAATAAGAAAATTAAAAATGAAACTGCCTTGTGACCCAGAGATTCCACTTCTGGGTATATATCTGAAGAAACCCAAAACACTGATTCAAAAGGATACACAGGGTGGGGCAAAAGTAGGTTTACAATTGTCTGTATGGAAAATAATACAATAACTAATAAATAATAATACAAGAATAAACTCTGTTTCACATACTCACAACTGTAAACCCACTTTTGTCCAACCCTGTATGCACCCTTATGTTCATTGCAGCATTATTTACAAGAACCAAGATGTGGAAGCAACCCAAGTTTTCATCAATGAACAAGTGGATAAAAAAGTGGTGGAACACATATGCAAGGGAATATTACTCAGCCATAAAAAAGAATGAAATCCTGCCTTTTGAAAAAGCATGATGGACCTACAGGGTATTATGCTAAGTAAAATAAGTCAGTCAGAGAAAGACAAATACCATATGTTTTCACTTATATGTGAAATCTAAAGAACAAAATAAATTAACAAACAAAATAGAAACAGACTCATAGATACAGAGAAAAGACTGATGGTTGTCAGAGGGGAAGAGGGTTATGAATGGAGCTGGGTAAAAATGGAGAAAGGATTAAAAAGTATAAATTGGTAGTTATAAAATAGTCATGGAGATGTAAAGAACAACATAGGGTACTGGAAATATCGGGGGGATTGCTTTGTAAAGTTTAATATTGTCTAACCATTATGCTGTGCATGTGAAATTAATATAAAATAATCTTAAATGTAAACTTTAATTGAAAAATAAAATAATATAAAAAGAAAGTGATTAAATCCTTTAAAATCCCTAGATTTTCAGTCCCTGTGGAAAAACGTGAACTGCGAGTGCAGTCATTTGAAATAAACAGTTACAGAAGATAAAGGAAAGGAATGACTGGCTTAGACAGCAGACATTTTAAAAAAATGACTTGCATAGTCTAATAAGCTATTTATTTATACGTTTATTCATTCATTCTTTTACAAATATGTTCCAAGTGGCTATTATGCTAGAGGACATTTATCAAAGTCGTTGATGGCCAACTTAAACCTATCTTACATAGTAGGCCTATGAACACTTCTTGTACACTCTATTGAAATGTGTACTAATGTGATGCCTGAGTGTATTTCCACTATGATTCGGGTATTACAGGGAACCTTTTTGGCAGTAAAGAACTCTGCTAGAACGGCAATGCAGGGGAGAAAGAACAGTCTTTTCAACAAGTGGTGCTGATACAACTGAATGGATATCCATATGCAGAAGTAAAAGAAAAAAAAACTTTAAACTCCACCTCTTACCACACACAGAGTGAACTAAAACAAATTATAGGCTTAAATGTAAAACTGCTAATGATAAAACTTAGAAAAAAAAAAAAACCTAAGGAAAAACCTTTGTGCCTTTCGGTTAGGTGAAGTTTTTCAATATGATGCAAAAGGAGTGATCCATAAAAATTAAATTGATATTTTGGACCTCATCATAACTTAAAACTTCTGCTGTTCAGAAAACAATTTTTAGAAAAACAGACAAATCGGAGAAGGAACAGGAAGAAAGGATGTGGAAGGACAACAGGAAACTTTTGAAGATGATGGATATGTTTCCTATCTTGGTTATAGTGGTTGTTTCACAGCTGTGAACATATCTCAAAAGTTTTCTAACTGTACATTTTAAGTATGAGCAATTTATTGTATGTTAGTTATATCTCCATTAAGCTGCTAAAAAACATTTCTCTCATCTCGGTTATGTCAAACACATATGAAAAGCGGTGAGTTTACTAGTCATAAGAATATTTATGAGCCCAAGTGGAGGGAATCAGGCTGTGACTGAGCCTGTCTTCAGGGTGGAGAAAATGCATGTCTTGAGAAGGGGGCATCAAACCACACAGTTAAAAAAACAAACAAACAAACACCATGGGTACAAGATAGTAGTGGATGAGAGCTGATAGGTAGATAAGATGCCCCAAGGAAAAATACCATCCAGGAGAGGTACCTGGGGGCTGGCCCCTGCCTGCCATTTATAATCATCCTCCATGCTGTCCCCTGCCCCACACTGCTGCTATCAAAATGGCAAATAATGCCATTTCAAAAACACTTGTTTTCCCCCAATATACAAAGGAATATATTGGCAATATGAAAATGCCTAGACTCGCAGAAAATGACGTCTTTGTTTTTGAATGTGAAATGGGAGTTGGAGAATAAAGGTGTGAATGTCCAGGAGACTTGATCCCTGAGTTGATTCTAAACACCACATTTGATAGCTCAGCTGTCAGGCTGGGTGTGTCAGGTCCTCTTTTCAAAACCAGAAAGGTAAACTTATTTCAATGATTTACTGAAACTTTGTGGTCAGTGGTTGCCTGGGAAGAGAATATTCATTTAACAGAGGGCTGTAAAATTTTAAAACCAATCCATGCTTCTTCCTGACATATAGCTTCAATACTCGTTTCTCTTTCAGCTAAAGCTCTTCAATTTAATCCTCCTGCAGACTCTTTTAGACAGAATGCTATACCATATTTTGCTGTTAAGTCATGAAAAATGATAGAATCTCGACCCTTTTGCAAGAGTCATTGTCAAATTATACCCTCCAATAGGTAATATACCGCTTGCGTCAGTAATTTCAACTATTTGCATGCATTTCAGGTTTGCCAATTACCCTTCCAAGCTGTAAATTGCCTATTTTGAGAGCATAATTTGATTTTTAATGTTTGCCTTAACAGCCTGATTTGTTTTGTCCTTTGATTTGTTTCACATTTTAGTAATTAATTTTAAGCTGACAATGTCTCTCCTAAAAGGAAGGTGGGGACTGAAAACCTTTTAGAGCTAAAGCAGTTTGATACTAATGTAAATTTCTGTCTAGTGCCATAGACCTTAAGCAAAAAAAAAAATGTCAGGCTTCCTCTTCTTTCCTTTGGAAAGCAGTTACTACTTCTTTTCCAGGAGATATGCTAGCTTGAGTTTCAAATACACACTGCATAACCCCCAATTTAGACACACATGAATAAGTGAAATTGGCCAAAGCAAAAGTTATATTTTTTAAATCATCAGGCTAAAAATAAAAATGAAAATGCGTGTGGGGTTATGTAAATGTATTTGGCCTCAGATGTCCTCTGGTATTCATTCTCTATCTTTAGCCCACTGGCAAACTCTGTATGGAGAAAATGAACCCCTATTTCCAGACACATCTTATAAAATTTCTCTTATAATGACTTGGGGAACGCAAACAAGCCTGACTGCTATCTGTGGCTTTCATGCCTTCGTGGCATTTTGAGTGGTGTCTGTGAGCTCCGACAAGGCTTTTCATCTGCTACATTTTTGAGAAAGAGCATAGCAAGAAAGAAAAGCAATCAAAAAGTAAGAAGGGTAAAAGCACAAGAAAGAAGAAAGTAGTTAAGAGGAAACGGTGAAATAAGGAACAGTCAGAAACAGAAGTTGGAAAGAAAACTGAATTGTAAGACTTTCCATTACTTGTAAAACATGTAAAGGAAATCTCGTCCAAATCATTTAATAATTCCCAAATGAAGCCAAATTGCCAAAATATGAAAAGGTTGGATCAGTTCCTTAATTTTTTTCAGAACACAGAGCATTCTATATCTTATAACTAGCAAGAAAAAGATTTGAACTGAGTTTTTTAATAGCATTTCATGTGAGTGTGGTACATAATACATGTATGAAAGACATAAAATTCCAACCTATTTGCAATATGGAAAATATACATAAAACCCAAAAAGAAAATGATGTCTGAATGATCAGGTGTTTAAAGAGAGGAGCACTTTTTATATTTCAGTTATTATTTCAAAGTATTGAACAATGTAGATTACAGAGCAATATAATGGTAAATTGTCAGTCTAGAACACAAAAGTTCTTTTATTCACCAAAACTTGAACATCCCAGAGAAAAAAAAAAAACACTTGTATTTTGGGAGTTGCAAGTGAACTTGAGATGTATTGGAAGGAAGATTTCTTTTTTAAACAAAACATTTTATTTTCAGATAATTATAGATTCATGTGCAATTGTAAGAAATCTCATGTACCTCTCTCCCCAGGTTTTCCCAATGATAATATCTTGCAAAATTATAATACAATATCACAACCAGGATATTGACAGTGATATGGTCAAGATACAGAAATATCCCTAACCATAAAGACTCTCCATGTTATCCGTTAGTACCCCCACTCACTTCTCTACCACCCCACCCCATCTTTGATCCCTGGTAAGAACTAATTTAATCATTTCAACAATATTATATAATAGAATCATAAAGCACATAACCTTTTGAAATTGGCTCTTTTCTTTTTCTCATCATAATTCTCTGGAGATGTATCCAGGTCTTGTCAATGGTATGTTTCTTCTGATTGCTCAATAGTATGTCATGGCATGGATGTACCACAGGTTGTGTAACCAATTCACCCATTAAAGAAGATCTGGACTGTTTCCAGTTTTTTTGGTATAATATATAAAGCTGTCGTGAACATTAGTGTACAGATTTTTATGTGATTCTAAGTTTATATTTCCGTGGAATAAATACCAAGAAGAAAAATTACCAGATTTTATGGCAACCGCATATCTAGTTTTTTAAGAAACTGCCCAACTATTTTCCAGAGTGGCTGTACCATTGTACATTTACACAAGTAAATATGATTACCTAGTTTCTCTGTAATCTTGCCAGCATTTGGTGTTGTCAGTTGTTTTTGTTTTGTTTGTTTTTTAATTTTAGCCATTCAAATAGGTTTGTAGGTATATTTCCTTGTGGTTTTAATTTGCATTTCCCTAACAGCTAATGATGTTGAATATATTTTCATGTGCTTATTTGGCAATTGTGTATCCTTCTCAGAGAAAAGCATGTTTATATCTTTTGCCTCTTTCTTATAGAGATTGTTCATTTTCTTACTTTTGCCTTTTGAAGTTCTATATGTGTTCTAGACACACATGTTTTATGAGATGTATAGTTTCTCCTAGTCTGTTGCTTGTGTTTTCATCCTCTTAACAGGCTCTTTCACAGAGCAAAAGTTCATAGTTTGAGAAAGTTCAATTTATCATTTTTCCTTTTAAGAACTGTGGTTTTCTTCTTAAGTCTAAGAACTCCTTGTTTAGCCCCAGATCCAGAGATTTTTCTCCTCGGTTTTTTGAGTTTGTTTGTTTGTTTGTTTTTCTAATAGTTTTACATTTAAATCCATGATCTATTTTGAGTTCAATGACAGTTTAGATATGAGATTTAAGTTAACCTTCTTTTTTTCTAAAGATTTTCAATTGCTCCAGCACCATTAGTTAAGAGTCTTTCTTCCACTGAATTGTGTTACAGACTGAATTACTGTGTCCTGACCAAAATTTACAAGTTGAAACCTAATTTCCAATGTGATGATATTTGGAGGTGGGGCCTTTGGGAGGTGATTAGGTCATGAGTGTAGTGCCCTCATGAGTGGTATCAGTGCCCTTAATAAAGACCCCAGGGAGCTTCTTTGTTCGTTCTGCCAAGTGAGGACACAAGACGAGGGTCGTCGATGAACCAGGAGTTAGCCTCACCAGACAGACTCTACTGGGGCCTTGACCTTGGACTTCCCAGCCACCAAAGCTGTGACACACAAAAGTTTATTTTAGCTACCTATGATATTTTTGTTATAACAGCCCAAATGAACTAAGACATAGATTGTTTCTGGATACGCTGCTGTAATAAATAGCCAAAAATATGGAAGCATCTATGAAATTGGGTAGTGGGTAGAGACTGGAAAATTTGGAGGTACATGATAGAAAAAGCTTTGTTTTTTGCAAATTAAAATTCCTGGACCTTTAAAGGCTATTTTTGTCAGAGCTCATAAAGAAAAAAAAGGATACCTGATGCTTCTTAAAGAATACCTAAATAATTATGAACAGAATGTTGATAGAAATATGAAAAGTAAAGTCTATTCTGATTAGGTATCAGATGGAAATAAAGAAACTAAAGTAAAGGTGATCCTTGATATAAAGTGGCAAAGAACTTGAATAAATTGTATTTGTGAACTAGTGTTTTATGGAAGGTAGAACTTGGGAGAAATGAAATTATATAGTTAGCTTGAAGCTATTTCTAAACAATGCATTGAAGGTGCAGCTTGGCTCTCCTGACTGCTTATAGTAAAATTCAAAAAGAAGGAAATGTTATAAAAATAGAATTGTTAAGCAAAAAGGAAACCGACTTCAAGATTTTGGAAATTCTTAGCCTATCTATACTATAAAAAAATAAGTACACTAAGGGTTTGGCAAACAGAAGCCAGGCGCTATTTTCTAAGACAATAGAAGGAGGATCTAGAAGGTGATTCAGAAATAATCAGAGCTACCACTGTCATCACAGGCCCCCAGTACAAGAATCAGGGTTGATAATTCCAAAGGAGGGGCCAATGGGACCTGTGGGACCTCAGCATGTGTCACCTGCCCCAGGGAGTGCAGGTCATGTTGGCCACCCCTTCTGAAAGCACAAATAGCAAACTTTGGCGGTGTCCCAAGGCATTGTCCCCACTGGTGCATAAAGTTTATGGACATGGGAAGCATGGTTGCCACCATCTAGGTTTTAAAGGGTATAACCTGGAACCACAATTATGTGATACAAGTCCAGGAGAATCAAAGGGGTGGGGTCCCATCAGAGAGCCACCTCGGGGAAGAGCACAGGCACACAGTCACAGTGGAGACATCCTACCAAGCTGCTGATGTGACACTGCCACCCCAGTGGGTGTGGAAGACAGAGCATCCAGCAAACAAGGATTGTCCTCAAGCTTTAGGGATTAATGTTACTTGCTCTGTTAGGTTTTGAATTTCCTTGGGACCTATTACCCCTTTCTTCTTTCCTGTTTCTCCCATTTGGAATGGGAATGTCTGTTCACCGTTGTACTTGGGAAGCACATAACTTATTTGATTTAATATTTTATAAACCCTGATTCCCTGAAAATCCAGTGTGCCAGTGAATCTGTGTAGTTTACTAAATTTCATGGAAAATTATTTTAAGAACACAATTTGTGTCATTTGTGACATATGAATTTATTATGACATGCTGCAAACCTGTAATATATTATTTTACAAACTGCATAATAACCTCTGAATAGAATGTATAATCTCACAGTACTTTCACCAGTATTATTTCAAAGTGCCCCTGAAAATCAAGTAAATAGATTACAGATCATTTCAATGGCCCAGTCCAAGTGCCCTACTGATACGCTCTTATATGTATCTCCTCAAAGACTTTTTTTTTATCCTCAACTAAGGACATTTTTTTTTGTATTTATCTTCAGATAGAGTGGGAGGGAGAGAGGGAGGAAGAGAGAGAAAGAAACATCGATATGAAAGAGACACATCAAGTAGTTGCCACGCCCATGACCCCAACCAGGGCCGGAGACAAACTGCAACCAAGGTATGTGCCCTTAGTGGGAACCAAACCTGGGACTCTCTGGTCCACAGGCCAATGCTCTACCCACTGAACCAAACTGGCCAGGGCTAAGGACTTTTTATTTAATTTTAACTTCTGAAGGAGACCAATGTCCAAAGAAAAGGAAAGAATACAAAAAAGCCAAAATATTTTATACTATGTTACTAAAAAGAAAAGACCCCAAGCCAAATAATATAGAAAATGTAATAAGGTTTGCGTAGAAATAATCATTAATATATAAGTATTTTTTAAATAAATAAAAAATTGTTATCACCTTATTCCCCCAACCCTCTACTTTCCTTCTATTAATATAGTTTAGCATTTTTTATTTCATGTCCCCTATATGATTTATTTCTTTCCACAGTTTAGTGGAAGAGGCAATGTACTATAAAGATTTACACTCATGGAGTGTAAATGCAGTGTGATCAGGGTTTGTTTCCAGCTTTTGTGCAAACTGTCTTATCTTGCCAAACTGTATGAGAGTTCTCCTTTTCTTAGATGAAATGAGGCAGATAACAACAACAGTTACAAGAACTACTACAGCAACAATGATCTGCCTGCCTTATAATCTTTGTTTCTCAAATTCAAGTCAATGGACCACTGTTAAGAGCATTCAATAGGTAGTTCTCTTATATGTTAAATGTTTCTAAAACAGCATCTTAACCCTTTAAGAAAAGTCTCATCGACAACATCGATTCTAATACAAATACATTTTATTTGCACTTACATAGTGAAATGGGTAGCCCATGGAAGTTTTTTTTTTTATGATAAAATGGTTTCTTAACTAAGGAGAAAAAAGAAAATCATTGACCTGGGTTCACAGGGCAAACCTAAGTATAATTCTATCTAGATATGTCTCAGAAGATCTGGTCTCCCCGTGTGTGAAAATCTCTTGCTGATGTCAGTGCAAACCCTCTACTCATGTTACCTCAACTCCGCATCTGCCCTGTGAATTCACATTCCTAGTTATAGCAGTTGGGTGTCCAGTCCTCAAATAATCGGCTCTCCAGTTTTTCCTTCCTGTGCACTCCTACTCTCACTGGACATGTTCTTTGTTTCTCAACATGATGCTTGTCCCTCTTCTCCTTGTAGCAAAGAACTGCTGGAAGATAATTGCTATGAATTGAATGTTTGTGCCCATCTCCACCAAATTCACACGTTGAAACCAAATCCCCAGTGTGATGGTATTTTGAGGTGCGGGCTCTGGGAAGTGATCAGGTCATGATGGTAGAGCCCTCAGGAATAAGATTAGCGTCCTCATAAGCACAGCCTCAGAGAATCCCTACCCACTTCCTCCATGTGAAGTTACTGAGTCTAGGAACTGGGTCCTGGCCAGACACTGGATCTTTAGTGCCATGAACTTAGACTTCCTCGCCTTCAGAACTGTAAGAAATAAATGCTGGCTGTTTATAAGCCACCCAGTCTATGATATTTTGTTATAGCAGTCAAGACAGACTAAAATAATAATAGACACTTTAGAAATGTTTAAGTGGAACTGAATCCGTAATAGATATAGGAGGGTATCCTGAAAATCTCAAAATGATTAGGTTAAACACAAAACAAACTACAAAATTTTTCTCATGCCTAAATCTATTTCCCCTTTTGACTTGTCCCTCCTTCTCACCAATATATTTTCAGAGACATTTCAGTTACCTATAAACAAATGATATACCTATGAAATTTTAAATTTTCAAATATTGTAGAGAAATTAAACCAAAGGAAATAATTGGCAGCATTTTTTAACTTGCTATTTTCTAAATGCTCTGTTATTTCTATATGTCTATATTTAGTAAATTCCAGCATTTTAAGGGGGGAAAAGATATATTAATATTTAACCCAACAATATTGTAGAGGGAAAGATGCCCCTAATCTTAGCAGTCATTGATTATTCTAAGCACATTGGTGATTGTATCTATATGTCCTTGTGAACTCACAATACTTTGATGTAATAAAAACATAAGGCTTTAGTTTAGGTGTCTGTTTTTTTTTTTTGTTTGTTTGTTTTTTTTTTATCCTCACCCGAGGATATTTTTCCATTTCTTGTACAGATAGAGTGGGAGGGAGAGAGAGGAAGGGAGAGAGAGAGAGAAACATCGATGTGAAGGGACACATCGAGCGGCTGCCACCCGCACGACCAACCAGGGCCGGGGACAAACTGCAACCGAAGTACGTGCCCTTAGCGGGAACCGAACCCGGGTCTCTCCGGACCGCAGGCCGACGCTCTAACCGCTGAGCCAAACCGGCCAGGGCTAGGTGTCTGTTTTTATACTATATTTCCTATGTATGAGAAGAAAAACTCATCTTTTATTCTCTGAGTGGATTTAGTGGATTTTTTTCCTTTTATTGACATTTTCCCAGATAAAGAGACTTTAACTCAGCAGAAGAGTATTCCTACCACTGACATTACGCTGAGATAATTATTTCTCTAGAAAAAAATGTATTGTAGCCCTGGCCAGTGTGGAAGTCAAGGCAAATGGGAAATAACTGATTGATGTTTCTCTCTTACATTGATATTTCTCTCTCTTTCTCTTCTCTCTCTCTCTCTCTCTCTCTCTCTCTCAAATCAATGAAAAGCATGTCCTCAGGTAAAGATTTTGTAAAAAAAGAATTGTATAGCTAACCCTCCTGAACGTTCCATGCTTACTTCAATGTTTGTCACTATAAAATGGGAGAGTCTATCAACACTAACATTTTCTTCCTAAACAGGAAGAAAAAATGAGCACGAGGATGCTCACTCCTGGTTGAAAATTTGAGTTCCTGAGCTCTCTTCTTCCTTCAACCCCCACCCTCCAAAACAGATCATGCCTGACATCAGACCCTTACTCCTGAGTCTTTTCCCACCTCATTCACCTGACAGCCTTCTCCACAACAGACATCTTATCAGACGTGACTGATTGCTGTAATCTGTACTCTGGGCAGCCATTAAGCAAATTACCTGAATCATTGCAAGGATTAGTCTCATTAACACATGATTAGCATCAAATTAAAATAATGAGTGTTTAACTTCTGATGTCTTCCAGTTGTTTGAACAGCTTGATCAACCACACCAGGCTGGCAGGGAGGTGGGGGTGTCAAAGAGCCACAGAAAAAAAGGGAGGCTGCACTATGCAAGACATAGTACAGTTAGCCAGCAGAATGAAGTAAGATCAGACTCACCCTGTTTGGTTGAAAGGTTTCTTCCAAACAGCAAAAGTCTCTCTCTCTCCTCTCTTTCTCTCTCTCTCTCTGTCATTGACACTGCCAGCATCCACCTGGAGCAAGGCTTTACAGACTAGTAGTGCACCACCTTACCCCTCCCACATCCCAGATATAATTTCTGTAGGGCTTGCTTGATCCAGAAAGCATAAAATAAAGCTTTTCTGCCTTTTCCAGAATTTTTCTTTAGGTTTAAGAATAGGACCTTAAAGTGCTAGGATTGTGGTAGACCGAAGATCTGATCATAGTTCCTACATTTTTCTTTGGTAATGACTAACCAAACATCAAAACAAGAGAAAGTTTGTGTAACTTCTGGAAACTACAAAGAGTGTTATTTACACGTCAAAAATTGAAAGAATCTCTGACAATTAACACTCACATGGAAGATTTGTTGCAGTCCTAGAAGACCAGCTCTCTATTTTCCTACCTACAGAGGATCAGCATTTGAGGAAATTAGGTGGACAGGTTACAGTGGCCTTCAACTCCAAGACTGATGCCAACTTTTCTGTCAGGTAAATGGGCAAGACAACCAGAGAGCCTACATGGTCATCAGGCTTCTATCATGAGCAGGTGAATAAAAATAAGCAAAGAGCTAATGTGATAAATTCCTTACTGTCCTCATAAAAATATGAGTACAAAATTTGAAAGGAACTGAAGGAATCTAGAACATATCACAACAAAACATGCCCCTTGGACATAAAAATTACTTTGAGCTGAAAGCAGTTAAGAACAGCAAATGTAGAAAAACTCTTTCTACCTTCCCCTTTTCTGCCTAATGACAGAAAATAAATTTCCTTTACTCAAAAGAACTTAACTCTTAGCCTAGAGATGACACCAGAAACAACCTGCAAACAAATCATAGTCCATTAGTTTTCCTTCCTATATCCTCCTTCCCATAGTTTGCCACCTTGGAAACCTAAAACCACTTTATCCCTATTCTGTCATTTCTCTACAATTTTGTTCTTTGTTGAAGAGTCTATATAAGCCAGAGTTCTCAGCCACCTCTTTGAGATACATCTCTGGGTATTCCCATGTGTTACATGCATAATATACATTAATGAATCTGTTTTATTCTAGTCAGAACCCTAAGATAAGTAAAAGAAATGTTTTTCCTCCCCTACAGAACAATCTAATAGCAGAAAAACGCATGAAGATGAAAATTTCTACTGCTAATATAAACACCTGCAGTTAGGTACACATTTCTCATGTATGGCCCCATGAACCATAAAGAGACAAAAAACAGAATGAATTCTAAGACTTTTTCTTTCCAGAATTAAATCCTAGGAAAAGGTGCTAGGAGGTTTAAAAAAAAAAAAGAGAGAGAGAGAAAGATTCAAGACTCATATGCCCATAAAAGTTGTTTTCAGATATATTAGACACATATTCTTTAGGAAAAAAATAGTTATTTAATTATCTACATAAGTCAACTAAGAAATAAATGTAAATACCAGGACATAGAGTTGTGCTTTAAATTTTCAAATACAGTACTTACAACATTGAAATACATAATATTGAACTAATAATTAATAAGAAACTAGATCTGAAATCTGAGATTATATTAGCAAAACCATATGTGAGAGATAAATACAAATAAGAAAAAAAAATACTAGATAGCTTATTCTATTCATTGATGATGAGAAAATAATAGATTTAAGTAACTTTAAAAACACTTAAAATTTAGAAAACCATGCTTTCTGTGAATTTCCAAATCTCTATAGGAAAAAAAAATTTAAATGCAGTCTATACAATAGACAACATGTGAAAAAGAAACAGATAAGCATAATAAAAAATCCCTGACATGACAAACAGTAAGAATAATAACATCAACACCATAGTTAATGTGAAGAGGTTTAGTGGCTCAATTAAAGGTAAGAGATACTCAAATTGCAAAGGTTTTTTTTTTTTTTTTGGTGTTTTTTGAGTCTTCATTTAACAAAATAGAATCAAAAGGTAAATGGCACAGAAGTACTAACAAAAATTTTTAAATGGCAAAAATATAAATAAATCTAAAAATGTATCTCATATATTATATAAATATATAACATAACACAGAAATAAAAAGGAAAGAGTATTTATGCCAGAAAAGCAACACCATGCAGAGGGTCAACTGAAGGTCACACCAGCCACAGATATTCCAAAGCAAAACCCAGCAAGAACCATGAAATAGTACATGGACTGATCACTTTCCATTCCTCATAGAAAATACCATATTGTTATGCATACAAGTTAAGTATTTTTACACCTCAGAGATGCAGAAGGAAAGAAAACAACCCACGAGCAGGAGGAAAACTTTGATTGTTTCAACTTTGAATTAACTGAATTTATTCTATAACTTCCTGTAAGAGAAAAAAGATCAATTTGAAATGAGTAAATTTTATTTTATTGACAAGGTAACTTTAGTTTTCTGTGAATATTATCCTCACCACACCATGACAGAAATGGGGGCTCATGTACAAATGAAAGCCAGTTACAGAAAAAATGATAAAAATACATCTCTAGACTCCAATGACTGTAAATACTGTATGTTAAAAATGGAGATCCTAATATTCCCAGAATGGTATTCATGATTTCAGTTGCCAAAACTGACAAGATTCAGTGAAACCAGGAAAGAACAATGACCAGGGATCTGTCAGCTGGAAAAAGATTCTGGAGCTCACATTCCCGGAGACAATCGAGACAATCCAGCAAGCCAGAAAGAAAGACCTTGTTGATCACCACAGGCACCGCAGGTTCATCACAGAAAGGCCATGCCTCATATTAGGGCCAGTCTAGACCTAGGTTATCCTACATGTTCAAGGATTTAAAAGAAAAGATAATGAGTGCATAGGTGAGGACTTTCATTTGAGAACTGGAAATTTTTTAAATGTAGAAAAGAAAAAATAGAAATTGTAGAATTGCAAATATAAAGATTTGAAATGAAAATTTTACTGGTTGGTTTTGGCAGTATATTAGACACTGCAGAGAGTACAAGCAATAAACCTGCAGATGGGATACTAGAAATTATCCAAATTGAAGTACAAAAGAAAAAATACTGAAATAGATGTAAGCCTAGTAACCTGTGGGACAATAAGAGACATTTTAACATACATATAATTAGAGTTCCATGTAAAAACATGAGAGATTGGGCATAATAATTACTTGAGGGAAAAATGGCCATATATTCCTAAGATTTGATTATAAAAAATACAAACTAAGAAAATACATCTCCAAGAAACTCAGTGAATTGCAAGTGGGACCAATGAAAACCACACCAAGGAACAGGATAATGAAAGCAATAATAAATAAGGATAAAAAGAAAAAATTAAAAGCAATTAGCTCTGGCTGGTTTGGTTCAGTGGTTAGCACGTCAGCCCACGGACCACAGAAACCCCGGTTCGGTTCCCACTAAGGGCACGTACCTTGGTTGCAGTTTGTCCCCAGCCCTAGTTGAGGTTCTGTGGGTGGCAACCAGTCAATGTGTCTCTCCCACATAGATGTTTCTCTCTCTCTCTTCCACCCTCTCTCCCTTCTGCTCTATCTGAAGATAAATGCAAAAATGTCCTTAGGTAAGTATAAAAAATTAAAAGCAATCATAATTCTTTAGATTAGAAATCTATCTTTTTCTACAGAATCATGTAAACTGTGTAAGATAAAGTATTAAGTCTTGTGATTGCTTTGTTTGGCTGTGGAGATTCCGAAATCTACTTACATAAAATAATGTCAGTTCAAACTTTTAAAGAATGAGTGTTAACCAGATAAAGAAATAATAAAAAAGAAATTCTAGAGAGAATAAATGATTAACAAAATATAAAGGCATAAAACAGCACGGGTGAATGTGTAGAACAAGAGTATATGACAAAATTGCCTTTTGTATTTTATTTCATGGAACTAGTACTTATTATTATCCTGCTATGTGCCAGACCCTGTACTAGGCAGTGAGGATCTAACAGTGAATAGCCTAAACATGCTCTTTACCCTCAGAGGGTTTACTATCTACCTAACTTAGGGCATCTAACTTTGTCAAGGAATTATAGTTTTCTTGATTACTGTAACATTTGCAAGTTCACTTTTTCAGGTATAAGCTGACATTTGTTTGGTAAGTTAACATAGTGAGAGAATATAATTATCATCACCATATAAGATTGTAAACATGATTTAATTAGAGAGTGGTTGTTGCAATGTTTAAAAACTGATCTAATGAAAGGCTTGGCCCCAAACAAAAAGAAGGATCAGGAAAATAAGGAAGAATTGTGAATCAGTATTGTTTTCAAGGAAATATTGTATTTTTTTCAAATTTATCTCCAGAAACTTGTGTAACATTAACACATTACTCAGTATTATTTATAACTAATTACTCTCAATAATAAATTCTCTATAAGGACTGAAAAATCCTATATTGAATAATCTCCTCAATTGATGATTATGTCTATTGCCACTATAGAAATCAGCTAATTCTATTATAACCAACTTGGAAAAACATTGCAACTATAAATAGTTAGAATTAATTGGGAATTAGAACTATAGTAATCACTGCTTTTGAGATAAATGAGAAAATTGACAGGGCTGACAGACACTTTATTATCGTGTGTTTACAGTCATATATTTATATGCATAAATCAATACAGAGCTTGATTGAGTCAACTCTGGTATCTAGAATCAGATTTGGATGCAAAATGGCAATCAGAGATGAAAGATACAATTGCATGTGAAGAGTAATATGCATATTATTATAGACATCCCAGATAAAATAACTGTATCAGATTACAAAGACATCACTATTAAAAGTTAAATTGAGCCCAGCTGGTGTGGCTCAGTGGTTGAGTGTCAACCCATGCACCAAGAGGTTGCCAGTTCAATGCCCAGTCAGGGCACATGCCCAGATTGTGGGCTCAATCCCCAGTGAGGGGCAGGCAGGAGGTGGCCAATCGATGTTCTCTTTCATCAATGTTTCTATCTCTCTTCCCCTCTCCCTTCCTCTCTCTCTAAAAATCAATAAAGAAAAAAAGTTTTTTTCAAGTTAAATTGAGTTTAGATTTAAACTGAGTTAGTGAAAAGAAACAACTATTTTTTTTTAAGTTACAACTGTTTTAGCAAAAGTGAAAAGTTGCTTTTTGTTTCAACCTAAATTAAAAGCAGCATTCATTAGGACACATAGATATTTTAAGCCATAAAACCGTAAACCTCATAGCAGGAAAGGGTGTCGACCTTTAACTGTGGTGGCATTTATAGCAAACAACTGCGCAACGCAGGGAGAATTGTTCTGGGTATGTTTCCATGATACATATTCATGGGTGAACGATACTAAAACTAGAGCAGTAAGCTCTCTTGTCACCACTTGGTTTTTGATGTCTTCATTGCCTGGAAGAGTACATGCTGCAAACTTCAGGGAACTGTGTCTGGAAAAGAAATGAGGGTTTGTCATCTGTCCACCCCCTGTCTTACCCATTTCAGCATAGATTATCTCGTCATTTGCCTTATCGGTTCTTCATCTTCTCTTCATTATTTCTTTTGAATGTAGATGTGATATATCATGTGCCTATATTAAATTTCAACCTGAAAACATTTTCAGTGTTTATCAGACTAGTAGGTAAATGAGACTTCGGAACTTGAGTTAAAGAGGAGATGTGATGTTATTACAAAAATTTCAATCTGAAATTACTATGGCCAGGGCTTTTATTACTGTTGTTGTTCCTGATTTACTGTCTCTGTAGAAGCATATTAACATATTTATCACCTAGAGGAAAGTGCCTTTGCTGATTAGAAAACTACAGAAATATTGCATAAAAATCATTCCCCCAAATATTTGAAAGTACACTTAAAATATTGTTCGCTTTGAAGAATTCTATAAAAAGTATTGAGATGAGGCCAATATGAGTCAACATAAAACTTGCTCAGAAGGGCTCAAGAACCTTAGTTAATTGTGATGCCAAAATGGGATATAACGAGGTAACCATCACTAAACAGCTAGGCACTCTCAAAGATAACCAATAGAGATGCATTTCTTTACTATACAAGGTCACCCAATGTGACCTACTATCTCCTAATACAAGATCGATATTATCCTTATCTAAGCAGTGGTAAAACAGATGCTTCTTCCACCAAAAAATCACTTCAAACTGGGGATTAGTAACAGAATTATAGAAAAGAAATCTGAAAATGATGTTAAGAGCATACCCATTTCACAGATGGAGAAAGTGGGGCAAGCAGATCTATAAAATTTAAGAGATAAGAGGAAGTTTGGAGATAATTTAATATAAGCTCCTCAATTAATTAAATGAAAATATTGAGAACCAGAGAAGTTAAGTATTTAGTGCAAAGACATATGCTAAATAAACTAAATTTGAATTAATCAGAAAACTCTAAAACTAATGATAGTCTTTGGCAATTTTATTAAATTTTACATGATTACCTAATTTATTCTGACTATTTCAACCTATACATGGGATTTTTACTAGCTTAGAGCCATTTTCTTGAATACTAAAAATATGGTTTAGTTGATTATAATTTGTGACCAATTGCAAATGATCACAAATCAATAAGCAAGTCAAAATTTTAATTCCAGAATCAAGGCTCAGTCAGATCAGTAAGACACATGACAGTTTGAGCACACTGTCTGCTTCATTTCATTTAGTCTAGAATTTTCCTAGATTTGGCTCTCGTCAAGAAAGCATGAAGAGGGGCATCTGGAGAGTTCATTTCAGAAATGAAAAACAGAATTCTTTTTCTCCTCTAATTTAGTTTTTAATGTTAGATCAAATGAAGTTTCAAGTATGAGTATAAGGAGCATTCAATATATAACTATGTTACAGTTTTTTTTTTATTCTTTTTTGAAACAAATTCCTCTGTTATCATAGAGGAAAGCAAGTGACACCGAGTGAGGCGTGGTCTTTCCTCTTTCATTCATCTGTCAGTTTTAACTGCCAGCTGTGCCAGGCTGTGGCAATGATTCCAGAAGCTACATGAAAGGCACCAAATTTTTCCACAAAAGAATAGAACCCATTAGATGCTTTGCCTGGTTTCTTCCTTCACTAAAAGACAGAAAACTGCTTCATTCAAATTCCCTTGCCCTATTTTTTCAGAATTTTCCATTTCCAACACTTACTTCCATCTGTTCCCCAAGACACAAAGTATAACAGAACTTGACCTAAAATTATGTCAGTCTTCAGAGATGTATTTCTATCTGTCAGGAAGGTAAAGAGCTTTTGTTGTGAACCACACTTTTAGTGATAAATCTTTGCTTTAAACATCCCTTCTACAAACACGTGTGCTATATTCATGCTCCTAGCTTTGAGGCTAGGCTTTGGGTTAAGTAAGAAACTTGCTGAACAGTAGCCTACAAGGAGCATTGGGGGTGGGGGGAGTTCTTAATTAACTTTAAAAGGAATAAAAAGAATTGGGAAAGCTTAGTCAGTTTCCAGCATTTGATGTTTTTGCATAATTTGTACATGATTGAGCCCAGATGTTAAGTTACAATAGTCTACGTGCTAAGTGCTAATATCACTTGGGCTATTAAATACTCAATTTGCATTTAAAAAAAACATTTCTGAAACTAAATCTGGTGCCTATTAGTGATATGACCTAAAATTCATTTGAATAACTTACACTAATTGCTACCAAACCTGTATAATTCTGTATGCTTTATTAACTAGAATTCTAATTATTTTTAAAAATAGAGTGTGTTTAGCACAGCAATGTTTTTAGCAGCATATTCACAATAGTCAAAGGTGGAAATAGCCCAAATGTCCCTTGAGGTATGAATGGATAAACAAAGTGTGTTATGTACTAAATAATGAAAATTATCGTCTTAAATGAAATCTTGACCCATGCTCAGCGTAGATAGACCTTGAAGCATGACACTAAGAGAAATAAGCCAGACACCAAAGGACAAATAAGGTATAATCCACTTATGTTAGGTACCTATAGTTTCCAACTCACAGAGACTAAAAGTAGAATGGTGGTTGCCAGTGACTGGGGCTGGGAATGGAAATGGGAAGCTATTGCTTAATGGGTATAGAGTTCCAGTTTGGGGATATGAATACATGTGGTGATAGTTGCACAATAATGTGAATGTACTTAAAGGCCCTGAACTGTACATTTAAAAATGGTTAAAATGGTAAATTTTATGTTGTATATATTTTGTCACAATTTTTAAAAGTGTGTTTAATTATTAATAAAACTTTGTATTTTAAAACTTAGTGATTCTAATCATAACGGCCGCGATTACACATTACCCTTTAGCAAGGTAGATGACATAAAGTATCTTTGTTTTACAGAGGAGAAAAATGAGATGCATACAACTTTAGAGGACATCAGAGTCCAGATTAGAACATCATTCTCTGATCCTTTTTATCTTGCCAGCATAAGAAATTATGCTCATAGTACAAAACGTAAGACTTACCTTTTGTGAAATTGAAGTTGGCCATCTGTTCTTTCCTGATTCTTCCCTTTGGGCCACAACTCTACCACTAATGACCAATTCCTTATACTTCATGCATTAAATCAGAGGCAGGATTCCTTCCAGAATCCTCCTCATCCTGAAAATTCATTCAGACAGACCCTCTCAAACATTGGAAAAATGATGGCTCTTTCCTGGTCTCGCCCAATATTGCCCATTACTTAAGCTAAATTGCTCTGGCCTTCTACTTAGACTAATCTAATAATTGTTTTATTATTATTGGTACATGCCTCTAGTGGGAACCAAACCTGGGACTCTCTGGTCTGCAGGCCAACGCTCCAACCGCTGAGCCAAACTGGCCAGGGCTAATCTAATAAATTAAACTGGGTTCAATTTGGAATGAATAATGACACAATAATATAGCTATTTCTTTCAGAAAATGTATGCTTTCCTTACAGTTCCAGACACTTTGATCTAAAGAGTTAATTATGTGGGGAACTCCCCACATTGAGCCCATTCTTTCTGGGTGAAACTTTTTGTGCTTAAGCAACATTTGGCCTCACCTTTCAGATATGTGACTTTCAACTCCACTAAACCTTAGGCTCAGAGTAGAATTTATATGCTTATCTCTTCCTCAGTCTTTAATAATCCTTTTTGTAGCTCATTCATTATCATTATTGAAGACCCATCATGGAAAAGGAGACCCATATTGGGCAATGTGGAAGCTGCCCTACCTTTAATGCTACAATTATGAGATAGCATTCATGCATTAAACGTAAAATAAGAACTTTCATAAGAAGGATGCAGATAGTATGTTACCAGCTATCAGAAGGGAGAAAGATTATTTTTATGTTATAAATACAGGACAAATTTGTGGAGTAGGTGATTCTCAGACATCCTATAATCTCAAAAGGACTTTGTGTTTTATATATACTAAACTAAAGTACTTGTCTTGGTACATTCCAGCTACCATAATAAATTACCAAAACTGAATGTATTATAAACAACAAACATTTATTTCTCACTCACACTTCTGCAGGCTAGGAAGTCCAAGATCAAGGTTCCAGTGTCTTAGCTACCATTTGTACTCTTTCTCCATGAACTATGGGATCAAGTCCTTTCCTAAGGTTTTTCTAAGAGAAAAGAGGATCTAGAGTAGGCACTCACTAGAAATCTAAGTAATGTCTGTCTAGTGTATGTCCCTGCTTGATGCTACATATCCAAGGACTGATTGATCTTTAAGAAATTCCCAAAAGAAACATGTGGAATTTTGCATCTACTTGTTGATCCTTTTGGAGATATGAAGTATGGTTCTGGGAGGAAGGAGCAAGATTATGGGGAAAAGGAAGAAGACGAGAATGGAGAAGAGAATCAGAAGAGTGAAGGATGAGGAAAATATGAGAGAGAAGGAAGAAGATAGGATAAAAATAGGAGGATGGGGATAAAGATGAAGGGGGGAGGTACATGGAAATGAGGAGAAAGAAGGAAGAAAAGTATATCTATGTTTGAACTCATTTCTGCCCCATTAATAATAATATACAAAATTATTTTATGTATAGTTTTTCTGAATTTTACTTTTCACACTATAGATAGAAATAGTGGGAGTTTTAGTGCATGCTCAATACTTATTGTATATCCTTTCTTCCTACGTTAACATCTATAAGCTTATAGTTTTCTGACACATTTAATTGTCATTTCTTTCTTATTTGGTGTAGAATCTATTTATTGCAATCAATAAGCAGATATTATACGCTTAAAGTAACTCATTTTAATACTTTTCATCAGATTTCTTTTGTGTTCTTGTGTTCAAATTTGTATGGATGGCATTAAAGAGCAACTCAGTGTTATGTTGCACTCAGTGTTATATCGTACTCTGGCCAAGGGCAGAGTGCACATGGAAAGGTCCCATGCATAATTATAATTGGTGTGAGAAAACTTTGAATTAAAGTAGGGATTCAGTCATTATTATAAAACTTACAAAGCTTACCAGGTTTGGTCAAATTCTGATCATTTTAATTACTCATCCTTTATTTGATGGTGGTTGCTCTCTGCTTGCTATGTTTAGTGTTTCTGTTTTATAAAGTACTGTGACAGAAGCAGCAACAGCATGAGGTCCATACTTTACCCACCTGTGCTTTGCAAAAATTCATGACTATTCCAAAAACAATGCATCTCTGAAAGAACAAAATTAACTGTTATCAGGCTATAAGCATAAAACAGAAGATAATTAGTGGCCTGGCGAAAGAAATTATATTCATAAATTAAAAAGACAATTTTTAATTGGCAAAAGTGTTTAAGAGTTTTGAGAGAATTGTTTTTAGAAAAAATATCCAAGGCATTAAATTACAAACCTTTTCTAGATGAAAGCAAGGGAATGCAACAATTTTGTGTGTGACAAATTAATGTTGGTAAGATTTAAGAAAGTATGACACTATTTGAAAGAACTGAGAAATCATGATCATATTGCAGATGACAAAGGCAGGTGACGTGCCCAGGAAAATATTTTGTTTTCATATATTGTTGTACAATTTTTGTAAGCAGAGTATTGTATCAATGAGCAAAGAATCTTCTGGTAAATTCACACATCAGTGTTTTAGTTGAATGCTCTGACTGTTCCTGAAATACAAAGTTTTTTGCATTAACTCAAAATGAAAACTGAAAGGCTCTTCCTTTTCTTCTTTTCTAACCAACATTCATCGGCTTCCTTGAAGCCTTTTGTGGGCTATAGAGAGGCTGTATACCATATTCCTCTCTGTGAACCTGTCTGTATGTGTCAACTATGTGTTCCTGCAAAATGGGATGATTAAAAGAGATTGCTATTTGAGCAGATATTTGTATTTAGGAGCATAAAAGAAGTGTATCATCACAAATTCAACTGAAAGGGGGAAAACACAAAAAAGAGAATTGTTTAAGGACATTTTGTAATTTATCAGCATCATCTTTATCTTTTATAAAAGCACTACTTTATTTTATTGAAATCAAGTTTTTAATGAGTCATCTCAAAAATAAATCATCTCCTTAAAAAATAAATGATCACCTTTTGCACAGAAAGCTATTTATTTAATCTACTTTATTACACAGATAGTTTAAAATGAGCATGTAGGTGTGTCATCTAAAAGGAAACCAATTGCTTGATATTGACATAGACTTCCATAGAGACTTAACCCAAACAGCTAATTTAGAAGGTTAGCACACATTTATTAAAATAGACTGGTTATTAGAATGGTTTGAGAGATCTACTCATAAAGGGGAGCAAGACAGTAGGGATAAAATTCAAGATTTGTTATTATGCATTTTGCATCTGTCACTAAGTAGATATATGGCCTTGGGAAAACCAGGATTTCAGTTATTTCATCTGTAAACTATGGAAGTTCCACAAATAAATTGTTTCCCAAAATGAGTTCCATGCAGGGTTTTGTAGACAAATGTTTGATAAAGTATCCCTCTTTAATGATATAAAATGCATGGTAGCATATACAGTGGGTTCAAGTAGGTTTACAGTTGTTCATATGGAAAATGATACAATAATTAATAAATAATACAAGAATAAATTCTGCATTTCTTGTACTCACAACTGTAAACCTACTTTTGCCACACCTGTATTAATGCTTCAGAGAATTTGTTTGAAAAAGAGACATGCAGAACATTGCTTAACCATAAAATTATATTTGAGGAAAGGCTATAAACATCCTAAAAATATGTTTTGATTTTTAAAAATGGACAAAGAAATCCACATTTTAGCTCTAAAAATTTATTATTTAGTAGTTGTATGGAAAATCATATTCCAGAATGTTGAAATTTAAAGTCATCATTTAAAAATAAACGGATGATAAGATCATAATAATTATGTATATTAAATCCAAATAACTTATAGCAAAATTAATTCTAATCATGTATTCCCAGTTTTTTATTTAATTCAATTTATTGGGTAACATTAGTTAATAACATTATATAACTTTCAGGAGTACAATGCTATAATACATTATCTGTATATTGCAATGTGGGCTCACCACCCAAAGTCTTTCCCAGTTTTGATAATTAAAAATTGGACGTTTTTAACATAATACATTCATAGAATAGCTCAGTAGATGATCTGAACCAAAGCATAACTTCACATTTACTCGGCAGTATTTTTTTAAATAATTAAATGCATTTTTGTTCTATTTTTCAAAGCAACAAAGTAAAGAAATATTTCACATAGTCCAGAATTCAAACATTAAATTACATAAAAATAACAAAAGTTTTTATTAAAAAAAAAACTCGATATATATCCAAAATCTCAAATCCTTTATTAAATGCTTTGCTATAATTTGCCTTTTGAGAGCGTGTTGTTGGTACATGAATCAAAAATCTCTATTAGACATTTATACTGCTGGTTCTTAATTACAGAGCACAGATTCCACTGAGAAGAGATCTCTGGGTGCCAAAAGCTAATCAGATAATCTTAGAAAGTCCTTCTTACTGCCATTTAACACTTAATCATGCCTTAACCATAAATTAAGCAGCCTGTCTCTGGTAGCCTTAGAGTAGTTTTCTATTTACAATTTTGACTTGCCTCCAAGTAGTCTAGGCTAGCCCACTTACAGAAAATGAAAGCTTAAATGGTTAATACTTAAATGTAGGCTAATGCAAATTTAAATTGGTCCTTCAGATACCTACAACTGTAAATTTCTTTACATTTTCGATTAACTTTCAAAGATCATAACCTGTCTTTCCAATCTATCAAAAATCAAAAGTACCCTATATTTGTTCCCCTGTTGTTGAGTCCTTGACCAGGCTAGAACACTTAGCCATGCTTACGTGATAACGGGCAAAGGGGTTTCTAAATGAGACTTCAAAGAGTTAAATTCTTAATCCACACGTATCATCGCAGGCTTCTCAGCCCTCTTTGAGCAATACTCAGGAAATAAATATTATTTTCCAAAGCTGGGACAGCCTCACATTTAAGGACAGTCAGGTAACCTGATGTTTATGATAGCCACAAATTCCAATAATTCCCCTTACTAGTTGATGGATGAACTTTATCTCTTGAATTGCATAGGTAATTTGTGTGTACTGTTTGTGTTGTTAATAAGAGTTAAATGAGGTCACGGAATAAGAAAGCTGGAGAGATATCAGGACCTTTAAAATCAATAAATTTACTTGTTTAGAGATAAAGCTCAGTTCTTATGCGCTGCCTATTTATCATTCCAAGATATTAATGTATGCCTCGTCCTTTCTCATTCCTCCACGATTCTCAGAACTATTTACCCCACTCCAATGTCACTGTCACATTTTAATTTAATCATCCTCTTCTTTCCCCTCTCACCTGGGTCTGGGAACTTACTGCCTTCTGCCTGAATTAGAGCCACAGGGACTTCAATGTTCTTAATAAGGCCAAGCTCTCTCCCCTCTAACTCAACCATTTACAATATGGCCAAGTAATTCTTTAAACAGTTCTCATCATGTCATCACCATAATCAGAAAGGGTACAGGTTTATTGGCTAACACACATTATAAATGGCTTATACATTGGAAATATATTCAGACGTAATTAGGTACCGTAGATACCAGCTTCAGTCATTCCTGCCTTCTCCCATCCCCCTCAGCTGCTATTCCAAATTGTTACCCTCCTCACCTCTATGCCTGTCTCTGACCCTTAGACCAAGACAATATTTTTCACCTCTTCTCCTACTTCAGCAGGAAACTTGAAGTCACCTGACTTTCTTCTTTCTTTCTCAGGATTCTTAATACAGTTGTCCACACAAAACTCCACTTGATTATTTAACATCTGTTTCTCAACCACTGTGATCTACTTTCTGCTCCTACTATTTCATTGAAATTCTTCCTAACATTGTCCTGGAAAAGGTTAGCAATTATGATAGACAGATGTGTAAGATGCCTGCTCTTAATGATTCCCACCTCCTGGGATTCATGCCCTTGTGGAATCTTCTTCCCTTGAGTGTGACGTTCTTCTACCCAATACGACAAAGTTAATAGGATGTCATTTCCATAATTAGGTTTCAAAAGACTGTGACTTTGTCCTGACAGAAAACTCTTTCCATTGCCTTTTCAGCTTCCATGATTTGATGAAGCAAACAGCAATGTTGGAGAGGCTCATTTGGCAAGAACCAAAGCCCCCATTCTAACAATTCATGAAGGACTAAATCCTGACAACAACCATGTGAGCTAGAAAGTAAATTCTTCCCCAGCTGAGCTTTCATACAAAACCCAGCCCTGGCTGACACATTGACTGCGACCCTGTGTGACCCTAAGAAGAAGACCCAGATAACACATGCTCATATTCCAGAAGATCCAGATAACCCACTCAAACTGTGAGAAAATAATTGTGTTATTTAGAGTTGATTTTTCATTGTCAATTCTTTATACTTCTCTTTCTCCATCTCCAAACATCCTGAACTTTCTCACTACATTCTCTTCTATATATATATACACACTAAATTAAGACAAGACTTAACAGTTTGTCTTCTACCCTCTTTTCCTGTTACTCTATGCTTTCTTTCCTGAGTCTCTCAGACTCCTACTATTTGAACTAACATTTTTATTCTGAATACAAAACTCATATATCTAATTGCTTACTACACATCTCTATTAGAAATCTCTACTTCGAACTCAACATATGCAAAATATAATGCATTATTACCCCCTGACATTTCTCATATTCAAGAACCATAACTGCCCAGACGGTGTGTAACAAGAGGTTGTCAGTTCAATTCCTGGTCAGGGCACATGCCCAAGTTGTGGGCCAAATCCTCAGTAGGGGGCCTGCAGGAGGCAGCCAATCAGTGTTCTCTCTCATCAATGTTTCCATCTCTCTCTCCCTCTCACTTCCTTTCTCTGTAAAAATCAATAAAGAAAAATAAAATAAAATAAAAAAGAATTAGTTGAACACTCCTTATGTACGATAACCTCTCTTCTTTGAAAACGCTTTCATTCTTGTATTTTGTACTATGAAGCGGTCACATTTTGTTCAAATTACTATAGTCTTTGTTTGATTATGAGCTTTTGAAAGTTAGGACTAAATCTCAGTTATCCCTGTAACTTTAGCCACCAGTATGATTTTGGTAATTTTATAGTGCTCAATAACGGCTTCTTCTTTTATTTAAAGTCAGATTTATTGAAGTATAATTTACATACAGTAAAATAAAATTTACATACAGTAAAATGCATATAATTTAACTGTGTAATTCAATGAGTTTAATAGTTGCCTCTTGATTAATTTAATTTTGTAATCTTTTGTCATCTGTGATTTCATAGATAATATTCTATGCATCAAAGAGTAAGCCGCAACCACTCACATAGTTGCTATATATTGTAGGGGCTCAGTACAACCTGTGTGTGTGTGTTTTTTTTTTAAATAAATGAACAAGCCAACAAAAATGTTTTCATGCTACCACCTCATTGTTCATAAAAGTAAAGAAGTAACAAAACTTCTACGTGTGAAGTAAAAATTGTAAGCATAGTTATGATATGCAGGACATATTTTAAATACTCAAAAATAATTTTTCTATGTCCCAGAATCTATATTGGTCGAAAATATTTTAAAATTAAAATTGAATTCCTTGGCATTTATAATTTTATTTAGTAATTTGTTTGTAAGTCACTTCAGAATCAAAATATCACTTACCTTCTGCTAACCACAATTTTAGAAATTATTCACAAGTAGACAATTACCTGTGCCAAAAACCACCTACAAAAATTTGGGCTGGGTTTTTGCCAATCAGTATGCCATTTAATTACCCCACAAGGGCTGGTTGGCCCTCGATCAAGTAAAGCCTCATTGATATGTGACGCTATTCTTATCATAGAAAAGATAGAGAAAAAAAAAACAACAACAATAAGACACTTAGATCAAAGAAAGCAGAGGGAGAAAAAAAGCTATTTTTTTACTGTTCCTTAAATTCTTACAAATTTCTGAAGAGCCTAGTCCCACCTGAATAAACAGAATTGGCACACAGACTCATCTTGCAGATGGATCAGTCTAACATCATGTGAAAGGGAAGCAGAGACCGTAGCTGCCACACAGGTGTTTGGTACTGGGTTTGCCCTCAAACAGAAGGTAGTCTTGGGTGATGGTAGAGGAAGGAAAACAATGAACTAGTGACATAAATCATAATTTTTCAAAGTGATAAGTGTGTCATTTCTCATTCTAGATAAACGAACACTGGGAACTAGTATACTCTGGGGTTGATCGCCCTTTAATTTGCAATCCATTTTTGTTACAATGGAAGTTTTGAGAAAAAATGGTATAGCACTTGGCTTTTATCTAGTGTGTATCTGGGGAAAAAGAGATTGGAGTGGTTCATTTTGTCTATTCCTCTTGCTACAGCATCAAGTTCTCTTATTCTTGGAGAGCAGAATTGTTCGCCTGCACTGTTCATGAATTAAAACCTTTTTACCAGAGCCTCTACATCTAAATGCTCCCTTGGTATTTTGAAAATCATTCTATTTTAATAAAGTCACAAATAATTCAACAATCCTGGCCTTTAACTCCAAGTTACTCTAGGAGGTTCCAAGATGGCTACAGAGAAGGTGGAAGCCACACTCATTAGTTGAACTGAAATATTATAACCAAAGATTTACAGAAGAAGCCACATAGGGACTGTTTAAAAGGGTGGAGATGCAAAAAGTGCTGGCCCCTGCATCCAAGTGTGGGAGCTAAGATGCTGGAGAGATATCTCAGCTGCAAAACTCCCTCTCCACAGGAGTATGGGGTCTCAACCCCATACAGGGATCCCAACCCACAGTAAGAGCGATGGGAATAGGAGCCTGCATAGTATCTGGTGGTGAAAATCAGTGGGGATTCGGTCTGCCTTAGAGAAAAGGGAGTCTGCTGAGACCCAGATGCCACCTTCCCTGGTTTGAGCACACCTATTGTTACTGCACTAGCCTGAGAAGTACACTGCCCAGCCCTCCACTACTGGTGATACCACTCTGCCATGCCTGGGTCCTGCAATGGCATCTGCTGGCTGTACCCAGCAGGACTTATAGGGGTTCTTTTTCTGGAGAGGCTCTTGGTAGAGACTCAAACAGTGATTGAATGGTGTAGCTTTGAAAAGGGGATTATTCTTTCCCACCTCAGGTATATACCCCACACACACACTCCTATGGAATCACTGGGCCTGCCCTGCCACTCTGTGGCCCCCACCCTGCTGATTTCATTCATGCACGGGGATCAGAGGGCGGTGCAGAGCTGAGACTTTTGGAATGCATCTCTCAGGCAGGCTTTTGGCCAGGAATCAGATGAGAAGGTGCTAGGTTGTGTGGCTACATCATTGGGGGCCACTTCTATCTCCCCTGCAAGCTCAGCCCATGCTATCCTGGGCTGAGAGTCTATCCTGAGAAGGGGAAGAAGTGCCCACTCACCTCTTATAGGCTTGCTGGTACCATGCCCTATGGGAGACTGTTTGGGTCTTCCCTCCCACATCTCAGTGGCCCCACTCTAAAGATCTCAGCTCCACAAGGGGAAGGAAGTGCTGTTTGGAGCTGAGACATTAGGAGTGTATCTTCCTGGGAGGCTATTGTCTGGGACCAGGACAAAATGTTTAGCTCCTTCCTGTGAGCTCAGCCAGCACCATCCCCAGTGGGAGACTCTTTAGATCTGTGCTCCTTAGCCCTGGTGGCTCCGCTCTTCTGAGCTTATTCCTGCAGAGGGGATGGCTGGCTGCATGCAACCTGAAACTTCAGTGCACTCCTCCAGGAAAACTAGAGAGCCGAGACTGAGTGGTTGGCTCTGGAGTAGGGGCCACTCTCCCCTCACTGAGTGCCTGACCACAACATCCCCAAGTAGAGGACCCACTAGTCCCTTCCTCCCAGCCTCAGTTGCCCCACCCTACTGAGCTCACAACCTGTGGAATGGTTTATGAATCACAGCAAGCCTGGTTCCACTCCAAAGTCTTTCTTTGGAAGACTTTAGAGGAAGACTAGACAACCTCAGGGGGAGGCAGGCTAGCTGAAAGGTGGGAGACAAACCTCAGAGAGCCGCAGTCCTTTTACAAATCTGTCCCCAGCTCTAAACTTGAGGAAGTCAAATCTTATACACGGATTGGACCCTCCCACACACATCTAGGCCACAAATGGCAAATAGAGTGGTAGCTCCAGACAGATAGCCCAAGGCAATTTCCACACAATGGCTAACATCGACCTGTACCTGAATCCTGCCCAAGTGACCCAGAACAAACACAACAGTGGTGGGCTTCAGACCACACCAGAGCTCAACCCAATTAGCCACAGAAGCAGCACATCCAGAGGGCAAGTCTAATAGGCAACAAACCCTGCTGGGAACAACTCTGCCTCAGGGGGTGACCCCTGCATAGCGACACATACATGGTGATTGAGGTTTATCCTTATAGTCAGCCAGCCTAAAGGGTTAACTCCACTCATGAAAGTGTCCAACAGCATTCAAGACTCACCTACAACAGTAGGGTTCACATAACCCACAAGAAACATTCTTGGACAACTGAGCTCAGGTGATCTGGAAGATTGTGCCACTGAGCCCAAAAAGATACCTACATCATAAAGCCATCATAACAAGTTTGGGAGTCACAGCAGATCAACCTAAACAGAAACAAAATGAGGAGAAAAAGAAATATGCCCCAAATGAAAGAACAAAAGAACTCCATCTCCCCTGAAAAAATGAATTAAATGAAATGGAAGCAACCAAGATACAAGATGCATTTTAAAACAATGATTCTAAGGATGCTCAAGAACCTCAGGAAAAGAATGGATGATCTCAGTAAGAACTTAAACGAAGAGATTGTAAGCATTAAAAAGGACACAGAACCCATAAAAAAGAACAAGTCAGAAATGAATAATGCAATATAGAAAATGTGGAATACAATAGAAGGCATCAACAGTAGAGGATCAAATAGCGATATAGAGGACAAAATAACAGTAAGCACCTAAGCAGAGCATCAAAAAGAAGAGAATTTTTAAAAAGGAGGAAAGTCTAAGGGGACTCTAGGACAACAGTATCAAGCATAACAGCATCTGCATCATAGGGGTACCAGAAGCAAAAGAGAGAGCGCAAAGGATTGAGACCATGTTTGAAGAAATAATGGATGAAAACTTTCCTAACCTAGTGAAGAAAAATGTCACACAAATTCAGGAAGCACAGAGAGTCTCAATCAAGATGAACCCAAAGATACATCATAATTAAAATGGCAAAGATGAAAGACAAAGAGAGAATCTTATTAGTGGCAAAAGAGAGACAGTTAGTTACCTACAAGAAAATTCCCATTAGGCTGTCAGCTGATATCTCTACAAAAACACTTCAGACCAGAAGGAATTGGCATGAAATATTCAAAGTGAAAAGCAAGGACCTATAACCAAGACTAACTACTCTATCAGCAACGCTATCATTTAAAATTGAAGACTAAATAAAGACATTCCCAGATGGAAAAAAAAAAAAAAAATGCTAAAGGAGTTTATTACACCAAACCAGTATTACAAAAAAAATGTTAAAGGGCTTGTTTTAAGAAGAAGAAAAAGAAAAGAAAAAAATAGAGCGATAAACATAGGCATAAAGAATAAAATGGCAATAAATAAGTACCTATCAATAATAACCTTAAATGGAAATGGATTAAATGCTCCAATCGAAAGACATAGGGTAGCTGAATAGATAAGAAAACACAACTCATATATATGCTGTTTACAAGAAACCCACCTCTGAAGAAAATATTTACACAGTCTGAAAGAGAAGAGATAGAAAAAAAATATTCCATGCAAATGGAAACAACAAAAAAGCTGAAGGAGCAACATTTATATCAGACAAAATTAGACTTCAAAACAAATGCCATGACCCACCTCACAACAGACTCACACAAGATGAAAGTGAAGGGATAGAAAAAAAGTTTTCCAAGCAAATGGAAATGAAAAAAACAAAAAACAAAAAAAAGCTGATGTAGCAATACTTATATATGACAAGATAGACTTCAAAATGAGGGCCATAATAAGATACAAAGAAGGTCACTGCATAATATTAAAAGGATCAATACAATGAGGGGATATAACCCTGGTAAACATATATGAACCAAACACAGGAGCACCAGAATATATTTTCAAACTTCTGGAGGACTTCAAAGGAGAGATCAATAGCAATACGATTATCATAGTAGGTGACTTTAACACCTCACTGACACCACTAAATAGATCTTCTAGACAAAAAATTAACAAGGTCATAGAGTTCTAAATGATGAACTAGATCAGTTGGACGTAATTGATATTTATAGAATACTTTACCCCAAAGCTGCAGAATATACATTCTTCTCAAGTGCACATGGGACATTCTCAAAGATAGACCACATGTTAGGACACAAAGTAAGTCTTTACAAATTCAAGAAGATTGAAATCATATCAACCATCTTCTCAGATCACAATGTAATGAAACTAGAACTCAACTACAACGAAAACACACAAAAACATTCAAACACTTGGAGTTTAAATAGCATGTTATTAAACAACAAATGAGTTACCAACGAGATCAAAAAAGAAATTAAAAACTTCCTGGAAACCAATGAGAACAAACACACAAAATCTATGGGAAGCAACAAAAGCAGTCTTGAGAGGGAAGTCCATAGCACTACAGCCCTACCTCAAGAAACAAGAAAAATTCCTAATTCACTTTCTAACCCTACAACTTAAAGAACTAGAAAGTAAACAAAAAGAAAAAACCAGAGCAAGTAGAAGGAAAGAAATAGTAAAGGTCAGAGCAGAAATAAACGACATACAGACTAAAAAAACAATTCAAAAGATCAATGAAACAAAAAGCTGGTTCTTTGAAAAGATAAACAAGATTGATGGACCTTTAGCCAGACTCACCAAGAAACAAAAAGAGAGAACCCAAATAAACAAAATGAGAAATGAGAGAGAAGTAACAACTGACACCACATAAATACAAAGAATCATCAAAACATACTATGAACAATTATACGCCAACAAATTGGACAATCTAGGCAAAATGGACAAATTTCTAGAAACACACAGTCTCCCAAAACTGAACTGGGAAGAGATAGAAAACTTGAACAGACCAATAAACAACAAAGGAAATTGAAGATGTAATTAAGAAACTCCCAACAAACAATAGCCAAGGCCTAGAAGGCTTCACAGGGGAGTTTAACCAAACATTCAAAGAAGATCTAATACCCATTTTCCTCAAACTATTCCAAAAAATCCAAGAACACAAAGACTTCCAAACTTATTTTATGAGCCCAGCATAATCCTAATTTCAAAACCAGATAAAGACACTACAAAGAAAGAAAACTACACGCCAATATCCCTGATGAACACAGATGCCAAACTCCTTAACAAAATATTAGCAAATTGGATCCAGCAATACATCAAAAAAAAATATCCACCATGACCAAGTGGGGTTTATCCAAGGAATGCAAGGCTGGTACAATATTTGCCAATCAATAAATGTGATACACTATGTAAACAAAATGAAAGATAAAAACCATATTATCATATCAATAGATGTTTAAAAAGCTGAAAAAATCCAGCTCCCATTTCTGATAACATGTTCAGCAAAGTGGAAATTGAGGGATCATATCTCAACATTCTAAAGACCATTTATGAAAAACCTACAGCCAACATCATACACAATGGGCAAAAACTGAAAGCATTCCCCTTAAGAACAGGAGCAAGACAGGGATGCCCACTTTCACCACTCTTATTTAACATAGTACTGAAAGTCTTAGCCACAACAATTAGACATGAAGAAAAAATAAAAGGGATCGAAATTGGAAAGGAGGAAGTGAAACTGTCATTATTTGCAGATGACATGTTATTGTACACAGAAAACTCTAAAGACTCCATCAAAAATCTACTAGACTTATTAAATTAATTTTGGATAAGCAGCAAGATACAAAATTAATGTCAAGAAATTGATGGCATTCTTATACACCAAGGATTAACTCACAGAAAGAGAAACTGAAAAAAACAATCCCATTTACCATCGCAGCAAAAAAATTAAGATACTTAGGAATAAACTTAACGAAAGAAGTAAAGGACCTCTTCATAGAAAACTACAGGTCATTAAAAAAAGAAATAGAGGAAGATATAAAAAAAATGGAAGCATATAACATGTTCATATATTGGAAGAATTAACACCATCCAAATATCCTTACTACCCAAAGCAATCTATAGATTCAATGCAATCCACATCAAAATACCAATTACATATTTCAATGAACTAGAACAAACATTCCAAAAGTTCATATGGAACAAAAAAAAAGACCCCAAATAGCCACAGCAATCTTGAAAAAGAACAATAAAGTGGGAGGGATCACAGTACCAGATATCAGGGTATACTATAAAGCCACTGTAATCAAAATAGCTTGGTACTGTCACAAGAACAGGCAGATAGATCAATGGAACAGAACAGAGAACCCACCTTAAATGACACCTTAAATGACACACTAAATCAGATAGATGTCATTGATGTTTACAGAATATCATCCCACAGCAGCAGAATATACATTGTTCTCAAGTGCACATGAAACATTCTCAAAGATAGACCACATGTTAGGACACAAAATAAGTCTTAATAAATTCAAGAAGATTGGAATCATATCAAGAATCTTCTCTGACCACAATGATATGAAATGAGAAGTCAATTAAAATTTTAAAAAAAGAAGAAAACTAAAAAACATTCAAGCACATGGAGGCTAAGTAACATGTTATTAAACAATGAATGGGTTAACAATGATATCAAGGAAGAAATCTAAAGTTACCTGGGGACAAATAAGAATGAACACACAATGCAAAATCTATTGGATACAGCAAAAGCAGTCCTGAGAGGGAAGTTTCTCTCTCTCCCTCTCCCTCTAAAATTAATAAAAACATGTCCTCGGGTGAGGATTAAAAAAAAAAAAAAAAAAAGCTTAGAGTAGAAATAAACACCATAGAAAGTAAAAGAATAATACAAAAGATCAATGAAACCAAGAACTGATTCTTTGAAAAGATAAACAAGATTGACAAACCTTTAACCAGACTCATGAAGAAAAAAGAGAGGGCCCAAATAAATAAAATCAGAAATGACACTAAAAAATGCAAAGAATTGTAAAAAAAAATTCTATAAACAATCATATGCCGACAAATTAGACATCCTGGGAAAAATGGATAAATTCGTAGAAACATGCAATCTTCCAAAACTAAATCAGGGAGAATCAGAAAACCTGAATAGACCAATTACAATGAATGAAATTAAAACAATAATAAATTAAAAAATCCCTGAAAACAAAGTTCTGGATCAGATTGCTTCATGGGTAAATTTTACTAAACATTCAAAGAACTAACACCTATCTTTTCTAAGCTATTCCAAAAAAATGTAAAAGGAATGAAGACTACCAAGCTCTTTTTACAAAGCCAGCATTATCCTATTTTCTAAATTAGATAAAGACACTACAAAGAAAGAAAATTATAGGCCAATATCCCTGACGAATATACATGTTAAAATCCTCAACAAAATATTAGCAAGCCAGACCCAGCAATACATTAAAAAGATCATACACAATGATCAAATGGGATCTATTCCAGGGATGCAAGGTTGGTACAATATTTTCAAATCAATAAATATGATATAACACATAAGCAAAAGGAAGGATAAAAAGCACATGATATCAATAGATGCAGAAAGAAGCATTTGATAAAATCCAGCACCCATTATGATAAAAACTCTCAGCAAAGTTGGAATGGAGGGATCATACCTCAACATAATAAAGGCCAGATATGACAAACACACAGCCAATATTATACTCAATGGGCAAACCTAAAGCATTTCCTTAAAGATCAGGAAAAAGACAGGGATGTCTGCTTTCACCACTTTTATTCAACATAGTACTGGAAGTACTAGCCACAACAATCAGAGAAGAAGAAATAAAAAGACATCCAAATTTGAAAGAAGGAAATAAAACTGTCATTATTCACAGATGACATGATACTGTATACAGAAAACCCTAAGGACTCCACCAAAAAAAGAAAAACTATTAGATCTAATAAATGAATTTGGCAAAGTAGCAAGATACAAAGTTAATATTCAAAATTGGTGGCATCTTTATACACCAATCATGAACTATCAGAAAGAGAAATTAAGAAAACAATTCCATTTGCTACTGCAACAAAAAAATAAGGTACCTAGAAATAAATTTCACCAAGAAGGTAAAAGGTCTTACTCAGAAAATTATAAGATAAATCCAAGCTACTCTTGGATGAAATCTAGAAAAATATTTAAATGAATACAGCTATAAGGAAAACTCATAGTCTACCCATTATAATTACATAAAAATTGATATAAGGATGCTTTATGTATGCATTCCTCAAATTATTTTTAATGAGAAGCAATAATAAGTAATTTTATATTATCAACAACTTATTCCAAAAAAGTAACTTTTAAGAAATGTTACAGACTCCTTCACTAGAATGTAATTTTCTCAGAAATAGAGAAATTATGTACCCAGCAATTTCACAGTTATTATCACATATTAGATACTAAATAAATGTAAAAGAATAAATGTTATAAGTGCATATAAAACAAAAATCAGTTTGTGCTTTATAGGAACAACATGTGGGAAAGTGAAACTGATAATGTACTATATGAATAAAAGACAAATTAAACAAGGTTCAATATATTTTTCTGACAATTATACTGTATTTTATCATCAGAAGATGTTCTTATATTTGCATAACTAAATGTCTTACACGGGTGATTTTTTTCAACACACACACACACACACACAATCTGCTCCAAAAATATATTTAAGTCATCCATTTCTCACAACTTAGAAACTAGTTTGAGTTTCAGAAAAATACATTTCTTAGCTTTTACAATTTATATCAAGTTTCAAAAGATTTTTCAGGGCCAGATTTCATCAAGGTGCCAGCTCAGATCTTCAGAGGTTTTCTTATATCCCTTTCTTTGGCTTGAAGAAACTTCTTCCAAACAAATGACCTGGGAATAGGAGCTCCATCCGAGATGGTGACCAAAGTTTATACCCATTTCACCCCTTTTTATACCCATTTTCTTGCTCCTTTTTATATTACTTTGTAGAATACAAAACACTGTGCAGAATATACAAAATATTATACACTGTAAAGGAGTCATGTCGTAAAATCTTAGATGAGAATTCAGAAAACGTATAACTAATACACAGTGACATAAGAATTAGTCCAATTCTTATAAAGGCAGATTATCAGGCATTTAGAGAAGGAAGAACACTCAGGATTCTTTCATACAATACAAGAGAACAAGGTCAAAATCAAACCACCTGGTCAAACAGGGTGGGCAAGTCAGAGTCCAAAGACACGCAGCAGTGTGAATAAGAGAAATTAGAGGCTCATAAAGTTAGGGGTACACACAGAGCAACCAAAATTTTCTAAATATCATTAAGCAGAACAATGAGAAAAATCACAGGTTCAGGTTTATCAGAATAGGACAAAGAAGGCACTAGGATTAAGGCACTGGTAAGAAATACAATGAAACTCAGTGCAAAATCAATTTACATCTAGGAAGAAAGTAGCTAATTTGAATCACCAATAGAAGAGGAAGACCATAGCTACAGTGAGAACCAGCCAGGGACTAAGGGGTGAGCTCAAGGCAGCAGGAACCAACAGGCTGGAGCTGAAAACACTGTGAACCAGGGAAGAAAAGGGGGCATAGGCCCTGACCGATGCAGCTCAGTGACTGGAGAGTTGGCCTGAGAACCGAAGGGTCACGGGTTTGATTTCTGGTCAAGGGCACTTACCTGGCTTGCAGGTTCAATCCCTGACCTAGTCAGGCTGTGAATGGTAGGCAACCAATCGATGTCTCTCTCACATCAATGTTTCTCTCTCTTTCCCCTCCCCCATCCCTTCCACTCCCTGTAAAAATCAATGGAGAAAAGCCCAGCCAGTGTGGTTCAGTGAATTGAGCATTGTCCCATGGACTGAGAGGTCCCAGTTTGATTCTAGGTCAGGGCACCTGCCTGGGTTGCCCCCAGTAGGGGGCGCGCAGGAGGCAGCAAATGGATGTTTCTCTCTCACATAGATGTTTCTCTCTCTCCCTTGCTTTCTCTCTAAAAAAAAATCAATAATAATAAAACACACACACACACACACACACACACACACATATTTTAAAAATCAATGGAAAGAGGTAAAGATTAACAAAAAAAAAAAAAAAAGGAGGGGGGAACAGGCTCAGAAAAAACACCCTGCCCAAGGTGACACAGTACACCCACTAAAACTGAGAGGAGACCTTTCCACATTCTGCACCATAGAGCACACCACCTTACTTGAATAAGGCTTTCCCAATAAAGACTTCCTCCTCTTCTTCTTTGTTTTTCTTAATATATTGGAAAAAGTTGAAAGTCAGATTTCAATGAGAATTTCTTCAAGACTAAGGACCCTACCCTCCTCTGTCATAAATGGAAATGTGCTTTTAGGTGAAATGGGATGAGAATTTATTTGATGGAGGTCTTAAGCACTAGTTCCTGAAATTACTGTCTTCTGATGTAGTCCAAGAAAGATATATTAAAGCAATAAGCTCTGACACTTGGGTGATTAGCAGCCATTACAGGCTGTTTTGGAGCATTCGTAGGAGATCTTATTTCACACAAAACAATCTGCAAAGAAAATCACTAATATGGATAATAATCTGTTCCTGAATACCTCATCTCCTGACAAAAATAGCCTCATGTTGACATTTCTATTAAATGATGTATTAAGAAGTTCCAAAATCCTTTAAGTTTTTTTGTTATGTTTTAAAACACCAAGTAACATTGGAAGAAATAGACTGCATTTTTAAAATCTGACTTGGAAATTACATAATTCTATTTGAAATTTTCACTGTGCAACAAAATAAAGTCAGTAAAATTTAGTAACCAATGAGCAGATCGCACCCATATATCTTTCTTATATAATCTGACTATGCAAGCCATACTGCTATTGAAAATAGCATTAAACCACTCACACAAAGAGGATTATAGTGTGACCAAAAAAAAAAAAAAAAAGTTTAATCATTTCATTTAAAAACATTTTATTTAAAAATGGAAATGAATATATTGTTTTTTTATTTCTAGAACTGCACTATTGGTAATATAACGATGCTTCCCAAATAAGGCCATTTTTTTCCCCATCTTCCTTTCATCTTTCTCTTCTTTTAAATAAAGCCCACAGATTCCTGAAATGATCCCTTAGTGACTATGCTAAAGAAGCAACCTTGGATAGAAGCTAAGTGCTCTCCTCTGGGATCAGACCACCTGATTCAAAAGTTATCTTCATTAATTAGCAACTTAAGAACTTTGGGAAAGTCACTTAGTTGTAAAGTTATAGTTGTGTGAGGACCACATAATATTAGCATTTTTTTAAATATCTAATAAATGTTCATTATTATTAGGTACTGAGGGTTGGGAACAAATAGGGATAGTTTGTGTTTGCCTTTTAGGAGGTTACTTGCTAAAAAAATGTTTTAAAATACAAAACAGCATAGAAATAAGTGCAAATGAAGTAAATAAATGCAAAGACACCAGAACGAAGAAGGTTTCCTTCAATATATGTGGTTAATATCGGAGATCTTTGTAAAGTTTGTGGGCATTCTTTCACTGCTTCCAACCCATTACATTTGGCTTTTATTCTTGGGTTTGTTTGCTGCCACCAAAGCTTGACATGTTACAGAACCCACTGGGATTTCATTCTGCACAAATACAAAAGACAGAAATTTAATGTCAAGTGCAGCAAACTGACTGATGGGAGATGGAAACAGATGGCCCACATGTCCTCCCTTCCTCCCACTAACTATGTGGTGCAAGACAAACATCCCTGAAGTTTCTCTCAGAATGACCGGTCACCTTACCATGAAGTTGTAAAGGTCTTGGCAACATACCTATGTATAGCTATTATTTCTCCATCCTGCTTCATTTCCATTTTCTCTCAAACCTATTTACCTAGGTTTGCACTGACCAATGAAGTGTTAGCATAGAACTGTTGACTCAGGTTCTATTTTCTGGGAGATCGAGGGTAAGACAGTGGAGAATGAGTGGCCCTAGAAAACAGATATTCAAATATTTTGGATTTGAAACACTCACCAGTCTGAAGGATTTACAGACCTTATCGCTAACAGTAGGTGGGGTGGTGACAAGCCTTGTCATTAACTTGTGGTTAATTGAGATGAGAAGATGAGTTTATGGGATATATAGTGGATGCCATATTTGTACTTGGTAAGTGCGGCAAAATTGTCAGTGTCCCACCCTCAGAATTTCAGTATGTTCTGCTATCTTTCAAGGGATAATCTCTGTGTCTGTGAGTCTAAATGCTCTTTTTCCTAGAGGGATGTGAGTCTTGATGCTTAAGCACGGCATAGTGGCGGTGTGGAGGGGTGAACATTCCCAACAGGGCCTTCCAGCTAAAACTCCTGGAAACTGGCATGTAATCACCACAGTTCTCATGTTTTGGGGTGGATTAATTTTGAGGCATGGATGTTACAGTTTCCCACAGGCTACCTGTGGAATTAAGCTCCAAATGCCTACTGTGGTAGTTGGCTTAATAATGCACCTTTTATTTTATATATTTCCTTTCCACCTGGTAGAATATGCACTTCCTAAATAGGCTCTTTGCATTCAATCTTGGTCTCAAGGTCTGCTTCTAGGAGAATCCAAACTAAGACAATCAGTTTAGGAAGAATAATGATGATCAGCAGTGTGGTATATAGGTTGACTGCTTTTGATGCCTTGTGGGAAAATCACTATACAAACCTTATCAATTAAGGCACATTAGAAAAATCTGTTTTCTATGGTAGTCTGTCTTTTTCATGCTGGAATTGATAGGGGGAGGCCATTGAAATGAGGTCTCTGACATCTAAACTCAATAATCCTAACGCTATAAAAACACACAGTGCTCAATGGGCTTCTTTGACTTTAATGATAGTGTAAATCACACATGAGAAAACTGAACCAACCCATTTATTGGAAACTTGAAAGGCTGTCAGTTTGAAATGAGCTCCAGAGCAAGAGAGTTTTTTAGTCTACGCAAGCTTCATTGAAAGCCACCCTGTTGTTTAGACCATGTGATCCAGCATGTCAATCATGCTAGAGGAATCTGTGAGGAATAGGAAGTAAGCTGAAGTCTCTGGCAAGCCCACACAGGAAACCTGCGGTGCAGATATAGAGTTCTAGAGGGCCCAGCAGTGAGGCTCAGTGGATTGAGTGGTGTCCCCTGGACTGAGAGGTCCTGGTTCCATTCCCGGTCAGAGCACATGCCTGGGTTGCAGGCTTGATCCCCAGTAGGGGATGTGCAGGAGGCAACTGATCGATGTTTCTCTCTCACGTTGATATTTCTATCTCTCTCTCTTTTCCTCTCTCTCTAAAAATATCAATAAAAACATAATTTTAAAAAAGAGTTCCAGAGGAAGGCTATGTCATCCATCGCAGAAAATTCCTCATTTTACCAATCATTCTGACTTGCTAATGGGTCTAAATAGAAGCTGAGCACCTGAAAATGGGATACCAAACACTGAAAATAGAACGGCCCATCATGAGCTGAGATTATTAGATTCACCACAACATAGCAGAAATGCATTGTATAATGAAACTGACACATTCAAGACTGAACCTAGGTAAGCCCAGGCGGCACAAGCTAATGACAATACCAGGCTGCCCGTTCCCTGCCTCGGTTGTGCCAAACCCCTTCCTCAACTGGTATCTTTCTTATCACGACTGTTTCTGTAATGGAAGAGACCATGGCTCACAATTAGGCAACATATATTTGTACTAGCTAAAAACCTCATTGTACTTCACACAGATGTGGCCCAAAGTTCAAAGCGAAAGGAAATTCTGTGATTCTCTCGTTTGTCAGTGCTATGGGCAATGCATTTAATGATTCACTTCATATGGAATTAGAAATGGGTGTTAGTGTATCCAGTTACTCCTGAAAACCCAATCTTCCATCACAGAGACCATCATTGTCTTATATGGGACCATTCTTCGGGAACTCAAGTCAATCATATGAAACCTCTTTCACTCAGTAAGGGGTACCAATTTGTCTTCATTAGAATCAGTAAATATTCAGATTTGAGTTTGCCTTTCTGTCCATGGTACCTTACCTATAACTGTCATTTGAAGGCATATAGAATACCTGATCAATCAATATCATATCTCACAAAATAATCTCTCAGACCAAGGGACTCATTTACCCTAAGGGATATGGGATCTTGGTATCCACGGCCTCATCATTGCCCCTCATATAGAAGATGCTAATCTAATATAATAGTGGAATAGCCTGTTAGAGGCTCAGCTAAGATACTGGTTCAGAGGCAACATGCTCCCAGTGAGGGTGTTATCCTCCAGAATTTGGTATGTGCATTATGCTAATGATTAATAAATGTGAATATAAATATATATTCTAAACTATATTGAGTCCAGGAGCCAAGGGATGAGAGTAGGATTGGTTCTATCGCATTATGACTCCCAATGTCTGTCTCACTTGCAGAATTTTTGTTTCTTGCCCTCAAAGCTTTGGCACTAAAGATTTTGGTTCCTTGGAATATTTCTTCTGCTAGAAGTCACAGGTTCCTGTAAGCTTCAAATTATTTTGATCATTTGGTGCTCCATATGCTAGTGGACCAGAAAGCATAAAAATGAATTATTGTATTGGTAGAGATAGTCAACCCCGATTATTCTAAGAAGCTAGGGTTGCTGTCTCACAATGAAGACGAGGAGCGTGACTAAACGTCAGTGGTTTTAAAACCTGCTTTATTGCCCAGTGATAACAGTAAATGAGTAACTAGCAACCACAGCCAGGCAAGGACAACACAACTGAGAAGTCCGACCTCTGAGAATGAAGATTTGGGTTTATGACACTAAGCAAGCAATGTTGGCTCACTGAAGTGCTGGCATGGAATAAGGAAACTTTGAGGGTATTTGAAGAAGGAGGTAATAATATCAATTCTGTATTCAGGGTCAGAAGCAACAGTGGAAATCATAAGTTGGTTTGCTAGCCATTTTGAAGTATTTTGAGGAGACAGGAAGGATTGAACTACATTCAGGGAAAAAGAGAGGTCATCTTGATTCCAGATGAGACTCAGGTATGATTAGAGGACAAGCAGATCTGACTAAGGAAATAGACTGTAACAGATCCAGTCCTTAAAGCTCTGCCTTGTGTTCTGAGTAGGGCATCATCTTGGACCCAGATTGTTATTGCTCCTGCCACAATTATAGACCGAAGGCCATGCAGTAGAGGCTGACACCTGTCCCTTAGTTGGTGTGCAGGCATACACCTGTCTTCTACTCAGAACACAGCAATATGCAGTTATGTATGTATGTGGGTGAGTCGATGTAAATTTTGTTGATTTATGTTTTCTCTGGGTTGCAGTTTACAAGTGTGAAAGCCATTCATCTGTTGAACACTGGTTCTTAAACAAGAGAGGGATATCAGGATTATGGGGTACAACTTCAAGCTCCACTTCCTCCCATGTATTTCTTGTCTCTTATCTCAACCATCTATTAAATTTCTCGCTATAGCACTTGATAATTGCAGATTGTGATTATTGCAGGCTGAAGGGCTTCTGTTAAGAAGCAGAAATAAAAATATTTGTGCTAGACTTGACTTTAAAAATCTTTTTCCAAAATATTCTCCAAGGTGGTTTTTATATTGCTTCTATTAAAGGCATAGGGACAGAAAAACTGAAGGAAAAATGATGAAAGTGCTGAAAGTCAAGACATAAAGGCAGTGTGGTCTGAGTGTTATAAAGTTAAAAATGGGGGGTTGCTTTTAGAAATTAAAGATGTGACCCCATAATATAGCTTCAAATGGGGACAGGCTCAGAGAGAAATGGGCCGGGAAAGGCATTGCTCTGCCAACTCTGCCACTTCTGTCCCCAGAATCTTGTGAACCCTGCTCCACAGCTTCCTCCTGGTGACTTCTTTCTACATGTGATAACGGATCACATACCTCACAGAAATCAGACAGGTGAGTTCAAGGTTGGAGTCTTCTACTCAGCACGACCAGCAGCATAAACTACTTCTTTGATTTGTAAGCTAGAATAATAACCACAGCCCTGGCACAATGAGACCATACCAAGTAGAAGGGCAAATGTTTCTAAACTGTCAAGTGGTACATGGGCCCAGGAAAGCATGGTCACTTGTAAAATCTCTGTAATCTGGAGAAAAGAAAATTGTGCTGGGAGTCACAAATATATTTGACCCCAGGAAATCAGTTTGATTCTCTAGCTCTCCTTACCTATTCTGCTAATTCCAGGGTTATAAAGAATATTAAGGAGATATTGAAGAGACCCTGAAGCCCTTGAGAAAATAAAACAAATGTAAAGTTTTATTACTATGGATCCACACTTTCCACAATGCAGAAAGGCCTCAGATACTACCAGATTCTGGGGAATATCTCTGATTCCCTTATGCATTTATTCTTGACTTCTATCTTTTATTATTATTTTTTAATCCTCACCCATGGATATGTTTTTATTGATTTTTGAAAGAAAGAGAGAGAGCTAGAGAGAAGCACTGATGTGAGAGAAACATCAGTTCAGTTGCATCCCATAAGCACCTGACCAGGTATCAAACCTGCAGCCTGGGTATGTTCCCTGACTGGAAATTGAACCTGAAACCTTTTGGTATAAAGGACGACGCTCCAATCAACTGAGCCATCCGGCCCGCGTGACTTTTGTTTTCACTATTTCATTCCTTCATGTTCCCTTACTCTTTCTTCCTTCTCTCCTTCCTAGTATTTCCCATGGAACAAAAACATAAAGGCGTATTTACCACTAACCTACTAATATAACATTTATTTCCAGTATGTTCTTTCTCCATTGGGAACATTTATTCTTAAAAAGATGGGGAACAAAAGGCACAAAAGAAAACAGGAAAAACAGATATTATTCCTGCTAGCTTCCTTCAGGGAATGTTGGGGAGCAAGGACTTCTATTTCCTTGCCAAGGTCATTTCATGTTTGTTATCATTGGCCTGCAACCTCCTCCCTGGTGCTTTTTTAAGTTAAAATTAGTTTCCAATAAAGACGCTCTTGCACCTTGGAGGGGGAAAGCATTGTTGTTAATATACTTATAACTAATGCTTCTGGTCCTTGGGGAGTTTCAGAGGACCTCAAAGGCGATAGTTCTCTACCCGGGAGCAAAGAAGCCATTACAGCTTGTACTGGAAGATTTAATAGGTGTCATAATTTATCATGTAAACCGAAAAGTGTTTCTTAATTAAGTGCGTACGTTAATGAATTTTTTAATTTGATCCCTATAAGTACCTTGCTATACTAATTGCAATATTCTACACATTAGTCATCCGCTGTTGCCCTTGGCTATTTTCTACCCTGAGAGGAAGAGAAAGAGAGCTTTTCAGTTAAAGTTCATTTAACTCTTTCCACCCAACAAATTAGATTTAGTCTTGCTCACACTGGAGTGACAGCTGTGGTTCAATTTCACTGAGCTTTCAGGGAGAGTACTTGTATGCAGGAATCAGCTGAAATGTCTGTCACTTGTCACATCACAGGAAGCTGGGGTCCCCACTCAGCAGTGAGACCCTGCCCCTTCCCAAGGGCTCCTTTGTTTCTCCTGAGATTGAAGAGGTTTATAAGGGCCAAGATGGAGAGAGTGGTCATATTTCCTTCTGCTCTACGCCGAGTCCTCTGCAGTGTGACTAATGAAGGGCTAAAATCTGGATAATACTTCCCATACGCAAAAGAATTCAGGGGAAAAAAAAACAACTTGGGTGTATCTACTTGACTGATATCATATCTACAATGAATGAAGTAGTATTTGTACAAATAAGGAAAGTATTTTTAATATAATGTGAAGTCCAAAAGAATCATATAACATTATTACACGATGTTTTCAGGAAAAAATATTTGGCCAATAATATGCTCACTCATTATAGTGATTGCCTTCCGAAAATATGGTGATGAGTATTTTTTTTTATTTTTCTATATTTCTGTACTTTCCAAATGTAATATAATCAATCGTCCAGTGTTATATAATAGTGAAAACCCCTTTATTTTTAAAGAACTGGTGTAATATCATATAAGAAACTTTAGGCTTCAGACCTTATTTCAGTGAGAGATCCTGTTCATTTAAATAGACACTATATAGCTTTTTAAATGTTTTATATATTCAAAGTTATCCACAGCTGAGTGAACAGAAAACCTCTAGTGTAATTAAAGAAGGGTTAAAAACAAAGTCTCTCATTCTTGGCTTTACCCTGTAAGTGGACATATTGGATTATTCAGGAGGAAATAGATATATTGAAATAAATTTTATTTGGTTTTCTTGAATTTAGAGACACACACTTTTCTTCTTTATGTGCTATATATAACAACTGACTGACATGATTGAACAGCATAAGAAAATCAGCACAGTAAGAAAAGTATAAAGAAAAATACCATGTAATTGACATAGGTACCAGTGCCTTACTGTGTATACATTTATATTTACAAAAAGCTCTTGAGTCACCAGACTTGGCTTGAATCCTACCTCTGATACATTTAGCTGTGGGATTTTAACTGAAACTCTGTTAATAGGTCAAATGGACAGAATTGCCAGATTAAATACAGGATGCACAGTTGAATTGGAATTTCAGATAAATAGTGAATATTTTTAATGTAAGTATGTTGCCTTATTAGCTAAATCTAGTAATCCTACAAATGAAGGAATTAGGATGCATCAATTAGAAAACTTTTGCTTGCTTGTGTGTTTAATACACATGCCCCTACTCCAGAATTCTACTGTTCAGGGGTTGAGGCCCAGTAATCTAAAAATATAAAATCCTTATTCCAATTGATTTCTCATAAGAATCGTATTTAGAAATCACTGATCTAGAGCAATACTACTCACACTAATAGGCCTAGAATAACTTCAGGATCTTGTTCATGTAAATTTTCATTTTTTTAAAATGTGATTTTATTGATATTTTAGAGAGAGAGGATGGAAGGGAGAGATAGAAACATTGATGTGAGAGAGATACATCCACTGGCTGCCTCCTGCACGCCCCCTACTGGAGATCAAGCCCACGGACCGGGCATGTGCCCTGACCAGGAATCAAACCTCTCAGTCCATGGGATGATGCTCAATCCACTGAACCACACTGGACAGGCATGTAAATGTTCATTTGTAAGGTGGGGTTGGGAGTCGAGAGTCTGCATTTCTAACAAACTCCAGTGTAATACTGACACTGTTGGTCCTTGGACCAAATTTCAAGCAGCAAGACTGTTTATTTTTTATTTATTTTTTTATCCTCACCGAGGACATTTTTGCATTTATCTTCAGATAGAGTAGGAGGGAGAGATGAAGGAAGAGAGAGAGAAACATCAGTGTGAGAGAGACACATTGAGTGGTTGCCACCCACATAACCCCAACCGGGGCCGGGACAAATTGCAAGTGAGGTACATGCAGGAACCAAACCCAGGACTCTCTCATCCGCTGGCTGATGCTCCAACCGCTGAGCCAATATAGCCAGGGCAGCAGGACCAAATCTCAGAGAATGCATGATGCTACCCAAATGTCAGATTTCCACTGTGATTCTTGTCTTGACCAGGAAATAACAATGTAAGATCACCAGAAACATCAGAACTATAATATCATTTTCACTTATGAGATTTATTTTTTGTTCATTTATTCATTTAATGGGCACTTACTGAATGCTGACTGTGCACCAGCACTGTTATGGATCAGAGAGGAAAAGTCATCAGAGAACTCCATGAGCTTATTTAAAGTGGGAAGCAGATCTATATTTTTGACCTTGCAATCTCACATTTTTTTTCATCATCTTTGTGGTTAACTTGCTCCCTCCTCAGAACCTTTGCATTGGAACTTGATTTTCCTTTGGATCATTTTGTCATGGTTAGTTGCTTCTTGTCCCTGACATCTCAGCTCTTTAGAGAGGGTTTCTCTAATGTTTCTATCAAAAGTTCCTTTCTTACCTCCCTGTAACTTATTTATGATATTACCATGTTTACTGAGCTGAAATTCTCTTATTTACTTATTTATGCATGTATATATGTATATATTCATTTTTTTTCCTGCACTGCACCCCAATAATATATGACACTTGTGAACAGAAACCTTGCATGTTGGGTCCACTGTCATTCTCTATAAGTATTTTGGATCAGAAAAGTTTATTTTAAAAATCTAAACCCAACTCAATTGATATGTACATATAAGTAAGTAGAAGTAAAAACTTCAATAATAAGGCAATTTTTGTGAGAGTTTTGTTTCTTTATACAAGTTCATCTGGAATATGCAGTAACTGTCTAATTCAGTCTTACCTTGGAAATTTATATTTATAACATAATTCATATATAATATATATTTACAAAATATATATATTATTAGAAAAATATACAAATAGAATTTATATTAAACCTGCCTTGTATATTCCTAATGCCATTCTATTTTATGTGATATTTTTCTAAATATTTCTAGAAAAAGTGAGAAAATTTCAATGTAACCCAACAGAGAGGCACAATTGTTTTTCTTTTTACCAAAACACTTAGAATTAGATGTAGTAGAACAAAAAGACAGAAGGGAAAAAATAGTGGGAGAGCAAGAGAAATAGAGAGAGAAAGAGAACAGTCCAAAATCATTGACAACTCTTCTTTTTAGATGGCAAGAATGAAGAAGTATAAAAATCAGTCTCGATAAGTGCACTAACACAATATCTGGCGTAATTTTCTTTTGGGAGTTTGTTCAATAGTTATACATGTGCTGCATAGAATGTAAAAGTTAGCTTATGCTTTGTAAGTCATGCATTTGCACATTAAGAAGTATTTCTGGAATTAAGGCTATGGAATTCATAATAAACTGAGAAGACTGAAAAACTCCCTCATTATTATTTAGCCTCTAATATATGGCAGCCAGATTCCTAATTCACTCACACTGTCACTTAATCAGAATCCACATCTCAAATCCTGACCGTCAAGTTCCAGAAGCTATTGGCCTCATTACTGACCAGGCCACCAAGACTCAGAAGTGAATTAGCCAGTATACTCTGGAAAGCTGAAAACTCCATTATCAGTATCTTCCAACTGTGCTTTGAATACACTATTGATTCGTTTTAGCTGGAAGTTCTCCTGACAGGCGTATGCGTGCAATTAAATGGATTACATGGAACGTGTTAAACAGACTAAGATCTCAGGCTGGAAAGTCTTTCAGCATCAGCACTGATTCACTCACTCGACTCACCCACTCACAGGACACAGGAAATCAACAGCAACCGTACAACATCCTGTGCTTCATGGGAGAGAAGCACTTCATGTGGGTGGCTATCTCTTGCTTTGAAAAAATATCAAACAGTTTTGCCTAGAGCTCTCTGTTGTAATAAATAAAATATAGCTGGACACCATAGTCTATTGTACTAGTATATTTTTAAAAAGCATGCAACAACTAAATTCTTACTATTTTTGTTTTCACTTTAAAACAATTTGTATGATCTAGGTATTGGATGTTTAACATAGTGTCTCCTTGAAAAACTTTTTTTCTCTGCTTCCTAGATATTTTAAGTGTGTTTACTCATTTCTGTAATCACACAGTATATATCAACATAATAAGGTAGTATAAACAATAAAAATGAAAGTGAATCCTTAATTGAGAATTTTGATATGACATAGTCAAAATTTGTTCCCCAAACCCTTTTATCTGTACTGAAAAGCAGGAAATCAATTAAAGTGGAAATAACAGTCTGACCTGTACTGTTAATCATACACACACACACACACACACACACACACACACATCCCACAGTACCAATAAGTCTTCAAAGTACCTAATTAAATATAGTCAAGTCCAAAGTTTATGTAAAAAATAAACCTCATTGACACAGATATGTAGGTCTTTTATAGGATCTATACAAAATATAAGATCTTTGAGCATTTTCAGAAACAATAACAATGTCTAGGAAAATAGGACTTTGATGCATATCCTAAGCTGCTGTTGTTATAAAACAAAACACAAGACAGAAAAGAAGCTACATTGAATACAATGAAGTATAGTTATTACTGATTATGTTCAAGCACTGCTACTTATTTTTAAATTAAAAAAACATTTTATTCATATATGATTTGTAAATCAGAGAACATATCCCTTGGTATGAACCAAAGACAAGTTCTGAGTTAGGGGGAGGGTAAGGGGTGAGAACATAAGTTTTATTTATTTATTATTTTTTTTTATTAATTTATTTTTGTTACAGATGTTTCTCCTTTTCACCCCACTGATACTTTCCTTGGTAAAAGACTAAGATGCATTGTAACTGTATCTCACCAGAAGCTCCTTAGAAAAAAAGAAACCCTGAGAAAAAGTGTGTGACTTCTTTTTGGTTTACCTCTAGTTGTAAGTGAAATGGTATGACATGGAATAAAAAACCAAGAAGATGCCCTGGCCGGTTTGGTTCAGCGGTTAGAGCGTCGGCCTGTGGTCCTGAGAGACCCGGGTTCGGTTCCCGCTAAGGGCACGTACCTCGGCTGCAGTTGGTCCCCGGCCCTGGTTGGTTGTGTGGGTGGCAGCCACTCGATGTGTCCCTTTCACATCGATGTTTCTCTCTCTCTCTCTCTGTTCCTCTCTCTCCCTCCCACTCTACCTGAACAAAAAATGGAAAAATGTCCTCGGGTGAGGATTAAAAAAAAAAAAAAAAAAACAAGAAGATGTTAGAAGGATAAAAATAATAGCATCCATCATATTATACTCCAATATCTAAGATCTGCTACTTGAGCAATAGTTGTTATTGGAAAACAGAACTGAGAGATAAACTCTGACTATAGTCTGATGATTTCATATGCTGTAACTAGGGTGTGGCCATTCCTTTTACTAACAGACCACATGAAGACTGAATACTCTATTGGTGACTAATAGCTTCCTTGGTTCTCTAAACACTTAAGTATTGAGATGGTAAAAGAATCTCAGATTCTTCCCTCACCTATTCAGAAAATACTTAATTGGCATTTATTTATTAATCCTCAGTATCTGGTGTAGATATGCTAATGGTTAAAAAATCAGGACTGGGGATAAAACTTAATAACAAGTAGGCTTTTCTTTTTTTTTTTTTTATCCTCACCCGAGGACATTTTTCCATTTTTTGTTCAGGTAGAGTGGGAGGGAGAGAGCGACACAGAGAGAGAGAGAGAAACATCGATGCGAAAGGAACACATCGAATGGCCGCCACCCGCACAACCAACCAGGGCCGGGGACAAACTGCAACCGAGGTACGCGCCCTTAGCGGGAACCGAACCCGGGTCTCTCAGGACCGCAGGCCGACGCTCTAACCGCTGAACCAAACCAGCCAGGGCAGGCTTTTCTTGATAATCACCTTTATATTAAGTAATTGGGCTTGGTATCATTTAAAAAAATTAATTCTCAATTTTATGTTTTAAAAAACAAGGGAGATGATTTCCACTTGAAATACTCACTTAGCTGTGGAATCTAAACAATAAAATAAGCGAACTTCCGGTCAAGATGGCGGTGTAGGTAAAAGCGGTATCGGGTCCTCCCACAACCACGTCAAAGTGACAACTAAACTACAGAACAACCATCATTCAAAACCTCCTGAAATCAAGCTGAATGGAAGTCCTACAACTACAGAATTAAAGCAGCAGCCACATCCAGACTGGTAGGAGGGGCGGAGGCGGGAGGGACATAGGTGCAACAGGCTGGTCCCATACCCACGCGTGGCGGATAAAAATCAGGAGGACACCTCGGCTGGGAAGGTCCTTCCTGAGGACTGAGGGGTCCCTGTCCCACGCCAGGTGCCCCGCTCAGGGTTCCAGTGCCAGGAAGAGAATCCCCATAACTTCTGGCTGGAAAAACCAGCGGGAACTGAGGCTCAGGGAGGCTGACGCGGCTGGAGCCCCAGGCAGCTCCTTAAAGGGCCCGCACGAGGACTTATCAGACTCACTCCATCTACGCTTGGAGGGGAGGCAGCTCGAGGGGCACCAGAGACATACAGGGAAGAACTGAGCTGTTTAGCACTGGAGCGAGGGCTGGAGAGGGGGCTTTCTCCAGGACAAACGTGCTGTCAGAGGCCTTTGTTCCTTTGGTGAGCCCTTCCCTGGGGCGGCAGACAGCAGCCATATCTGGGACTCCAGCAACTTGGCTCACACTGGTAGCCCCACCCTGTTGTCTCCCTGAGGCCCCACCCCACCCAACTTTCAGGCCCACCCAAGCTGTTGCCACTGGCTGAACCATAGGATTGGCCTGTCTTGGATCCTGCTTCAGGTTTTTCCTAAATTCTTTCAAACAAGCAGCATCTGGTCTCAGCTAGCCCCATACCTCTCGTTAAGTAATACACAGAAACAAACACAGGGAGGCAGCCAAAATGAGGAGACAAAGAAACAGGTCCCAAATGAAAGAACAGAACAAAACCCCAGGAAAAGAACTAAGCCAAATGGAGGTAAGCAACCTAACAGATGCTGAGTTCAAAATACTGCTTATAAGGATGCTCAATGAACTTAGTGAGAAGCTCAATGAAGATAAAAAAGAACCAGTCAGAAATGATGGATGCACAGTCAGAATAGAAGGAGGCATTAACTGAAATAAAGACTAATTTACACAGATTCAATAGTAGAGTACATAAATCCAAGAAGCAAACCATCAATTTGGAATATAAGGAAGCAAAAAATGCCCAATCGGAACAGCAAAAAAGAAAAAAGAATCCAAAAAAATGAGGATAGTGTAAGGAGCCTCTAGGACAACTTCAAGCATGCCAATATTCGCATCTTGGGAGTGCCAGAAGGAGAAGAGCGAGAACAAGAAATCGAAAACCTGTTTGAAACAATAATGGCAGAAAACTTTCCTAACTTGGTGCAGGAAACAGACATACAAGTCCAGGAAGCACAGAGAGTCCCAAACATGATGAACCCCAAGAGGCCACACCAAGACACATCGTCATCAAAATGCAAAAGGTTCAAGTCAAAGAGAGAATCTTAAAAGCAGCAAGAGAAAGGCAGCTAGTTACCTACAAGGGAGTTCCCATAAGGCTGTCAGCTGATTTCTCAAAAGAAACTTTGCAGGCCAGAAGGGAGTGGCAAGAACCTACACCAAGATTACTCTATCCTGCAAAGCTGTTATTTAGAATCGATGGCCATATAAAGAGTTTCCCAGACAAGAAAAAGTTAAAGGAGTTCATCACCACCAAACCGTTATTATATGAAATGATGAAGAGTCTTTTTGAAGAAAAAGATAAAATATATGAACAAATTAAATGGCAATGAATACATATCTATCAACAATGGAGTCTACAAACAAAATGAACAGGTAGAACAGAAACATTCTCATAGATACAGAGAACATTTTGTTGGTTGCCAGATGGGAGGGGGTTGGGGGAAATGGGTGAAAAAGGTGAAGGGATTAAGAAGTACAAATTCATTGCTAGACTGACAAACCTCTAAGGGAAAGGGGTTGGGTGGTGGAAGAAATAAACCAAAGAACTTATATGCATTACCAATGGACACAGACAATAGTGTGGGAAAAGGCAGGAGGGAGGCAGGAGTGGGGAGGAGGAGGTCAATGGGGGAAAAATGAGGAACATCTGTAATACATTCTACATTCAACAATAAATATTTTTTAAAAGGAATAAAATAAACAAAATAGAAACTGAGTCATAGAAACAGAGAACAAACTGATGACTGACAAAGGAAGGGGTTTGGAAGATTCGGTGAGAAAAGTGAAGGGATTAAGATGTACAAATTGATAGTTACAGACTAGTCACAAAGATGTATATTATAGCATAGAGAATATTGTCAGTGGTGTCATGGTAACTATGTAGGGGGCCAGGTGGGTTCTTGAAGTGTTGGGGGGGCCACTCTATAAAGTACATGATTGTCCAACCACTCTGCTGTACATCTGAAACTGATACAGAATCAAACCAAGTGTAACTGCAATTGAAAATTAAGAAAACAGAGGAACTGAAAAATGGCGGCGGAGTGAACGGAGCTACACAGACCGTCTCCCAGAACCAAACTGTAATTACAACTATAACACAGACAAATCCACGGGAAAAACCAACAGAAAAGCAGCTTGGAGGACCATACAACGAGGGACACTGACTCCATCCCGGTAGGCTTGCGAAGGCGCGAGACGGGGCTGGGAGCCCACGGTCGGTAGCTCCGCAGCGGCCTTAGCTGGGAGCAGCGCTCTCGGGTTACACTCCCAGGCGGCCCCACAGCGCAGACCCGGGACAGAGGCTGAAACAGCCACAGCCACTCACCTTGGGCTCCGGCAGAGGGAGGGCAGACCGGTCTGGAGCTGTGACGGGGCACTCGGGGTTTGGAGGGCGCTCAGAGCTTTGGCTGAGTGCAGCCACTCAGGACGGGGGCCACATTGCACCTTCCCAGGGCTCTGAGGAGAGGCAGCAGCCCCTCCCTCGGAGATCCAACCCCACCCTGTGGGCCATTGAAGTGCTAATTGAGGCTCACTAACAACCAGCATCTGGCCCACCCTCCTGAAAGCCCCTTGGCTGAGCACCAGAGGGAGTTTTTCAATCAACTGACAACCCAAAACTCATCAATTAACCTAGACTGCTAGCCTCCAGGCAAAAAGCTAGAGGATAACAGTACCTTTCCTGGGCTGGCAACTTTAACCAGGAAAGTAAGACTTGACAGTGGTGTACAACGTGGGTCCTCCCTCGCTCATCTAAACACAGGAGAGGGAGCCACAAACAGAAGAACACCAACACCCACAGGGAGAACTTGACAGGCTCCAAAGCCCACAGTGATAGCCAAAATGGTGAAACACAGAAACAGAAGCCAAATGAAAGAGCAAGACACCTCCACCAAAGATGAGATCAATGTGGAGCAATTAGGCATGTTAACAGAGCTAGAATTCAGAGCCATGATCTTGAGGAAGCTGAACAGCATGAGTAAGGACATAGAGACACTGAATATAAGCCAATTGGAAATTAAAAACCAACAAGAAGAGATAAAAAATGACATATCCGAAATGAAAAACACATTGGAAGGTTTAAAAAGCAGAGTAGGGGAAGCTGAGGACCGGATCAGTGAATTAGAAGACAGGGTAGAAAAAATCAACCAATCAGAAAAACAAAAGGAAAAAACTATTAAAAAACAGGAAGACAGCTTAAGAGAACTATGGGACAACTGGAAACGTAATAATATTCGCATCATAGGAGTCCCCGAAGAAGAAGAAAAGGAGCAAGGGATAGAGAATATATTCAAAAAAATAGTGAGAGAAAACTTCCCTAATCTGGTGAAGGAAGAAGGCATTCAAGTTCAAGAAGCACAGAGAGTCCCAAGTAAGAAGAACCCAAACAGGCCCACACCAAGACACATAGTAATTAAAATGCCACAAATTAAAGACAAAGAGAGAATCCTAAAAGCAGCAAGAGATAAGCAACAGGTTACCTACAAAGGGAACCCCATAAGGCTCTCAGCTGACTTCTCACAAGAAACACCACAGGCCAGAAGAGAATGGCATGAAGTAATCAAAGTCATGAAAAACAAGAATCTGAATCCAAGACTACTCTACCCAGCAAGGCTATCATTCAAAATAGAAGATCACATAAAGAGCTTCCCAGACAAAAAAAGGCTAAGGGAATACATTAGCACCAAACCAGCACTGCAAGAAATGCTAAAAGGACTGCTGTAATTAGCAGTAGAAATGGGAAGAAAAATAGAACCACACTAAACAAAAATGGCAATAAATAAGTACATAACAATAATCACCTTAAACGTAAATGGATTGAATGCTCCCATAAAGAGACACAGAGTAGCTGATTGGATAAGAAAGCATGACTCATCTATATGTTGTTTACAAGAGACCCACCTCTCAACAAAAGACTCACATAGGTTGAAAGTGAAGGGATGGAAAAAAATTTTCCAAGCAAATGGAAAGCAAAAAAAAAGCTGGGGTACCAATTCTCATATCTGATAAAATAGATTTCAAAATGAAGACCATAACTAGAGACAAAGACGGCCACTACATAATATTGAAAGCATCTATCCAACAGGAAGATATAACCTTGATAAACATATATGCACCCAATATAGGAGCACCAAAATATATTAAAAATCTTCTGCAGGACTTCCAAGGAGAAATCGACAACAATACAATCATAGCAGGGGACTTCAACACGCTGTTGACAGCACTGGATAGATCCTCTAGGAAAAAATTAGCAAGAAAACAGAGACTCTAAATGAAGCACTAGACCAAATGGATTTAATAGATATCTACAGAGAATTACACCCCAAAACTACAGAATACACATTCTTCTCAAGTGCACATGGGACATTCTCAAAGATAGACCACATGATAGGACACAAACTAAATCTCTACAAGTTCAAGAAGATTGAAATCATATCAAGCATCTTCTCAGATCACAATGGCATGAAACTAGAAATCAATTGCAACAAGAACATGCAAAGACATTTCAACACATGGAGGCTAAATAGCATGTTATTAAACAATGAATGGGTCACCGAGGAGATCAAGGAAGAAATTAAAAACTTCCTGGAAACCAATGAAAATGAACACAGAACAATACAAAATCTATGGGATGCAGCGAAAGCAGGTCTGAGAGGGAAGTTCATAGCACTACAGGCCTACCTCAAAAAACAAGAAAAATTTCTAATTGACTGTCTAACCTCACAACTTAAAGAATTAGAAAGCAAACAAAAAGAAAACCCCAGAGCAAGTAGAAGGAAGGAAATAGTAAAGATCAGAGCAGAAATAAATGACATAGAGACCAAAAAAACAATTCAAAGGATCAATGAAACAAAGAGCTGGTTTTTCGAAAAGATAAACAAGATTGATGGACCCTTAGCTAGACTCACCAAGAAACAAAGAGAGAGAACCCAAATACACAAAATCAGAAATGAAAGAGGAGAAGTAACAACCAACACCACGGAAATACAAAAGATCGTTAACAACTACTATGAACAACTATATGGCAACAAATTCGACAATCTGAGCGAAATGGACAAATTTCTAGAAACACACAGTCTCCCAAAACTATTCCCGGAAGAGATAGAAAACTTGAACAGACCAATAACAACTAAGGAAATTGAAGAGGTAATCAAGACTCTCCCAGCAAACAAAAGCCCAGGCCCAGATGGTTTCACGGGGGAGTTTTACCGAACATTCAAAAAAGAACTAACACCCATTCTCCTCAAACTATTTCAAAAAATTCAAGAAGAAGGAAGACTTCCAAACACGTTCTATGAGGCCAGCATAATTCTAATTCCAAAACCAGAAAAAGACACTACGAAGAAAGAAAACTACAGGCCAATATCCCTGATGAACATAGACGCCAAAATCCTGATCAAAATATTAGCAAATCGGATCCAGAAATACATCAAAAAAATTATTCACCATGACCAAGTGGGATTCATTCCAGGGATGCAAGGCTGGTACAATATTCGCAAATCAATAAACGTGATACACCACATAAACAAAATGAAGAATAAAAACCACATGATCATATCAATAGATGCTGAAAAAGCATTCGACAAAATCCAGCATCCATTTCTGATAAAAACACTCAGCAATGTGGGAATAGAGGGATCATATCTCGACATAATAAAGGCCATATATGAAAGACCTACAGCCAACATCATACTCAATGGACAGAAAAAAAACATTTCCATTAAAAACAGGAACAAGACAGGGATGTCCACTTTCACCACTCTTATTTAACATTGTACTGGAAGTCTTAGCCACAGCAATCAGACATGAAGAAAAAATAAAAGGGATCCAAATTGGAAAGGAGGAAGTGAAACTGTCATTATTTGCAGATGACATGATATTATACATAGAAAACCCTAAAGACTCCATCAAAAATCTATTAGACTTAATAAATGAATTTGGCAAAGTAGCAGGACACAAAATTAATGTCAAGAAATCGACGGCATTCTTGTACATCAATGATGAACTCACAGAAAGAGAAACTGAAAAAACAATCCCATTTACCATCGCTCCAAAAAAATTACGCTACCTAGGAATAAACTTAACCAAAGAAGTAAAGGACCTATTTTCAGAAAACTACAGGTCATTGAAAAAAGAAATAGAGGAAGATATAAAAAAGTGGAAGCACATACCCTGTTCATGGATTGGAAGAATTAACATCATTAAAATGTCCATACTACCCAAAACAATCTATAGATTCAATGCAATCCCCATCAAAATACCAACGACATATTTCATAGAACTAGAACAAATACTTCAACAGTTCATATGGAACCAAAAAAGACCCCGAATAGCCACAGCAATCTTGAAAAAGAAGAACAAAGTAGGTGGGATCACAATACCAGATATCAGGTTATACTACAAAGCGACTGTAACCAAAACAGCCTGGTACTGGCACAAGAACAGGCATATAGACCAGTGGAACAGAACTGAAAACCCAGAAATGGACCCAAGGCAATACGCTCAATTAATATTTGACAAAGGTGGCAAGAACATACAGTGGAGTAAAGACAGCCTCTTTAATAAATGGTGTTGGGAAAATTGGTCAGCTACATGCAAAAAAATGAAACTAGACCATCAACTTACACCATACACAAAAATAAACTCAAAATGGATAAAAGACTTAAATGTGACCTGTGAATCCATAAAAATTCTAGAAGAAAATGTAGGCAACAAAATTTCGGACATCATACGGAGCAGAATTTTCACTGATGCATCACCTAAGGCAACAGAAATAAAGGAGAAAATGAACACATGGGACTACATCAAACTAAAAAGCCTCTGCACAGCAAAAGAAACAATCATCAAAATGGAAAGGGAACCCACTGTATGGGAGAACATCATTGCCAATGATGTATCAGATAAGGGGTTAATCTCCAATATATATAGAGTGCTCATACAACTCCACAAAAGGAAGACAAAGAACCCAATTAAAAAATGGGCAGAGGAGCTGAATAGACACCTCTCCAAACAGGACATACAAATGGCCAAGAGACATATGAAGAAATGCTCAACATCACTAATCATCAGAGAGATGCAAATTAAAACAACAATGAGGTATCACCTCACACCTGTCAGAATGGCCGCCATCAACAAATCATCAAACAACAAGTGTTGGCGAGGGTGTGGAGAAAAGGGGACTCTAATACACTGCTGGTGGGAATGCAGACTGGTGCAGCCCCTATGGAAAACAATATGGTGCTACCTCAAAAAATTAAAAATTGAACTTCCATTTGACCCAGTGATCCCACTGCTGGGAATATACCCTAAGAAGCCTGAAACACCAATCAGGAAGAATATATGTACCCCCATGTTCATAGCAGCACTATTTACAATAGCTAAGATCTGGAAACAGCCCAAGTGTCCACCAGTAGACGAATGGATAACAAAGCTGTGGTACATATACACAATGGAGTACTATGCAGCGGTAAGAAAGAAGGATCTCTTATCCTTTGAGACGACATGGAGGGACCTGGAAAGTATTATCCTAAGTGAAAGAAGCCAAGCAGAAAAAGACAAATACCACATGATCTCACTTATATACGGAATATAATGAACATAACAGTCTGAGGAATACAGTAGACCCAGACACATGGAAGTAGGGCACAGACTGACATCCCTCAGAAGAGGGGATGGCGGGTGGGGGGGTGGGAAGTGATAAACCACAGAACTTATATGCATGTATGCATGACCAATGGACATGAACGACTAAGCCGGGGACAGGGTGGAGGGGGTGTGGGTTGGGGGGTGCCAATGGGGTAAAAAGGTAAAATATCTGTAACAAAAAAATAAATAAAAATTCATAAAAAAAAAAGAAAATTAAGAAAACAATAAAATATAACCTCACAGCTGTAAGAATATAATAATAATAATAATAATAATAATAATAATAATAATAAAGAAATAGAACACAGCAAGTAGAAACTGGAAGAAATTTAAGCCTACCTTGCTCCATCACTGGACTGTAATTGTTGTTAGGGCAGAAAATATGTTGATCTATCCACCACAGTGAGGTTCAAGTAAATAATTTTTGATAGTATATAGTCCTATTTTATAGATACAAGTGAAATGAGTCACAAACTTTGCTGTTATAAATCTTTCTTTTATTAACTATGGTTTCCCATTGAATGAAGCCATTGAGACTATTTTGACATAAGGAGTCTAAATTATGTACCATTTTCTGAAAATATATTCACCTCATCATTGTCAGTTAAAAGCAGGACTTTTAACTGGGCTTTTAATTTTTTGCAGTATTAATAGAAAAAGTGGACAAGACATTGGAAATGAAACCTTATTGTCAGAGCTAAGTTAATAATAAATCTACTTCCACTTTACCAAGTAAAATGAAAACCAGTGTAGTTATAGAATTAGGAAATGCTGGGTTTGAAAGGAAATGCATTCATAGAATCCTTTCCCCTTTAGTTCAGTAGGAAACCACCTAAGCCACACCAGGGACATACACCTATTTAAAGCCTTCAGGAAACATTACCCAGTATTCCTCAGTTCCTGCTACAGGGTCTTTCAGACTACTCTCATAAACCCACAGAGTTTACAGAGACTTGTAATGTCTTTAGATCTACATTAGATGCAAAAAGTAGACTTTCCACAGGCTGAGTTAACAATAAAAATAAAATTATGTAAAAAATATAAATTCATATTTTATACAAAATATATCTGGTCACACATTCTTGTGAAAAGTCCAAAGTCAACTTTTACTCTACACTTATTTCTTATTTCTTGTTTCTTGTGGGACTCAAAGGAAATCACAACTTCTGGAAATTTCATTCTCCACATCTGCAAAGTGGTGATAGTAATATACCCAACCAATGGATTAGTGTAAGGACAAACTGAGGTTATATATGTAAAGGATTTAGCATAAGGCCTGTCATAGCTCAACAATAAATTGGTAATAATTACTTAATATTAAGTTTAATTATTATTTTGGAGTTAATTGAAAATTAATTTTTTATTAATAACTTCTAAATTTTGTATTTGTTGATTTCTCAGGAGTTACTTCTCTGAATATCTCAAATCAACTTTTATTTGTTTCATATTATCTGATGACTAAGAGAACTGGAAAATAAAACTTTCATGCTCTTTAGGCCAAGTTTTGGAGAAAATAAGTAGATTTATGGTCACTGATACTGTTATGTATTAGCAAGTGATACTAGATGACCTTAACTTTCCCCTCTGGTTTCTTCAGGACTATAGGCTCCGGCCTCTCTTAAAAGCATTTATGTTATAAAACCTCACCATTGTAAATTATTTCTTTTTCCCTTTGAGATGTAGACTTTCTCCTTGCCTCTTGTGTCTTTCTCCAGGATTTGGGAACCATCCTTTTGAAATGTAATCATAAAGAAAGACAAGGCCCCTATCTCCCTCCCAGTTTATGTGAGAGGGTAAGAACAACTTTTTTTTTTTTTTTAATTCTCACCCTAGGATATTTTTGCATTTATCTTCAAATAAAGCCAAATTATCTAGAAATAATTTCCTCCCCTTCACTATTTTTTTTTTTAATCCTCACCCGAGAATATTTTTTCATTCATTTTTTTAGATAGAGTGGGAAGGAGGAAGGGAAAGAGAGAGAGAAATATTGATGTGAGAGGGACACATTGAGTGATTGCCACCCACACAACCCCAACCAGGGCCAGGGACAAACTGCAACCGAGGTACATGTCCTTAGTGGGAACTGAACCCAGGACTCTGCTCTGCGGGCCGATACTCTAACCGCTGAGCCAAACAGGCCAGGGCGAGAACTTAACTTTGGTAAACACTAATTACCAACCACAGATGGCCTAATCAGACTGACCAACCTCCACTCTAATATCCTCCGGGATGCTCCTACTAGCTCACCCAGTGCTTAAATATTCTTCTGCTTCTCGTTTCAACAGATTTGAGTCCAGTCTCTCTCTTGTATTGCTATAGTCTTGACCCCTATTGTAATAGTCTTAAAGTTTTCCTTGCCTGTTCAACTCTGTACAGTGCAAAGCTGGGGGGGGGGGGGGCGGGCAGAGTGGGATGGAGGGGATCAATGGGGGAAAAAGGGAGCACATATGCAATAATTTTAACAACAAAGATAAATTTTTTAAAAAAGAGCTTTCAAATTATATTTCGCAAAAGTGTGACATAATCAGAGTTCAGTGTTCTATTGGAGTAAAATTGGTTTGTGTTTATCATTATAAAATATATTTTATAAAAGTAGAACAAAATGTTTCATTTATGAATATTTTCATTATACAAAATTTTTTAAAAATCAAGACAGCAAAATCAAAAAATGTAGATGACAATAGGTGTCCTAAGAAGATTTGGCATTACAGAAATTTGTCCTACAGAGTTTTTATAAATTTTCAAACACATTCAAGAATTTGATTTCCTGCAAAGCTACAACAAAGATACTTGCTAAGTTTTAATTCATTTTATTAATAAGATCAAAGAATTTCACTTACCAAAATATTAATATTTACTATGTGATATAGGTAAATATCTATCTAGAAATAATTTCCTCCCCTTCACTATTTTTTTTTTAATCCTCACCCGAGAATATTTTTTCATTCATTTTTGTAGATAAAGTGGGAAGGAGGAAGGGAAAGAGAGAGAGAGAGAAACATCAATGTGAGAGAGACATATCAATTGGTTATCTGCTGCACAACCCCAGCCAGAGCCAGGGATTGAACCTGCAACTCAGGAATGTACCCTTGACCAGGAATCGAACCCTCCACTCCTTGGTCTGAGGGAAGATATTCTAACTGCTGAGCCAAACAGGCCAGGGCTCCCCTTTACTTTTTTTTTTTTTTTTTTTTAATCCTCATCCGAGGACATTTTTCCATTTTTTGCACAGACAGAGTGGGAGGGAGAGCGAGGAAGAGAGAGAGAGGGAAACATCGATGTGAAAGGGACACATCAAGCGGCTGCCACCCGCACAACCAACCAGGGCCGGGGAAAAACTGCAACCGAGGTACATGCCCTTAGCGGGAACCGAACCCGGGTCTCTCCGGACCGCAGGTGGACGCTCTAACCGCTGAGCCAAACCGGCCAGGGCTCCCCTTTACTTTTTATCAACAAAAAAAGTGCTCTCATTTTCTGCCTATGCTATTCTCCTTTTCTGTTCTATCTTTCCCTTAAATTGTAGCAACTATAACCAAAATCCTATAAATACACCAAATACTTCACATTTCATACAACTACTTCTAATATTACCCCAAAGGTGTTCACTCCTAATGTTTGATATAGATTACAATAGAGATTATATTTCATCTCCAATATTTGTAAACCACCCCCCATCCTCATATTTTGTCCTCATATTCCAAATTTTCTGGCCTTCTCTGGGATTGAAGATCAAAGTAACAATTGAGTCACATTTACTGTGCGGCCAACAAAGGCCCAGGTTAAAATTTACTATCAATAGATGAATGCCACTGCTTTCCAAGTAGTTAAAAAAGCATTTTTTCTCCATGTAGATGTGTGTTTCCCCTGCTTACTGTAAATCAAGGTTCCGAGTTTATGTGAAACCTTAGTGGTATCCATGGCCCTTCTTCATGCTTCTCAGCTTCACCATTTCAACTTGGAGCCAGAGGAAACCCCCACTGTGTTCCTCCACTACCAAGAAAGGGGGTTGATCAAACCCAACACTCCTCTGGCCATCATTTTGAGAATCCATTATTTTCCTCTTCATTCCAACTTGTATGGTTATTAAGGAGCAAGGGAGAGTTACCTGCTCTGCTCCCACTACCTTCTGAGTTCCCAGACTTCCTCATTGTGGAGACCTGATACATTGTATTTATCTCTGGTAGAGGGCCAGTCGCATTCTGGCTGTGCAGCCCCGACAAACGGACCTGCACGGCCGTCACACGCCCACACACACCTTGCTACATTCTTCCTTTCTCTATTGTCAACCTGATTGCCGCTCTTTTAGTGGAAACAACAGGAGAGCAAAACTATAAACAGACCTTGAGAAAGTCGCTAGGTTGGGTGAAGCTGTAGTTATTGTTGTTCTTGTTGTTTTTAATTAAAAGAAGAGAACAAGATATTAACTATGCAAAGACCAAAGGGATCTCAATATACCCTAAATCTATAAATATTTAAGCAGATTTCTCCCTCCCTGACTCTTCAACAACATATGCTGGTGTCTCCTTTAGCTCCTAAGAGCCAGTCCCTCCTGTGGTCTCCGAGCACCTGAAGTCTCTGTGGTGATTAGCAGATTCCGTGCAGCCCCGGGCCTGACTCCAATCACTATCTCCTTGAAAATTGCTGAACCCTGATGCGGTTGCACAGCACAGAGCAGGCCTTGTGACTGGGGCCTGGTCCTCATTACAGCCCAGAGACTTGAGGAGATTGTTTGCGTGGCTGGAACATCTTCCTTGCGGGTGGCTAATTAGTGCTTCCCCAGGGCTTCTGCTCTGAATACTTAAGGGTAATCATTGCTTAGATACACTCCCCATAACTGCATGGGGAGTGTATCTAAGCAATTTTACCAAGTCAACTGACAACAGCTTGCAGTAATATTAGCCCTGTTACATGAAGACAAGTGCTCTCCACCCAACAAAGACGGAGACTGGCACCACTCAATAAATCACCGCAGCATCCTTGAAAGCTTAGCCTCGGTTCTGAGCCATTAATTTCAGCAAGATCTTCTGACAGGGCGTTTTGAGAGAACGAGAGCATGCTCCTTCTTGAGCTAAATTATAAAGAGCAAATTCTCCTAGCTACCAAGCTGGCAACCCATTTAACACCTAGGGTAATCAAATAAATTTTTGACATTTTTTTTATCAGAGTCTTATTACCCAGGTTATAGAGAATAATTTTCCTTTAAGAATATACGATAAATGCCTATGTAGCCTCTACCTTCAGGGAATTACCTGACATTTCAGAAACACTGAGTACTTGGATAGGACTAGATATGCATGCAAGTTGCCTTTATTGACCATGTGATGTTACCAAAATCGGCACTTCATGACAAAAGAAGTTCACCAGAAAACTGAAAGTGAAATGTTGGAAAATAAACTCATAAATGTTAAGGATGAGAGCAGTATCACAAGGGCAATGACCAATCAGAATCTTGTCTTTGATCCTGTAAAACCACAAAACATCTTCTATCCCACAAACAGATATAGTGTCAACAGACACTCTAATAGGAACTGGAATGTAAGACATTTCAGAGAATTTCGTGGAAGAGATGTGTTGTTCCACAAGGTCTCATGACAACATTCTTTATAAAAGAGCCAGTTCTCATTTCATGACACAGTTAAAAAGAGTAAGCACTCTCTATACCATGAAATAATAATTTTAGTGAAAAAGAATTGGAAGTCTGTAAAGAAATAAGATAAAAATCTATCATCTATCTATATATCTATCTATCCTCTGTCTATTAAAAAGGGATGAGAGATGCTAGCTTTAGAAATTTATAAGTTCTAAGTACACATCAACATAATTCATAAATGTTTTTTATTTAAGAGAAGATCTGATGGTCCTGTAGCTATTTGTTTTAAATGATCTAAGACAGTCACATTTCTTGTTACAATTAATGGGAAAAAAATGATTTAAAATATAAAACTTTTCTTTGAAATTTTAGGTTCTGAAATTAAACAAAAATACTATCAGTTTCAAATTTCAAACCAAAATAACAAACATTTGTATTCTAAGGAGCCTAAGAGTAGAAGATACCTTAACTTGAGTCCCATCTATTATAATATAAATGCAGTGAACCATGGCTGCAACAAAGGTGAGGCGCGTGATTGGCCAAATCTAAGCAACATGTAATAATTTAGTAGTGAAAGGAGTATGACATTGGAAACTTTGTAGAATGAACACAGCACTAAGGTGATTAAATGGCTTTGATAATTTAAGATATATAGAAGTATGATAAAATTAAGTTTATGGGGTTATGTTAAGTCTTATTAAGTCTGTAAAATTCTTGTACATACTTACTCAAAAGTCATTTGTAGGTATTTTTGTCTAATTAAAAGGTACTAACAAAATGTATTTTATTTTGTTACAATAATTTTATATAAATTAACTTAGAAGAATAAAAATTAAATATAGCAACAGTTTTGTTTTTTAAAATAAAATAGATATAAAGTTACTCTTTAAACTGTTATCTATTTCTTTTTCGGATTTTGTTTTCTTCTCTTATGCCATTCATTTTTTTCAGAGGCCAAATAAAGTTTTCCTTCAGATTTCCAAACAAGGAATTTTTGAACACAAAGAACAAGCATATTGCTTTACTTGAAATATTTTTGCAAAAGGCTTCCTATAATTTTTTCTTAAACATAAAGAAATTTGAATCTAAGATAAATTCAAATTTGAAGTTTAATATTCACACAACCTTGATTTTCTGGCCTGTTGACTGAGGACCTTCCAATACCATTATTCATGTAGTGATAACATCTGGGATCTCCTCCGTTGCACAGATAATGCCTAATGGGCACAACGTATTTGGGACAAGTGAAGGTTCCTGCATTGAATGCCTTTGCACTATCTATATTATTGTAAACCTGCCAATTTTCCCAGAAATGCCTGACTAGTGACTTAGATAACAATAGTGACAGCACTTTAGATTGCTTTCAATTCTTCTCAAATTTTCATCACTACTAAATCCAAAAGACGCTAATGACCAAGTGTATGTAATGGTCATCAACTTTCCTTCCGATTTTTGTTTTGAAATTTTTTCTTTACTGATTTTTAGAGAGAGAGGAAGGGAAAGGGAGAGAGAAATAGAAGCATCGATGAGAGAGAGCATCCTGCATTCTCCTCACTGGGAGTCTGGCCCACAACCTGGTCATGTGCCCTGACAGGGAATCAGACTGGTGACCTCTTGGTGCATGGGTCAATGCTCAACCACTGAGCCACACTGGCCAGGAGGATTTTTGTTTTAATTCTATTAAATTTCCCACTGATTGAGTAGTGTCATTAAAAGCCAGATCTTTCACTTTAGGTAGATGAATTTATGCAGATATATTTGCTGAATATGCATTTTACAACTGTGCATGGGTCTGAGATGTATAAAAAATATCAATAAAACTCAAAAGTATCCATTTAATTGACAGTTTATGTGACAACTATTATTTTATTGCAAGATTAGTTGCTTTATTATATAATACTAAATAAGCCGAGGATACACTGATCTCATTAAAATTTTGTCTTAAAAAGACTTCCTTCTTTATTATTCAAAATATTTAATTTAGAAGTTGAACACATTTTAGGAATAAACTATGAGTTCCTAAATAGAAATATTTCTTATCCTTTCTTTTTTTCTCTGATTTCCAGAAACTCCAAGAATTTGCCTTTAAGCACAGATGAAATAGACTTGGATGCACTTTTCATAGAAACTGTTGTCTTGCAAGAAATAAACTATTTTCAACTGTGAATTTCACATAAATTTAATTTTTCACTTTGTTTTGAATGAACAGATGATAATTTAGTAGCAGATTTCTCTTCCAAATGCAATTATTTTAAGTGCATTTCACCTCTTTCATGCTTTTCTAATTTTCTAGAATTTTAATTTTAATTACAACTTCTTTATGATTCTATGGATTGATCTCCATAGTTGAAACTTTGTTTGAAGCAATATAATATCTAATCCTTGCCCTGGCTGGTTTTGCTCAGTGGTTAGAGCGTCAGCCCACAGATCAGAGAGTCCCGGGTTTGGTTCCCGCTAAGGGCATGTACCTCGGTTGCAGTTTGTCCCCAGCCCCAGTTGAGGTCGTGTGGGTGATAACCACTTGATGTGTCTCTCTGACATCGATGTCTCTCTCTCTCTCTCTCTCTCTCTCTCTCTCTCTCTCTCTCTCTTCCTCCCTCTTTCCCTCCTACTCCTCCTACTCTATCTGAAGATAAATACAGAAATGTCCCTGGGTGAGGATAAAAAAAAAAAGTAAAAAATATATATATATCTTATCCTTTATGTGACTACATGTCTCAATTTTTCTGAGACTGTTCCAGGTCATATATAATGTTCAGGCACCTAACCAGGTTACCATTTTTTTTCTGAATTTTGTATTCTTAAAAGTAAGTAGTTATTAATAGATGCACAAAAAAAGCAAAATGGCTTATACTTCTACTTAGTTCCAGCTCTTGCCATGTGAAAATCTAGTAGTTTGTAAGAAGCGTGCATAACAACACCGTGGCTAAATCTAAAAGGTGATCAACAGTAACCAGAATCTTCAATATTTTCTACATGCCATATAGCAAACAGCTCCCTTTCAAGGACAACGTGATCACTCATAGAAAAACAGAGTTTAAGCTGAAAACCCAACAGCTACGGACAGCTAACACCTTCTGGTCTTAGATGGTAGAAGGGAAAGTATTTGACATGGCTATACCAGACGTCCACTTAGGGTTTTACCCAGTTGTTTTGTGGCCCACACCACAGACTGGAAGATGCAGGAAACTATCAGGTCATCAGTAGGCAATGTCAGAGGAAAAGTACACGTTAGTTGTGCATGCAACCAGCCTGCAGCTCCAACATGTGTCGGAAATGGAGGCAGAGGGAGTCTGTAGCTGAGTGTATAGAGCTGTGTTGTCCAACAGGTACTCACCAGTCACAATTATTTAAATTTAAATTAATATTAAAGAAAGTGTAAAATTTAGCTTTTTTTTTTTATCCTCACCCAAGGATATTTTTTACATTAATCTTCAGATGGAGCTGAAGGGAGAGAGTAAGAGAGAGAGAGAGAGAGAAACATTGATGTGAGAGAGACACATCAACTGGTTGCTTGCCTCCTCACAACCCCAACCAGGGCCAGGGACAAACCGCAACCGAAGTATGTGCCCTTGGCTGGAATCAAACTCCGGATTCTTCAGTCCCTGGGCGACGCTCTTAACCACTGAGCCAAACTGGCCAGAGCTAAAATTCAGCTTCTTAATTACACTAGCCCTATTACATGTGCACAATGGCCACACTTGGCAAATGGCTACAGTATCGGACAATGTGCATAGAGAACATTTCTATCATTGCCCAAATTTCCACTGAACAGGGTTGATATAGTGTGCACCCCTTTGCTAGTTTTGTAATTTACTGTATGTTTAAGTCCGTAAGTATTTATTTTACTTTTTGGTGAGCATTTGTATTTTGTAATTAACTTTTAGATGGTGATGGACTCAGTAAAATTAGAGTGTACTGTACTGAAATGTTAGGAACTATATAGTTCCTTCTAAGAAAAGTTTATTAGAAATGTAACTCACAAAAAGTTGTTGACATTTGTATCCACCATGGGAGCCATGGTGATGTCACTGACCCCTGAAAACCATCAGAAACAAATGTGGTGAAAAACATTAACACTGATTGTTTCTAAAAAAATGTATCTTAAGACTATTTTAATTGATGCAGCTTTGCAAAAGTTGCATTTCCTATAACTTTATTGAGCATAAATTTTCCTTTAGGTCAAACAATTGTGTGTCTAAACTAATATTGTTCATTTACAATTTTAAATTATCTTGTGTATGTACTAAAAGTGAAGAGTAGTTGCTATTATGCATCATTGGTTCCTACACAGAAGAATTTTACAACATCTAAATGATGCCAGGGCCTGAATTAGTTCATTTGACACATGTATCAGAAATGCATTCATTTTTATTGCTAAGTAGTCATGTACATGTCACAATTTGTTTGTCCATTCACCTACTTATGAATACCTGTGTTATCTTCTGAATTTATACTTGATGGATAAGAATGTTCTTGTACAAATCTTCTGTAGACATGTTTTCAAATCTCTTCAATAAGTACTTAAGAGTACAGTTGCAATGTTGTAGGGTTGTGTGTTGCACAATTTTACACTCAAACCATCAATGTTTGAAAGTTCCAGTTGCCCCACATCCATAACAACATTTACTGTCGGTATTCTAGTGGATGTGAAGTGGTAACTCATTGAGAATCTGCATTTCCTTGATAAAGAGTGATGGTAAGGCCCTAGCCGGGTTGGCTCAGCGGTTAGATTGTCAGCCTTAGGTCCAGAGAGACCCGGGTTCGGTTCCCGCTAAGGGCGTGTACCTCGGTTGCAGTTCGTCCCTGGTCCTGGATGGGTCGTGCGGGTGGCAACTATTCGATATGTCCCTTTCACATCCATGTTTCTCTCTCTCTCTCTCTCTTCCTCTCTCTCCCTCCCACTCTATCTGAACAAAAAGTAGAAAAATGTCCCCAGGTGAGGATAAAAAAAATGATGGTAAGTACTTTTTGTGCACTTATTGACTGTACATCTTCTTTGTGAAGTGTATGTTCAAGTCCTCTGTCAATTTTTCAATTGGCTTATTCAAATTTTTATTGTTGACTTAGAGAAGTTCTTTTTCTTTTCCTTCTTTTCTTTTTTTATCCTTCCCCAAGGACTTTTTTCCATTTTTTGTTCAGATAGAGTGGGAGGGAGAGAGATGAAGAGAGAGAGAAAGAGAAACATCGACGTGAAAGGGACACATGGACTGGTTGCCACCTGCACAACCAACCAGGGCCAGGGATGAACTGCAACCAAAGTACGCACCCTCAGTGGGAACTGAACCCGGGTCTCTCTGGACGACAGGCTAATGTTCCAACCGCTGAGCCAAACGGGCCAGGGCTAGAGAAGTTCTTTATACATTCTAAATATAAGACCATTTACATTCATTTTCCTACTGATATAGTTTGATGAACATAAATTTTTAATTGGGGCGAAGCTCAATTTAGCAATTGTTTTCTTTTACATTTTTTACTTTTTGCATCTTCTTCAATAAATTGTTGCCTATTCTGTGATGGTGAATATATTGCATTATTTTTTTCTCGAAATTTTATGCCTCTAAATTCTACATTTGAGTCTTGATCCATTTATAATTTTTTTTTGCTGTTTGTGTAAAGAGTGACATGGGAGTATTCCATATAGATGTCCCACTGTTCCAGCAGCATTTGTCAAAAAGACCTTTGTTTCCCAGTGGAAATTCCCTTTGCGTTTTTCAATGATTGATTGATCATACATATGTGCATCTATTTTGAAACCCTCTATTTTTATCTATTTATTTATTTATTTATTTGTCTGTATTCTAAAACCATACTGTATTCTTTCTTCTAGCTTCATATTAAACCTTTAAATTAGGTAGTTGAAGTCTTTAATTTGTAAGACTGGTCATTCTACATGCTTTACATCTCCATATAAATTTTAAATTAGCTTGTCTATTTTTTCAAAATAACCTACATGGGCTTACATATAAATTTAGGGAAAATAATCATAACCAAAAGTGAATACTATACATTGTACATTGCTATACATTGCCGTCTGCCTTTTCTCCTCTAGGACATAGAAACCCTTGAAAGCAATAACCCATAACTGCAGCACAACTAATAGTACACAGTTGACACATGAGTAGCAGCACAAACTTCTGGGTTAAACTCCAAGCTTTCCCCCTTAGTAGCTGTATATCTTTGAGCAAATAACTAAATCTTTCTGTGTTCCAGTTTTCATATCTATGGAACAGGGATGATAAAACCCTCTTTAAGTTGTTTTGTGGATTAAATAAGATAATATACATAAAGCTCTTAGGATACTGTTTAACAGATTAAACCCACAGTAAATGTTACCTATTATTGTTGTTAATATTTTTATTCTTCTTATTGCTAACTTAATTAATCTTTCCCTCACATTATAGGGGTGGTAATATCTGAACTATCCTAGAGATATTTATTAATCGTAAACATTGCCAAGGAAGGTATTCCTTAACACTGCAGTAATAACAGCTTTAGATCTCTTCTTCTTATGTCTGACTTCCTTTTTTTATTTTTATTTTTCTTTCTTTATTGGTTTTTAAAGAGAGAGGAAGGGAGAGGGAGGGAGAGAGAGAAACATTGATGAGGAAGAACATCAATTGGCCGCCTCCTGCATGCCCCCCACTGGGGATCGGGCCCACAACCTGGGCATGTGCCCTGACCGGGAATCAAACTGGTGACCTCCTGGTGCATGGGTCCACGCTCAACCACTGAGCCACACCAGCTGGGCTATGTCTGACTGTCTTAAAGGTGACTAAGTAACAGTTTTCAAAGTCTCTTTCAGTACCTCACATTGAAAAAGATGAAGATTATTATTTGAAATCACAATTCACGCTTTCATGCTTTTCAGTCAAGCTAAAATAAAATCCTTCTTTTGATGTATTAATGCAATAAAGCCAGACATTTCCTAGGACCTTACACCAGATCCAACTGGATAATAAATATTTCCTCTTGGAGATCATATAGCTTCAATGAGGCCCATTCAGCTTGAAATAAAGTAATATCTATTCTAATAGAGTAAAGAGTAATAGATGCAGAAAACATTGGGAAGAAATGACGAACATCTGAAAAGGTGCCAAAACCAAAAACCCTGCCTTGAGTAAAGAGGAACCAGTGAATTTGTAAACACAGAAGTTGTCAACATTACTCCATACTGCTTTGTAAATTGTAAAACGCCTGTGATGAAGTTGTGCCAAAAGCAAGCATTTCAAAGTAACAGTTTACATTGTGTCTCTCCATGCATTCACTGTATTTACTATATCATGCAAGTAAGTAGCCCAGAAATACCAGTGGGCTAGATTCTCCCAGCTGTACATCTCCCTATGTGAACTAGTTGGGGTTTTTTGTTTGTTTGTTTTTTCTTGTCTAGGTACTTAACCAGAGCACAATAGAAAAATGACCATCCATGAGTAATAACAGCACATCTACTAATGAATGTATGACGGAAATGAGATTTTCGAAGGGTTCATTCACCACATTTAAAAAAAAAAAAAAATTATTAATTTAGAATATCTCTTTAAAAATAAAAATCTCCAAATATTTACTTGTTTTGTGGATGTGTTAGGGTTCCTTTGATCAGATTTGTTTTTAATGCAGGCAATGCTATATGGATATGTCCAAAGTGCATTTCCCTTTAGGTTTTAATTTCTTAAAGTCTGATCTTTAATGTGCTTCGTAGAAAGAAGACTAGCATAAGATGTCTAAAGTGTTCCTCTCAGTGCTATTCCACAGTATGAACTTGAACAAGTCACTAGAACTTCTCTAAGCCTTTGTTGATTCATTTTTGCAATAAGAGTAATAGAGCTTTTCTTAGCATCTTCATAGAATAATCACGAGTTTTGGCTAAAAGTGCAGGTATGTGTAAAGTAAGAAACGCAGGTGCAGGAAACGTTTCATAACTTGCACCTGGAAGCAGGTCAGATCTAGACCATTGCCTGGCACATAATGACCACTCAATAAATATTTACCAATAAATAATCTACTACTAAGATTTGATTTAAAAAATTAAGAGAATTTACTTCTATGTCGGGCTATCTGATATCTTAGCAAAGTCAATGGAACAGTGGGACAGTTATTTAAATAATGCATGCCTAAAAGTGACCTATCATCCCCCCAAAAATGGAGTTTTCTGTTTTCAGATCAATATTCTGCATGGATTTAATCTGCAATAACTTGACAAGCCACTTTATTTCTTCAGTGACTATACAGTCGTTATAACTGAGACTCAGGCAGTGAGAAATGTGATCAGATGAAGCCAGAATTAATCTCTCACAATGGACTATAGAATCAGTAAACATACAAAAGAGTATGAACAAAGAAGGAAGACTGGGATAAATCATTCTAGTGCCAAAAAGATGAAAATAGAAAGGAGATCTAAGAGATAAGTTCATACAGAGGAGCAAAGACAATTGGTTGAGTAGCTTTAGCAAAAATTTCAGAATACAGTAAAAACTAAATGGAAAATCTGCCAAGTAGGGTAGGCAGCAGGTGGTGATTTAGTTATAGGCTCTGCTAGCTGTGATCACCCAAGCAGAGAGCAGAAGTAGAATAAAAATGGAAAGTCATAACCAGATGTCCGGGCCAGGAAATACAACCCCTACACAAACTGGGGACAAAGCAGGAGCCAGTGACAGAAGCAGTGGCAGCGTGGCCCCTGGTGAGCCCACGGTACAAGCCACACTAGGAAAGGGGGACAAAACTCACCGCTGAACTGAGTCAAGTTTGGCCGATGTGCCACTGCCGAGACCACCTTATTATATCCTTTTTTTAAACATTTATTTATTAATTTGTTTTTGTGACAGATGTTTCTCATTTTCCCCCCATTGACACCCTCCTCCCCTTCCACCCTGCCCCATCCCCAGCTTTGTTGTCTATGTTCATTGGTCATGCATACATGCATGTAAGTTCTGTGGTTTATTTCTCCCCCCAACCCTTTCCTCTGAGGCTTTTCAGTCTGTACCCCACCTCTATGTCTCGGGGTTAATTTTGTTCAGCAGTTTGTTTAGTTCATTATATTCCACAAATAAGTGAGATCATGCGATATTTGTCTTTCTCTGCTTGGCTTGTTTTGCTTAGCATAATACTCTCCAGGTCCTCCCATGCCATCTCAAAGGATAAGAGATCTTTCTTTCTTACAGCTGCATAGTGTTCCATTGTGTACATGTACCACAGCTTTTTAATCCATTCGTCTACTGATGGACACCTGGGTTGTGTCCAGATCTTAGCTATTATAAATAGTACTGCTGTGAACATAGGGGTACATATATTCTTTCTGATTGGTGTTTCAGGTTTCTTAGGGTATATTCCTAGAAGTGGGATCGTGCAGGCCAGGGTAGGCCTAGGCTCCAAGAGACAAGGGCCTCAGAGGAGCTGTACTGAGCTCCTGTGCAGAGAATATTAGGCCACAAGCTATGATTAGGTCTTTTCCAAATGATTTCAAAAAAAGAGAGCTTGCAGAAAGGCTGGCTACTATCATGATAGAATGATGAGGGCAGAACAGAAAAATAATCATGTTTTCTCTCAAATATGGAAGAAAAAAATCAAGAATAAATATCTTCTAAGTAACTTTTAAAATTTCTGCCATTAGTTTTTCTAAACATTGTTCTGAAGAATAAATACAAGTTTACTAGAATCTAGTAATGGCATTGATATTTTCAGATACCTCAGAGCATAAATTAATCAATAGCATGTTAACTGACTACTTATAACACAGTAATGTATTTTTTATTCATTCACCCAGTGAATATTAATATGTTTGGAGAGTTGTTTTAGTCTGATGTCTAAGAACACAGGCTTTGGAACCAGATAGTCTGGGTTCTGATATAAACTCCACTTGCTGACTGTGTGATCCTGAACAAGTTATATAATCTCTCTGTGCCTCAGTTTCTTCATCTCTAAACTAGGGATAATAACAGTACTTATGGTAATAATGCTATTACATTGTTATTGCTATAACAATATAGTTATACATAAAATTATTATATATGAAATATATGATGATTTATGCTACAATAATATAATATATGTTGTTATTGTGTGTATAATATGCAAAAGGTACTTATGCCAGGAACATAATAATCACTTTATATGTTGGCTATTATTGTTGTTATGTTCCTACCAAATATTCAACAAACATTTATTGAGTCTCCAACAGGCTAGATGTCACAGGCAGATTCTCTGGAGGCAGATGCTGAGGCAGTATTTGGTGTGTCAGATATTTACTAGGACTCCACATAGCTGGGAAGGGGGAGGAGGAAACACAGTGAGCAGAGGCACTGGGCTTCAGTGCAGGCCCAGCAAAGCCTCGCCAGAGTCACAGGGCCTTGGAAGTACACGCAGCCCATGAAAATGGTTTCACCGTGAGCTGAAAGGGTCAGACCTTTATGTCTCAGCTGTGACCAGTAGATAAATGGGGAAACAGTCTATAATTAAAAGCAGGTCTTGGTAGTGTATTGCCATCCCACTACACGAGGTCATGGAAAAATAAAAATGAAACATTTGACCTCAAATGATTCATAGCCAATGGAATTAGCCATTCAATATTCCATATGAAACTTCAATAGAAATATGTAAATGAATATATAATACAAATAAAAACAAACTTTTTAATTTCTTAGCCTCTATAGGATGAGAAGACATAAAATTATACCACTTTTGTATACACTATTAATAAATACTATACAAAAAATTCCAAGTATCATCTTTTATCTAATAAATGTTTACTACCCCCTCTAATGTAAAAAAGTACTATGGGGAATGCTATGCAAGATCAAAATCTGTCCATGAAATTGTTCCTCGGTCAGGGAGATGAAGACCTATTAGGGAGAAATAGTACATGCACTCAAATGTTTTCAATAGAAGGTTTACTATGAGTGCCATGTAAATGGTACAATTTCTGATCATTATACAATGTCGCTTATTGTAGCATCTAAATGATATAGTAATCAATGGCTGATTATTGACTGAGCAGCGTGGTGTTACCCAGACTTGCCTGCGAATAAAATTCTCCTGAAGTCTTGGTAGAGTTTTTGGGAACTCACTCAAACTACTGAATTGGAATCTCTGAAGAAAGAACAAAGAATCTACCCTTGAGCCACATTCCAAGCCCCCTAATGACTTACATTCAGTCAAGTGAGTGGAAACATAATGGTGAAACGTCAAACACCTGGATAGAGTCTTGGTTCTGTTTTTGGCTGAACTGGTGACCTGAGGCACAGGTCTGTCATTAGCATTATGGAACCAGGGGCAGAAGAACACATGGAGGCCTATATCATATGTCTAAATATTTAAAATTATAAATAAAGTTTAAAAATTATTAAATAAGCCTGGTCAGTGTGGCTCAGTGGTTGAGTATTAACACATGCACCAAGAGATCACAGGTTTGATTCCTGGTCAGGGCACATGCCTAGGTTGTGGGCTCGATCCCCAGTAGGGGGCGTGCAAGAGGCAGTGGATCAATGTTTCTCTCTCTCTCTCTCTCTCTCTCTCCCCCTACCCCTCTCTCTAAAAATCAATAAAAACATATTTTTTAAAAATTATTAAATAAAACATGACCTACCCTGTTTCACCTTGACAAAATAACATTAGAATAACCTGAAAGGCCAGAATCAAATTTAGATTCTCAGACTCCTCATATTTCTCTCTGGGAGCATGGAGGCATGGGGAAAATTAAACTCTGGGGGACTGGGCATGCAGAGGGAGAGGGTTTGAACATCAATCTTAGAAATATGACCAAGCTCTAACTACATTATTACAGTCCTTATATTTTCAGTTTCCGATTGTTTTATCTTTCTTGTTGCCAACACAGTCAAACCTTGGTTCTGGGATGTTTCCCTTCTCAAACAATTCAGTTCTCCAACAAGTTGCTCATGGAAAAATGTCTCCTTTAACTTTGGTTCTTGACTTTGATAACCCTTTGGTGCTGGTATATCAGCAGGATATAAAGCATCTCTCAGGCCACAGACAAAGGAGAGAATGCACCACTGGGAGTCAGTTTACAGCTCAACCTTGCCTTGTTAACACCTCTGGAAATTATGCTGTGAGTATTTTTGTGTTTGGTGTTGTTTGTTTTTGCTGCTGGCTAAATGGATGATTAGCACAATTTTAAAACATAAAGAGGCCATCAAGAGTGCTGATGTTACTAACAGTGTGAAAGAAATAATGATCTCAGTAATTGAAGAGGTAGAAAAACTACTGTTGATTTGGATAAAGGTAAAGCAGTTAGCCTGTGACCCCTGAAAGAACCCCTGGACGGAGTGCTGGCTGTAATTTCTTTAAGGCTAGTAGGTGGTTTGATACAGTTAAGAAGTGTTTGTTTATCAATTAAACAGTACATTAGACATGTACTATATATAAGAAAGGTTAAAAAGGGAATCATTTCAGGGTCTGGAAAGAATTAATTCAATTTACATTATGTCTAATGCGAAAACATGATTCGGTTTTCGAACAAATTGCTTCTTGAATAGCCTTCCAGAAAGAATTAAGTTCAAGAACTGAGGTTCCACTGTATGCACATAAGATCTATGGTTAATCTCTGCCAACCCCCCTCCACCTTCCCCTCCCCTCGGAGGTCTGTCAGTCTGTTCCATGCATCCATGCCTCTGGACCTATTTTGTTCATTAGATTCTGATTTTATAGGTAACCACACACATATCAAACATAAAGTTAATTATTTAAACACCACTATAAACTTTCTCAACATTTTGCTTAAGTATTTATCAAGACTACAGACAGTGACAAATCTTTTGCTATATATATATATATTTTTTTTTTCCTCTTTTTCTTTTTCTGTTTTTTGGACCTGCATTTGTCCCTGAAGATGATAGATGTGTGAACTAAGATAAGTTGTTTCACAGCTCTGAGCCTTGATTTCATGAAGCGGAGGTAATCGTGTCTACATTACACAGTCCAGGGAGCTGATTGTTACTGCTATTGGTTCCTTTGGGCTCCTTATCTACTGCCAGTTGTCCTCACTTTTCTCATTCTGTCACTTACCTACCTCCTTGTTGAAAATGGCATTTATTTTTTGTTGTTGTTTTTCTCGAATTCTTGGAGAAAAATATAAAGATAAAGAAATAATGTTTTTTAAGGATTTGTAGGTGGGTACTGGGCAAGGAGGTCATGGGTCAGGAAGAGACCTGGTGAGAGTAAGTCAGGCAGAAATACAGCTGCTCCAACAACGGGTCTGGGGTTGTGCAACATGAGCCATATTTACTGAAGTTTTAGTTGCAATATGACTAAAAATCATATCTCTTGAATTGAACTGATATAATGTCAACATATTTGAGTTAGTGCTCTATCTGGTGAAATCTGCCATACAGACATAATCTCTCTCTCACATTAACTCTTCCAGTGCTTGACATTCATTTCTGTTCTGCACTTAGTACTTTCTACCTTGCTCTACCTGCAGACTAGTTGACTCTCTGTCATGTTGCTCCTAGGTGACCATCTGCCTTTGAAAGGTAGATTGTTTTGCCCTGGCCAGTTTGGCTCAGCGGTTAGAGCATCGGCCTGCAGTCCGGAGAGACCCGGGTTCGATTCCCGCTAAGGGCACGTACTTCGGTTGCAGTTTTTCCCCGGCCCTGGTTGGTCGTGCGGGTGGCAGCCACTCGATGTGTCCCTTCACGTCGATGTTTCTCTCTCTCTCTACCTTCCTCTCTCTCCCTCCCACTCTATCTGTACAAAAAATGAAAAAATATCCTTGGGTGAGGATAAAAAAAAAAGAATAAAAATTGGCTGGACTTGGAGAGTCACTGAATTTGGAGTATATGGCAAAGGGAAGAGTGAAGAATGACTCGTAGCTCTGGTTGAGTGATTATAGGGAAGAATTATGTTAACAAATAATGAAGGAGAATCAGGTTTATTTTAACTGAATCCAGACTGATTTGGCCAGTGGAAAGTATAGTTCAGATGATCGATCAGGCTGGGTAGGAAAGAGAGAGACAAAAAGAGGTCTGTTTGTTTGACTATGAGAACATACAGAGATCACAATAATAACAATCTTCATGGGGTCAAAAAAAAATGGCACCTTGAGAATAAAAATTAAGTAAGATGTTAACAACAGAAGGTTTTAATGTGAAAGTGAGATAGTGAAGGTTTTCTTTTAGAATTATAAATGTAATTTAACATATTTTCTTTTAAACATACTTCAGGAAATTTTATTTTGAAGTGAGGAAACCAACTGAAGCAGTTAGAGCAAATAGGAATAAAATTGCCTCTTTGCAAAATCAATTTTAAATGAAGATTAAAATTGTTATTTTCCAGCTTTATCAAATTGCCATTTAAAACATACTGAAAAGAAAACTGCTACCCGCTCTTACCAGATGTTCTCCAAATACCAGCATCACGTGATATGTATTAAGTCCCTGTGCAAACGCAGCACTAGAACTCAAACATATTTCTCTTGCCAATTATTCAAAATTGAAAACAAACTGTGTCTCAAGATTACTGTGATTATTTTTAATTAACTTTCTTAAGGTTTAACAATTACCCATTTTGTTTTTAAACTCACTGTAGAGTATCACTAGATATTGCTAATAAACTATAAAATCAGAACTACAGATCTGATTTTCTCATTCTTTAACAAGAAAGACATATAACAATTTTGCACTGATTGACAGGTGACACAGTAACACTGTTTTGTTAAAAGAATTCCATTTCTGAGTTTACTAAAGTATATGACTAACTGCATTTTTAAAATGTGTCTTTACTGACTTCTCCACAGTATTAAACAAAGTAGATGCCTGGCTTTTCACTGAGCTTCTAGGATAGCACACTCTTGGTTTTTCTTCCTTCTTCTTTTTTTTTAATCCTCACCTGGATATATTTTACTATTTATCTTCAGATAGAGTGGGAGGGAGAGAGAGAGAGAGAAACATCAAAGTGAGAGGAACACATCAACTGGATGCCTCCTGCACAAGCCCGACCAGGGCAGGAACAAACTGCAATGTAAGTATGTGCCCTTGACTAAAATTGAACCTACCACTCATTGTTCTGTGGGCCAACGCTCTAACCACTGAGAAAAACTGGCCAGGGCTCTTACTTTTTAAATCTACTTTCTAAATCTATATCGTTCCCCAAACTAATTCATATTAAAGTGTCCCAAGGTTCATTCAGTCTTTGGACCTTTTCTCTCTCCTACTGACATCCATTCTCTAGGGGATCTCATTTAGCTTAATGGCTTTACATACCATCTACGTCCCACTCACCACTTAAAGCATACCTCCATCTCATGTCTCCCTCCTGAACACCACACTCCTATGCCCAGCCGCCTTGATGAAATTCCTACTTTCATGTCTAACTGACATCTGAAACTGAACCTGTGTAGCATGGAACTCCCACACCTGTTTACCTGAAGTCTAACCGTACCTCTCTTAAGGACAGCTCCTTCCTTCCAGCTCCTCAGCCCAAAAAACCTGAGTCATCCTTGACTCCTCTCATTTCCTCATATTTCACGCCTAATTCCATACTGAGTCCCATAAACTAAAAAGTTTGGGACATCTGTTCTAGGCATTCTACCATCTTAGGGCCTTTACATTCTGTTCTCTCTGCCTGGAGAGCTCCTCCTCCAGACATCTGTATTGCTAACTCCATCACTTATTTAGGTCTCTGCTCAAAGGTCACCTTCCTGATGAGGCTGACTCTGACTAGCCTATTTAAATGGCAACCAGCCCCTACCTCTATCCTGCAATTCTAGTTTAATTAACCTCATTCATTCTACTTTTTTCTCATATTATACTTTACCTCAAGTGAACTTAAAATTTATTTTTATATGTATTGTTATCAGTGCTAGAATACAAGGCAAAAAGGGGTCTGTTTGTTTTGTTGTTGTTTTGTGATATATTGCAAACGCCTAGAGTATGCCTGGCCCATAGTACTCAATAAATGTTAGTGGAAGAAATAGATGTATTTCAAAATCTACAAAAGTGGCCATAAAATGGGAAGAAATAATAGAAAAGCTCTGTTTGTTTAAAATACTCATTCAAAATTTCATGTGCTTTTTGATATTTAGATGAGACAAAAGGGCATTTCCTTGAATCCCAAACTAAGGAGTTGCAGCTACATAACCACAAAATGAAATACATATTCATTTAAAAAGAAATCAAAAAGTGTTTTAAATCCTTGTGTTTTATTAGTTTGTTATCCAAAATTGTAAAGATGATGGAAAATTGTAAAAAAAACGTAATAAAATTAAAAATATTAAATGGGATTGCCCTGACTAGGTGGCTCAGTTAGTTGGAGCATCATCTTGTACACCAAAAGTCTGCGGGTTCGATACCTAGGTTGCGTGTGCAATAGGCAACCAATGGCTGTTTCTCTCACATTGATCTCTCTCTTTCCCTTCCTCTCTAAGATCAATTGAAAGCATATCCTTGGGTTAGGATTAACCAAAAATTACTTTAAATATTCAATGGGATTAATGTCAATACTATAAGAGTTTTCTTAAGTATAATTATTTACTAGATATACTTATAGATTGTCAGTAATGTACAAACTGCAGTTTAAAAACTGTGAAATATAAAGACCCTGGTTCTGGCCTTGAAAATCACATAATTGTGTATATGAATACTTGCTAATAGGAACGTTCTCAGTGCCTTGAGACCAATACACACAGAGCCTAAAGGGGATTAAGAAGAACAGGAGGAAGGAAGTATTTGAGAAACCTCAGGAGAATTTAAGCAAGGCTATAAACAACATTTACAATTTAGAAATGCCCAGATTGTGGAGTGGGAGAAAGAATGGATCTTCTAGGCAAAGAGGAGGAGAAACACTTTTAAAGAAATTACAAGAATAAAATAAAGTAAGCCTTGTTGGGCCAGTTGCGAGTAAATGTGTGTCCCAGTACAAATATGTAGCTCTCCCCTCATTTATGTGAAGGGCCCTTTCGAACCCCTTGATTATGTTCTCTTTTGTTTAGTACTTGTGCAGCCTGGGGCTTGTTTGTCCTTCAATTCACACCTCGCCCTCCTCCTGTTTTGTGTGCAACACAGGGGGACAGACCCAGGGGCTGTAATTCTCAGGCTCCTGTGTCAGCTGACTTCTGTCCAGGTTTGGCCATTAAGGGCGCTGGCAGTAAAATGAAGAGTAGGAAGAAGGGGGACACCAGGGTACCTTCCCCTCTGCTGCTGCCTTGACAAAAGCTCTGACAGCGGCTGTGCTTCCTTTTCTGGCGTCCGTGTTTCCAGGCCCCTTTCGCGGGCCTCCGTGCCCCAGCTTTGACCAGGTCATCCCCTCCCCATCTCTGCTAGTGCTTTGTCTCTCTGCTCTAGGTGTATAAGGAGCTCCCTACGTTTTAATCCTTGGATTCTCTCACTCTCGCACTGGGATTTGCAACTCTTCTATCACCTGTGAAATCAGTTTTTGGTTTGTGTTAAATTCCCTCTGTTGCAAATAATTGAAGCGGGTTCTATTCCCATGGTTAGACTCTGACTCTGATTTATTCAGTAATTCTTATTTTAGTATTTATCATGTCTTTAATCCACCATCACCCCAATTTGTATGATGAAGTCCTAACCTGCAATATATTAAAATGTGACTATATTTGGAGACAGGGTCTTTTAAGAGGTGATTAAGGTAGAAAAAGTCATGAGGGTGGGGACTAATCCAATCTGGCGATTGTACTTCTGAGAAGATTAAGACACACAGAGAGAGAAGCCCATGTGAAGCCCATGAGGAGGGCGCAGGCCAGTCATAAGCCAAAGAGGAAGACCTCAGAGGAAACAACCCTAGGGACACCTTGATCTCAGACTTCTCACCTCCAGCACTGTGAGAAAATAAATTTCTGTTTTTTAAGCCACTCAGTACTTTGTTATGGCAGCTCCAGCAAACTAATACAGTATCTCTGCTGATATTCTATTTTCTAAATCTATAGCTATGATTTCTTTCTTTCTTTCTTTCTTTTCTTTCTTTCTTTCTTTTCTTCCTTCCTTCCTTCCTTACTTCCTTCCTTCCTTCCTTTCTTCCTTCCTTCCTTCCTTCCTTTCTTTCTATGTGCCCCTAGTGGGAACCAAATACCGGACTCTCTGGTCTGCAAGCCGATGCTCCAACCGCTGAGCCAAAGCAGCCAGGGCAGCTAGGATTTCTTTATAAGTTCTTCGTCCCTCTCAATTTTTGAGGTTTAATCTGTAAAATATGCTCCTTGAGAGTCTACCTTTTGCAGAATGTAAAATCAGGTGTTTTGGTGGATCTACTGGTATTTATGTGCAACCAAGAATCACATTCTCTTACTTAGTCATAAGCCCATACTCCATATTTTATATCTTATCAATTGTAACGTATTTATAGTGTTCAACTTAATTTACATAGTAAGCCTGTGTATCTATTTATGCCTACTCTAAAACTACATTTGAAGATATATAGGGACTATTACTATAAACCTAGGAGGTGTCCAATGACATATACAACTGGTCTTGAACCAGGATAATCAGTTAAGGAATAATAAAAATTTTGACCCAGATCTATCATTCTGACCTTCTGAGCATACTCCTCACGAACCTTATATGGGCTTATAAGCATGGCTCTTGGCTTATAAAAACTGTATGTCAAAACATGTCTAACTTTTCAGTGTTCACAAAGTATATTTTCTGCATTTTAATTTAATCAGTATTATTTTATACATAATCTGTTGAGTGTGTAGTACTCTGTAAGGAATGCTGCATCTGGACCCTGAAAAGCCATGGCCTCTCCTTACTTTGGGGCAATCTACTTATACCCAGGAGAGGTGTCGTGGAGAGAGAATCTACTGTATACCCAGGAGAGGTGTCGTGGAGAGAGAATATAACATTGGTTAGCCCTGAAGAGTTCTTACTCTGTGGACATACACACCACTGAAAGAAGAGATCGGAATATATAACTTGGAAGAAGAAATAGCTAAGACAAATATGAGAAAAGTACCAAGAAAAACAGAGCAAAGTCATTCTCCCACTCCCAGTTATCCTAAGTCTTCGCCATTTATTCCCCTTCAACACATATTTTAATTTTCAGTGAGTTTACATTTATCAGTTTTTGTCTGATTTATGCACTAGGCCCTCCTAAGGACATGGACTATGTCTGTCTAGGTCGCAATTCTCTCCTCGAGGCCATCTCAGCAACTATTAATGAGTTGATACTGGGTAAATATTTCTTGAATGAATGAAGAAAGGGAGAAGGAGAAAAGCAAAAGTATAGACTATTATTCCTATGTGCAAGGCACTATTAAGACTAGAAAACAGCTAAAGCAATCTCCTCCCGTCAGGGATCTTACACTGCAATCAGAGGAGAGAGGATACTGGATGTGAACGAGGGGTTGACAGTGCTGAATGAAAAGCCACTGCATGCTTCAGAGTTCAGAGGAAGAAGAGCAAAGGGTACATAGTGATAGATGGGATCACAGAGGGTATGTACAACTAGCCGTCAAAAAGAGAAGAGAAGCCAGTCACAGAAGAACAAACTGCATGATTCCACTTATATGAGCTAACAAATAGAGTCAAACTCAGAGAAGCAAAGAATAAACATAATTGTTGCTAGGCACTGGGAGGAGAGGGAAATGTGGAGCTGCTAATCTAATGAGTACAGAATTTCAGTTACACCAGAGGAATGAGTTCTAAAGGTCTTCTGTACAACGTTGTGCCTACAGATAACAATGCTGTATTACACTCTTAAAAATCTGTGATGAAGGTAGATCTCACGTTGTGTTCTTACCACAATTTTTTTTAAAGGAAGGGGAAATCAAAACACTACAACTCTTCATCAGCATCAACTTCTGAATGTTTTCCATGCTGCAAACCATCAAGAGTTTCTCTAATATGTTGTTTCATGTCAACGCCTGGACTGTCACAGTGGGAGAGTTACACTTTCAACACTTTCTGTGAAACCAAGGGCCAGCAGGAAGTCTACCACGCTCTTCAATGCTGACCACCTACAAGACCCTCTAGGATATCACTGAACCCCTGCCTCCCTGGGTCTGTTCGCCTGTCTGATGAAAAGACTCTCCTGGCACCCAGAGCTGTGAAGTATGCTACTCCTGTCCCCTCAGGCTGACTGGAGTGCCCATCTGCTTTGGTTTACAACAACTGCAAAGAAGCCCAGCATGTGTGGGATGCAGTATCTACTGGGTGAGGGACACTGTCGATTCTGAAAACGCTTGTCAGTTTGCACAGCTTCCTCTAAGGATCTGAGGTCATTTTTATGTATGGTGGCAAAATAGTCCCAACCTAAATATTTGGCGAGTTCCTAGAGAGTATAGGTGAGTATCATTCATTATGATGCTTCCCTACTTTTAGCTAGCTACCTTTTTTAGATGATTATTACAGACGTTTTCAGTCCTGGGGTGGCCGTTTTTTAATTAGATTATCAGTTGATAAAACAATAGGGCAATAAGTATGTTACCTGGCATGTATTTATTATTAATAAACTTTTGAAGTAAATATATATTAAAATATTAAATATACAATGAGTTAAGCATATATATTTCTGTATAAATATGTGACTCTGGCTATGTAGCAATAACTTTTGAGAAGACACTAGTAACTCATTTTATCATTTCAAATCATACTTACTCGTACTTGACCAATTCATTTTATTCTCAACATTATAACAACGTAACATATTAAGAGATATATAGTTCCTACTTGATTTTATAAAACATATTTCTCTGCCAGTTTTTTTCTTTGCAAAATTAAACTTATAAGTTTCCCCCAAGATGAACAAAATTTGGTAAAATGATGACTGTAGTGTACTGAAGAATGGTTTATCTAGTATGACTTGAAGGCTTTGGTAGACTCAAAATGTTGAATCAGTCCCAGGACCAGCTAAGAATTTCTTAAGTATATTATTCACCTTTTCAACAATATACTTTCAGGTTATTATAAAAATGAATTCCCAAACCTTAGAAGAGCCATGAACTGTTTTGATGCCTATGCTAGGATTACCCGTTAAACATTCTAATTGCTCCAGAGAAATCTTAATTCAGAGTCTAGGTCTAACTGTGCCTCCCTTGGGAATGAGAACCTCTGGAACAGTCCCCTAAAGTTCATCTGAGACTGTTAGGATGACTGTAGGATGATGCCAAGACAAAAAACACGTTCTGTTTCCCCTGAAACCTGGTAAAACCTAATGCTGATTGGTGTAATCAACTGTCAATCAATAAAATGATCTTTATTAAATGGTTCTATCTGCCTGGCATCATGGTGACCATGACAGACAAACAGGGGGCTGCCGTCACAAGGCTTATAATTCAGCAGAGACGGCACACACTAAACAATTCATGTGCAATGACTGTTAGTAAAAAGGAAGTACAAGGTACAATGGGAAAGCAGAACTAAGGTTAAGGGGGTCAGGAAATGTTTCCTTGAAGAAAGAAAATGATCTAAGTAAGCTAGGAAGAGAGACGGCATAGGAGAGAAGGAAGGATGTTCAAACAAAGTGAATCCACATATGAACCAGGACAACTGAAGAAAATGATCAGGTCTGCAGGTGTTTATCAGTTTATCTGGATTCTGTGTCCAGATCGTCAAACTGAGAAAAGAAAAATTCTTTTTTTTTTTTTAATCCAAAAAATAAAAAATGTAAGTCTCTGTTAATGAGACACTGTGATAACTGGACTGAGATGTCAGAGTCTACATCTAAGTGAAGACTGCATGGTAACATCCATCGTTAGTGACAGAAGTGATATAGGTAAAAGAAAAATTCACCACCACCTTGCTCCCAACAAAACAGATCTCTCTCCAAATGCCACCACAACCTAGCTAGTCATTGCCTGAATGAAAGTTGGCAATCCTAATGCACACATTACTTCTCAGGATCATTCAGGTTTTATGAGTAAATACTACTGAAATGACTGCCCCTTACATGCCATTTTTCTCCCATTGACTTAAAATAAAAACAAACTTTTACTGAACAACATTTTTTTTTAATCTTTAAATTTTAGAGAAAAGTTTCTTTAGAAGTTACCTAAACTTTACCCCTGAGAAAAAAGGGCCTGAGAGATCATTTAACTTGCTAAAGATCATAAAGCTCATTAAGATTAGAGTTGGAACTAAAATTCTGATTCTTATTCTAATGTTCTTTACATGATTGCATGTAGATATTTTAAAAGCTCTTTATACATTGCTGCTGTGTAGCAAATGTTATGGCTGGATATAGACCAACAATCATAAACAGGGAATAACTATTGGTCAAGTTATTTATAAAGATTCTATTACATGACAACTGTGATTTTGTAAATAGTGACACTGAGACCTTGATATTAATAATACTGCCAATAATAAGGATTTGAGTCACAAATTTGTAGTGACAGTGAGCAATAACTATAAGAAACTTACAACAAAAGTGTGTGGTGTCAGATGGGTTCTAGATTTATCAGGGTGATTGCTTCGTAAGTTATATAAATGTCTAATCACTATGTTGTATACCTTAAACTAATATATTTTATGTCAACTATAATTGAAAAAAATTAAATTAAATAGTGTATAAACATGGCTCTACTAATGACTCAGAAATAACAATTCCAAATCCTCCAAGATCAGTTTGACCTCCAGCCTCTGTAGCTTCTTTGTTTTGTTGACATGTGTAAACAGCACAGCACATGCACATGAGGAAAACCTCATCACATTGTTTTAACACGCTTGTTCTCTTGTAAAGTATGTGCAGGCATCTCACACAGAATCCACTAGAAAACATGCACTAGGAACACTACTGACTGAAGGCTGACTCAGATGCCCATGAGACACCCAAGGAGAGCCAGGGTCCTCGGTTCTGCTCTGTGACTGCATTCTGCCACGCCACACCACACCTTTCCTAGAAGCGCTTGCACGCTCTGGATCCCCCTAATGTCACCATGTAGTCCTGACATGATCAGAAGAATAACCTTTTCTCTCCTACATCTCTTTTTCTCCATCCAGGTAAGAAGCTACAGAATAACACGGTGGACAATAAGTGGACAGGATCAAAAAAGCCATTCATTCCATCCGCATGAAAGGCTCTCTTGCCCACTTAGCAACAATGAACCACAGTGAGGCTTTAAAATGAAACACTTTCCTCCCCTAACCACGCCACACACACACATACATACCAAGGAAAGATTTAAAGTCTGCATTTATTTTTTTCAAAAAAAAAAAAAGATGGGGTGGGCAAGAAAGAACATCTTTCACATTCTGCATTTTCAGAGTAAGTATCCAATGCGACTTGCCATGATAACTAAATTTATTATTAACTGTGTATTTCATGATGTTAGTGACAATATGTTAATGTGATTTTTCACGTCCTCCTGCAGTGAACAGATGGCTCCTTTTACTTTACTTTCCACATCAAGTGTGATTATTTCTTGGTGCCAAAAGCCACCTGCCGCTCCTCGGTCTCCAGTCTAATTTTTTATGTTGGTAAAACACAGCAGGACTTGTTATCAGTTGGATGGCATCTTAATAAAAGAAGACGTGCCAACATATTGACATCATGTTCAAGGGGAAATTTTAGCCCCTTCAAACCCTTAACCCCTTCCCTCTACCCCATTTCAAAAAGGGCGGTAGAAAAAAGTAAAAAATAGATGCAAAGACCCCACCAGATTCAAGATGTTCGATTACAATAGTTGGGCCTAGAGCCAAGATGCCGAATTGGCCTCCCTTTGTTCCCAAACCCAAGCACCTCACTCAGGGCTCTGATCTTTCATCCTGTGTAATGATAATTAGCCGTAACATATTCCAAAGTCAAATGTAAGCAGGAATACATTAACATTGAGATCAGTGTCAGGGCAATTTTCTCTGGGAAAATGACAAAGAACACACACATGCACACACACAAACACACACACGCACACACACACACAATAAAAACTGTCAAGATTCAAACATTCATAAAATCACTTTCATAACTGTGAATATTAAACTCATTGGCTTGTCTGTTACGAGTGCTTACCTAGAATGCCGAGGCCTCCTAGTGTGGGTGCAGTGACTCCCACATCCCATGCTTTACAGAGAAAACATGAGTGATAAACCATGGTAACTTGCTTTAATTTTTCCATTCTTTATTAGAACAAAGAGGGATAATACAAGAGGTGATTTGTGGTCCAAGAAGAGGTCTTCCAGGCGATTGGATGGCCTGGCTCTCAACAGCTGGTCCAGCACATTTGGGAACAGCATGTAGAAAAATGCGTCAGTGTTTTGAAGATTACCAACTGTGATGATGCATTGGTTATGACACAATCTAAAAAAAGTTACATTTCCTAGCCACAAACTATATAATTCAACGCCTTTACCATCAAGGTACACACTCTCAAATTAAAGGCCAAGGTAAGTCCAATTTCATAAAATTGAAACTTTCAAAACTGATTCTCACTCTTTAGAGATTGCAAAGAGTGGCAGCATTTTTGAATGCCTGATATTTCTTTTTAAAAGCCAAGGAGTTAAAGATGCAGCTGGCTTCCTAGGATTTACAAGGTTTACATTCCTACAATAAAAGTGCAAATACCTTAATAAAAAGTAGTCACAATTAATTTTTTTTTTAGATGAACAACTATAACTACACTATTCCACCACAGACTCTCTCAAATTAATGTAAACTTGTTAATGACTCTTTTACTGCCATCAACTATCCCGCCAAACAAACAAAAGAACCTATATGAAATTGATCTCTATTAATTGAATTTTGCAACTTGACCAGCTTTTTATTTGCATTATATTTTCCCCATATTTTGTTATAAAAATTTGAAAGCATATAAGAAAAGTTGAAAGAACTTTACCACCATCAACATTGTATGTACATCGATTTTACAATTAATATTTTACCATACTAATTTTATCATATATCTTTTCATTTCTCCATCTCTTTACCTATTCATTAATCTACCTTATTATAGTAGATTGTAAAATGAATAACCAGTAGCTCATTCGGCAATCAAAATTAAAATTATCTTGACTTTATGATAATTACTTAATAAAGTGAGGAATATGTATAGTGGTATTCATTAACTCATTCAACAAATATTTCTTGAATTTCTGCTTTGGGACAGACTCTTTTCTAAGTGCTAAAAACACAAGATTGAATAAAACAGCCAAGATACCTGTCCTCATTGAATTCATAATCAGTAGGCTTGACAGGGAGAAATACTAATTAAATGAATGGCTTTCTAAAACATGATGCATAAAGAAAGATATGTCAATATTATATTTAGTTGTAGTAATATAGGCAGAAAGGAAGGTTTATGCAGCACTATTGCCTATAATAAAGCCCATGTGTAGCAACCTCTAAAAACACATTTGTCAAATTACTGAATGCATTTTAAACTTTACAGTGTGAAAATCATTTAAACAATTGTATATTGAAAAGGTACCGTACTCTAGAAGAGTAACCTAAAGCAAATTAATTGGTTTAACAACTCTAATTTTAACAATCCTATATTAAAAGACTTTTTGAAGAAACATCAGATTTTGGGGAGACTATTCTGAATAGCACGTCCACCATTAAAGCATCTGCATTTGCATGGAATATATGTAAATGAAATAACAATTTCCTTGTAAAGTTGAATGTCTTAACAAATATGGTAGCACCAATGATTACTGCAGAGGTGCTTAAATCAGAATATAGGAAAGCTATTATAGACTAACAAGCAAAAGTTATTGTGTTTTTAATTGTTTTGAAATGAGAAAATTGTGGAGTTATTTTATGCAGCTTAGTTAAAAAAGAAAGCATTGTTACTCAGCTTTTGTTAAAGTCATCATTTAACTTTCAATTACTCTAAGAAAGTTAAATCAATCTGGTCAACTTTCCTTTTTAAACTAAACTGAGACACTTACTTATTACCTGGTTTAGTGGCTACAATTTATTAACAGTGAAACTAAAAATAAACCAGTACTTAGAACTGATAATTTTATTAATAAGTTACTGGTGTTAAATGCAAAATTCTTTAAAGTATTCCTAAATTCAAAAACTAATGGGATTGGAAACATTTGTGTATAAAAGGTATCGCAGGCGAAAAAATGTAAAGATGAAATTTTGAGTCACATCCTTTTATTGTGTGTGCATGCATATACATATATATACATATACATATATATATATATATAATTTACTACTGCCAAACTGGTAAGTATTGTCTCTAAATTTTTGCTTAGAAATTTTCTGATAGAATTTTTAAAACAAAACAAAGATATCATCAGGATAATCTATATCATCTACCACTGATTTTAATCACTATTCAAATTAAGTCTGGTTGCTAATTTATCTTTTCTGACTTCAAATTCTTTGGAAGGTTTTTATTTAAATGGAGAATATGATTAGGTTAAAATAGTAAAGAAACAATATTAATGATTTTCATGCTATATTCTATCTTGTTCTGTTGGTTTCACTAAGGATAAATGATACAATCCTTGAGCTAACTCAAAAGTTTAGTTTATGGCCTAATACAGAAAACTGCCATTTATTGACATTTTAAGTGGACTTTTACTCTGGCCGATATTAAGTAATAGAGATTAGATTCATCCACATTTATCATCTGAAACAATAACAAATGGACAAAATATAAAAAACAGTTTACATAAGTAAAAAATATATAGCAATAGTTTACAGGATACTGACTATCAGTCAATGAAGGGTAGTGAAGAGGCAAGAAACAAATGGTGTGAGTACTACCATTTTCCAGCTTATTACTTTGAGAGACTTTTGAGGCCACAGCACTGGGAGGGGAAGCCTAGTGGAAACGCTGTGGTAAGGAGAAAGAGCAGAGTATCTAGGGAGATTAGACAGCTGCAGTGGGCAGGACCTGGTGCTAGAAAGAAAAGAGTTGTATAGGAAGGGGACTCTGGGGATCTTTGGAGGGCACCCCTCAAATATTCAGTTGAGTATTGATCAGTGCATGTGTGAGAGGAAACTACTTGAGACTAGGGAAAGATGTACTTAAAAGGATTAAAGATAACAGTACCCAGTGGAAACTCAGGATTGGGAATAGGAACCATTCCCACCAGCCACGAAAAGCTCAGTTTTCATGGGCCTTAGGTAGAATACACTGCAGCATCTCATAATAGTAAAGAGGAATAATTAGCCCCAGGCTGAGTAGTGTCCTGTTCCAATGAAATCTTAAGTGCAAGATCCAAAAGAATCCATTTTTTCCCCAAGTAATTTAACTGCATCCCAAAATAAAGCTCAAGATTTATAGAAATACAAAAATATCCAACAACACAGCCAGGTAAAATTCACTGTTTGGCATCTAATAAAAAATTATCATTCAAAGAAGCAGAGAAATACAAGTCATATAAAGAGATAAATTAATCAGTCAAAATTGAATCAGAACTGACACAAATGTTACAATTACCAGAAAATAAAATTAAAAGTATTCTAACTGTAGTCCATGTGTTCAAAAAATTAAGTAAATATTTTTAAAACTCCTATTGAACTTGTTGGGAAGAAACTATCATGTGTAAGGTGAAAAATACACTGGATGAATTAGAGATTAGACATTAGAGAAGAAAAGATTATTAAACTTGAAAACATTGCACTAGAAACTATCTAAAATGAACCATAGGAAAAAAGGAGAATTATAATAATCAGTAGGGCATCAGTGATCTGTAGGACAACTCCAATATGTATGATTAGATTCCCTAAGGCAGAGAAGAGAGAGAAAATAAAATATATTTGTAAAAATAATGGACCAAAGTTGTCCAAAGTTGATGAAATCTATAAATGCAAGTAGTTTCATGAGCCCCGAGCACAGAAAATAAGAAATGACACCTAGTAATGTCATTATAAAACTAACCAAAACCATTGATAAAGAGAAAAAAAACGTAAAAACAGTGAAAGAAAATAGACATGTTTAAAAATACGGATGACAGTGATAATTCACACCTGGAACCACACAAGAGAGATGATGGAGCAACAGTTTCCAAGGCCCTGAAATTAAAAATATGAATAATAATTCTACATCCAGAGAAAACACCTCTAAATATTAAGAAGAAATACTTCTCACACACTCAAAAGTAGGAGAAATTCATTTCCAGCAAACTTGCACTACAGGAAAAGTTGAGGGAAATCTTACAAATAGAAAAAAATGTGGATCCACGTGGTAAAATGAAGAACACTGGTAATAGTAATTACGTGCGTAAATATGTGACTTTTAAAAACAACTAAAACTTCCTTGAAAGATAACTGAGTAGTTGGGGGTGGGGGTAGGGAGTGGGGTGAGAAGATACAGCACCTGCTAAAGGACAACGGTTGCCTCCAGCGGCTGCAGGTACAGCCCAGGTAGCCACTGCGCCTGCGCCTTAGCCTCCTGGGGCGCTGCGTGCCCCTCCCCCCGCACACGCCCCCAGCACCTGGAAACGACGGCGGAGCGGCTGAGCCTAGCGACTGGTTTCATGGCCGCCCCAAAGAAGGCAGTTGTGGGGCCGTTGGTGGGGGCAGTGGTCGAGGGGACTAACTCCTCCCGCTTTCTGGTTTTCAATCCAAAAACAGCGGAGCTCCTTAGTCACCAACAAGTAGAATTTACACAAGAGTATCCAAAAGAAGGATGGGTGGAACAAAACCCGAAGGAAATCATCCAGTCCGTCTACGAGTGCATAGAGAGAACGTGTGCGCAGCTTAGCGAACTGAGTGTTGATGTAGCCGACATAAAAGCCATCGGTGTCAGCAACCAGAGGGAAACCACTCTGATTTGGGACAAGTTCACCGGAGAGCCGCTCTACAATGCGGTGGCGTGGCTCGACCTCCGCACCCAGTCCACCGTGGAGACGCTCAGTAAGAAAATCCCGGGAAATAACAACTTCGTCAAGTCCAAGACAGGCCTTCCCCTTAGCACTTACTTCAGTGCCGTGAAAGTTCGCTGGCTTCTTGACAATGTGACAACAGTTCAAAAGGCTGTTGAGGAAGGGAGAGCTCTTTTCGGGACCATTGATTCGTGGCTCATCTGGAATATGACAGGAGGAGTCAATGGAGGTGTCCACTGCACCGATGTGACAAATGCAAGCAGGACGATGCTGTTCAACATTCATTCTTTGGAATGGGATAAAGAGCTCTGCGACTTTTTTGAAATTCCGATGAGCATTCTTCCAAATGTCTGCAGTTCTTCTGAGATCTATGGCAAAATGAAAGCTGGGTCCTTAGAAGATGTACCAATATCTGGGTGTTTGGGGGACCAGTCTGCTGCACTAGTGGGACAAATGTGCTTCCAGGAAGGACAAGCCAAAAACACGTATGGAACAGGTTGTTTCTTACTGTGTAATACAGGTCGTAAGTGTGTATTTTCTGATCATGGTCTTCTGACCACAGTGGCTTACAAATTAGGTAAAGACAAGCCAGTATGCTATGCGCTGGAAGGTTCTGTTGCTATAGCTGGTGCTGTTATTCGCTGGCTCAAAGACAATCTCGGAATTATAGAGACCTCAGAAGAAATTGAAAAACTTGCTATAGAAGCAGGTTCTTCTTTTGGCTGCTACTTCATCCCAGCCTTTTCGGGGTTATATGCACCTTATTGGGATCCCAGTGCAAGAGGGATCATCTGTGGTCTCACTCAGTTCACCAATAAAAGTCATATTGCTTTTGCTGCATTAGAAGCTGTTTGTTTCCAAACTCGAGAGATTTTGGATGCCATGAACCGCGACTGTGGAATTCCACTCAGGCATTTGCAGGTAGATGGAAAAATGACCAACAACAAAATTCTTATGCAACTACAAGCAGACATTCTGCACATTCCAGTAATAAAACCCATTATGCCTGAAATAACTGCTCTGGGAGCCGCCATGGCAGCAGGAGCTGCAAAAGGGGTGGACATTTGGAGTCTTGAACCTGAGGATCTGTCAGACATTGTAATGGAACGGATTGAGCCACAGATAAATGCCATGGAAAGTGAAAGTCGTTATTCTACATGGAAGAAAGCTATGCAGAAGTCAATGGGTTGGGTTACAACTCAGTCTACTGAAAATGGTGATTCTCCTGCCTTCTCTAGTCTGCCCTTGGGTTTTTTCATAGTGAGTAGCATGATAATACTAATTGGAGCAAGGTACATCTCAGGTATACCATAATAATACCAAGCATGAGCTTTTACATAATTAAAGAAGCCAGCAATTCTCTTAATGTGATGACACCATCATAGACTCTGCATTTATTTATAAAGTACTTGCTGCATGACTTTTGAGAACCCTACAAGTAGACCTGTGGCTTGAAGTAAATAAATTACTGCAAAAATCACTATAGAAACATTTGGTGTGTTTTTTCAATGTTGACAGTCAAGATGGAACCAGACGCAATGGGGGCTAACTCCGTCCATTGTCATAAAATTCTGTTCCATGCCCTCCAGAATAAAGAATATTCGGATCCTTTCTGAATATTCTTTCTGAATATGTGGAATCTTTCACCAAACATTTTCTAACACTATGGACCAGGATTTGATTCTTTGTACTATACACACTTGATTAAGAGATGCAACTAACTTGCCCAAACTGAGGGACTTGTCATTGTTTTTAATAGGCACCAAAGTCCTATTTTGTGTGTATTAGGGACATCACAATATCTTTACTGAATGTTTAATGGAAACATAAATTCTTACAAGAGAAATTTAGTATTCTTATAGGTTAGATATTTTCCTGGAAAAATATCTGCCAAATTAAAATTCTTCAGACATTTTACAAGGTCTCACTAATTGCACTGATTTGCTGTATAGATCCTACAGAAAGAAAAATATTTTTTCCTAGTTTTTCTCTTTTCATCTTTCCATTTTATGTACTTTACTTAGTATGTATAACATATATGCTTATATACATCATATATATATAGAGTAGCCTATTTATAACATAAGCACACATAGAGGGTAGTCTTAAGTGAACCACTAGATACATAAATCTTTTAGTGTAAACATTTATGTGTATTTTGGGGCAATGTGTATGTATATTACTTACCAGGACAAACTTTTTCTTAAAGAGGCAGTATTTAAAAATTAAGTTTTATGTTGTTATTTTTAAAAAGTGTATTATGATTTCAACTAAATTACTTACATTTTATCTTTTTATTTAACTGACTTAGGTGGGTGTATGCTGAAAGGAAATTGTGGAATATTATGCCCTGGCCAGTTTGGCTCAGTGGTCAAGGGCACATACCTCGGTTGCAGTTCATCCCCAGCCCTGGTTGGGTCATGCTGGAGGCAACCAGTCGATGTGTTTCTCTCACATCAATGTTTCTCTTTCCTCTCTCTGTGTCTCTCTCTCCCTCCCACTGTGTCTGAAGATAAATGGAAAAATGTCCTCAGGTGACGATTTACACTAAAAGGTTACAGGATCAATACCCAGTCAGGGCACGTACGTAGGTATGGATTCAATCCCTGGTGAGGGTGCATACAGGAGGCAATCAATCAATGATTCTCTTTCCCTCCTTTCTCTCTCTCTCTAATGTCAATAAAAACATGCCCTGGCCGGTTTGGCTCAGCAGTTACAGCATTGGCCTGTGGTCCAGAGAGACCCAGGTTCAGTTCCCGCTAAGGGCATGTACCTCGGTTGCGTTTGTCCCCAGCTCTGGTTGGGTCATGGGGGTGGCAGCCACTTGATGTGTCCCTTTCATGTCAATGTTTCTCTCTCTCCCACTCTATCTGAACAAAAAATGGAAAAATGTCCTCAGGCAAGGATTAAAAAACAAAAACAAAAAACATATCCTCAGGTAAGGATTAAAAAGAAAGAAACAGCAGGAAAATATATTTAAACCTAACTATATGAATAAGCACATTAAATTAGTGGTCTAATTACCTCAATTAAAAAGCAAGATTGTCGCCCTAGAAAGACCCCTGTTCGGTTCCCTCTAAGGGCATGTACCTCGGTTGCAGTTTGTCCCCAGCCCTGATTGGGTCGTGTGGGTGGTGACCACTTGATGTGTCCCTTTCACATCGATGTTTCTCTCTCTCTCTTTCTCTCTCTCTCTCCCTCCCTCCCACTCTATCGGAACAAAATATCAAAAAAAATGTTCTCAGGTGAGGATTAAAAAAAAGCAAGATTGTCTAATCAGATAAAAAATAAGAAATACATACTGCCTCCAAGAAACACATTTCAAATATAGAGAAAAAATAGTTAAAAAGAAAGATAAAAGATATAATATGCTAATATTAATAGAAAGTTGGAGTGGCTATGTTAATGTCAGAAAGTAAATTTCAGAGCAAAGACTATACCAGTGATAAGCAAGCTCATTTTGCACTAATAAAGGAGTTGATTCATCTAGATGATATAACAATCCAAAATATTTATGTACCTAAAACAGAGCTTCAAAATTCATAAAGCAAAATCTGATAGAACTTAAAGGAAAAGTAGATACATCTGGAATTATAGTAAGGTCTCAACATTTCTTCCTTAACATCTGATGGAACAAGTAGACTAATTTAATAAGATACAGAAGATCTGAACAATACTATTAAACAACTTAAATAACATTTATAGAACATACCACCCAACAATAGGAGAATACATATTATTTTTCAAATGCACATGAAATATTTACCAAATATTTATGATAATGGCCTCATTTAGGCCATTAACCAAGCCTCAATAAATTTAAAAGATTTCATACAAAATATACTGCCTGAGTACATTGGAATTATAAGTCAATAAAGGTTTCTGGAAACTCTCCAAACATTTGGAAAACAGATAAATTTTTAAATACTACATGAGTTAAAGAGATAAAAAGGGAAAATAGAAAGTGTTTGGAATACAATGAAAATGAAAACACAACATATGAAAATTTATGAGATATTTACTTAAGCAACACTTAGGGAGAAATTTATAGGACAAAAGTCCTATATTAGAAGAGAAAACATATTTCAAATTAAGATACTAGAAATAAAATAACAAATATAAAGTAGGTGGAAAAAAAATAAAGACGAGAGCAATAATCAATGGTATGGAACACAGAAAAGCAATAGCAAAAATCAATATAACCAAAAGTTGATTCTTTTGAAATATCAGTAAATTGATAAACTTTTAACCAGACTGATTAGAAAATAAAGAAATGGCTAAAATAATCAATCTCAGGAATGAGAATGATATCCTTATAGATTCTATGGATATTAAAATGATAATACAGGAAGATAGAAACCTTTATGTCAGTAAATTTGACAACTTAGATAAAAAGGAAAACATAAACTACCAAAACTTAAACAAATAGATCATTTGAATGAGTCTATATCTATTCAATAAATTGAATTTTTACTTTAACATCTCCCCACAAAGTAAACTCCAAGCTCTAATGGCTTCAACAATGAAGAAATTTCTATAAAAACTCTTCCAGAAAACTTAAAAGGAGGGAACAGTTTCAAACTTATTCTATGAGGCCAGTATTGCAACATTACTCTGATTCCAACACCAGAAAAAAGACATTACAAGAAAAAAACAACCGCAGATCAGTATTCTTTATAAATCTAGATGAAAAAAATCTGAACAAAATTTTAGCAAAATTAATCTAACAATATATAAAAACGATTAGAGCCTGGCTGGTATGGCTCAGTGGTTGAGCGTCGACCCATGCACCAAGAGGTTGCCAGTTCGATTCCTGGTCAGAGCACATATCCAGGTTGTGGGCTCAATCCCCAGTGGGGGGTGTACAGAAGGCAGCCAATCGATGTTCTCTGTCATCCATGTTTCTATCTCTCTCCCTCTCCCTTCCTCTCTCTCTAAAATCAATAAAGAAAAAAAAAAATTTTTTTAACAAAATGATTAGATATCATGACCAAGTGGGGGAATGTAAAGCTAGGATAATGAATCAGTATAATTAGAAAACTCAATCAATGTATTTCACCATATTAACAGACTGAGAAAGAAAACTCACATTAGATACAACTACACACTTACTAGAATGCCTAAACTTAAAAAGATAATCAATCATGTTAAAGATGAAGAACTAAATCTCTCATATGATTCTGCTGGAAATATAAAATGATGCAAACATTTTAGAAAACAGTTTAACACTGCCTTAAAAAATAAACATCTATCATATTATTCTAGGTATTTACCCAAGAGCAATAAAAACATGCCTTATAAAGATTTGTTCTTAACACTTTACTCTGTTATAGCCCAAAACTGGACACATTTCAAATGTCCACCAACAGGTGAATGGATAAACAAATCATGGTATATTCATGGTATATACAATGACAGACTACTTAGTAACTATTAATATACACTATAATATAGAATAATTTCCAAATAAGTAAGCCAAGTGAAATGAGCCAGATTATATGCATAGTGTTTGATTCCATTCATATAAAATTCTAGAAAATGCAAACTATTGTATGACAGAAAGCAGATCAATGGTTGCCTGGGAATAGTGGGGGAGGTGCGGGATGAGTAGGAGGCAGGAAGGGGTAGGAGGCATGATTATACAGGGCACAAAGAGAATTTAGGGGGTGATGAATATGTTCATTATATTAATTATGGTGATGCTTTCAAAGGTGAATATGCATGTCAAAATTAATCATATTGAATACTTTAAATATGTGCAGTTTATTTTAGGATCAATTATGCCTCAATAAAACTGTTTTTTACAAAAGAAAAAAAGTGTCTTCAAACTCTGAAGGAATATAACCAAAGTTGGCGCAAGTAGGTTAACCTTTTATTTTCTCTTTTATGCACAGTGATGTTTCCTCACCGATTCTACGTGGGGTGTTGTTGATTCCTGTCTCTAGGTCTATGAGCTCTATTGGAAGTCCCTTGTATGATGAGGCTGGAGAAATACATGATAATGTCTTATATCATTTAAAGCAAATTAATTTCCCATTTCATTTATTTGGTCAGAATTCTCAGTCTGGGAGCTGCTGCAAAGGACCTTAGGAAGAGTCACAAGCAAAGATATCATAAGAAAATCAGGCTGAAATCCTCAGATTCAGATCTCATTCTCACTCCCTCAATATTATACTCCTGTGATTATCAGCTTTCCTTTTTTCATATCTTTGCCTGTATGTTTCATTTTCATAATTTAAATTATATGATATTGGTAAATTATAGTTTTTTGCCCCAAGGATATAACGAGCTTCTGTGTATTCTATTATAAAATTAGCTAATTAATAATTTCTCTATATTGCCAATAAGCAGAACTACATGCTTAAATTATGATGATGGGGTTTCATCACATGCATATTATAAAACAGCCAGTCATCATTTAATGTCAGGCATATGTGTGAGTGAGACAACATGAGCTCCAACACTAACCAGGAGAACGAAAAGCATCTAATTCTGATACTGTTTTTCATAGATGCTGCTTGTGAATTAAAACAAGTAAGTAATGTCTGGGAGGAGAGAGTGTGAGTAAGGAGAGAGAGAGAGAGAATAAACAAAGAAGGCCATGGAAGAAAAGGAATATTAAAGGTATCCAGTGAGAAACAAACTGTACTATTAAATCTAATTAAAGGCACGCTGTGTGGCATCCGTGTAGAAGCAGCACTAAACAGCTAAATCACTTCTAGCTTAGCTCTAGGAATGGCAGCGATATACCTCAGACTTCGAGGGATCAGCTTCTTCCCCTCTTCACCCCACAAAGAATTCTAAATGATTATCTGTTTGTGCCTGACTTCTGCTGCTTATATTATCATTTTGATATTAATACTCATATTCTCACAGGGCAGCTATTGTTTCACTTAGTAAGCCCTTGTTCTCAATGCGTAAGTATAAATGTAACAGTAAACAATCCCCATTTGGGTGGAACATTATGCACCAATTCTATGACAGTTAGATATGGAAAATTTGTTTCCATGCCTTTTTTTAAATCATGTGAACCAATAAGATCCCCTAGGGTAATCTTCCGGCAAAGTCTAAAGTAAATACAAAATCATCTCTGTTACCTACTTTAACCTTCCATTGAAATGGCAGCTCTATAGTCTATTCTGATTGTTTCAATCAAAACAAAATGAATACACTTCATATTTAAATATTCCCCCATAGTTTCCATCAACAACCTTTACAGCCCTATTTATTTGAGCTTGGAGAAATTGCATGTGAGCCCTGTCTTCTCTGTGTTCAGCATACATTTCAGTTCATTATCATATCAGCCTTCAACAAACTGAGTTATTCGGCAAAACGAAAAAAGAAGGCCTTGACCTTTGGTGGGAACAAAGTAGAGGGTGACAAAACTGTGTTAATAATCTTATATCAAACTATCTATGAAATTCAGTTCATTGTAAACAATTCACAAATCTTATATTCAGTTATTAAAGTATGTCATTCTAGTGTCATGGGAAATCCAAGTTTGGAAAATATTTACAAAGCCAAAAATAGTAAGGAGACATTTATTTTGTAAATGTCTATACTAGTAGCTTTGAAAGAGAGCTCGGCAAAAACCAGGACAAATATGTTCTAGTGTTCATTAGATTCCACATATAGTGAGATCATATGGTACTTGTCTTTCTCTGACTGGCTTATTTCACTTAGCATAATGAAAAAAATAAACTAACAAAAAAAATGTAAGCAGACTCATAGACACAGAAAACAGACTGACAGTTGTCAGAGGGGAAGGGGATAAGGGATCTGGGTGAAAAGGGTGAAGGGATTAAACAAAAACAAAAACTCATAGACACAGACAACAGCATCATGATTACCAGAGGGAAGGGGAGTGGGTGAGGTAGAAGAGGGTAAAGGGAGATTAATGGTGACAGAAGGAGACTTGACTTGGAGTGGTGAACACACAATACAATATACAGATGATATATTGTAGAATTGTACACTTGAAACCTATATAATTTTATTAACCAATGTCAACCCAATATATTCAATAAAAGTTTAAAATTTTTTTTCTAACAATTTCGAACAAGGATAACCCTGATTTTCCTAGCTTTTTCTTTGAACTAAAAAAAGCAGGTAACCTGCTCAATTGCACCCCCCTTTCCCACCTTTGCATAGCCTTAAAAAGTGACCAGAGCAGGGGATGAGTATACACCCTGAAGCACAAAAGCTATAATTAGTGTCTCTCTCTCTCTCTCTCTCTCTCTCTCTCTCTCTCTCTCTCTCTCTCTCTCTGTCTCTCCTCTTTCTTTCTATTTCAAATAGGCCATGGATATCTACCATTAACTCAGTTTCACAGTTGAGAACATTGACAAAAAGAACAAGAAAATCACCTTACTATCTAAAAAGGGTATAGCTTTAGAATTTTAGAGATGATTCATCTCAGGACCATTATTACTTGCACAGAATTTAGTATTGTCAGAAAACAATGTTCTGAAAGAAAACTCCAAGACTACTCTCGCAGTGTCGGGGGAGCCTGGAGTTGAATAGGGCTTAAGAGAGCATCTAGACCAACATTTTCAAATACCAAGAAGTGAAAAATTTAAATCGGTTACTAGATGTCATAAAGATATGTTGGGAGCAAGATGAAAGTCTCAGTTTTTATATTCTATTGTTTCTTTAGCTTCACACAACTGACAAGGCTCTTCCTGGGCTTTGTCTATCTCAACCAGCTGTTAGGACTTTCTGTAAGATGAAAGCAAAGGTGACAGTAACTTAGGAATTTCTTATGAAAGTTGGAGTTATGTCTTGGCCAACACATATTTGGTGCACACTCACATATTCATACACACATGCAATATTTATGGCCACTTAAGCCAGATACATTCTGGAAGATTCTGAGCTATAATAAAATCATTCTCTATTCTCCAGTGATTTCTTTATTTCTGAAAAAAAAAAAAAGTTTATAGACTCTCTGGGGAGCCATTTTATTAGCCATGAAACATGTCAGAAATTTGGGGGTGAACTGGTAGATATACTATTCTTTTCTGGACACAAAGCTTGCCACTCACTTCCATAACATTGATATCCTTTGAGACGTATCTCCTTCATCCCTTCATATCAGGGAGAGATGAGGGTTTCTTCCTCCTCCTCCTTCCCTTCCTCATCCTTCTCTTTGTCATTTTCTTTTTCTTGAAACGAATCCATTGAGTCATATCATATGGTATTTACTACTAATATTCACAAACATCAAAAGAATGGCAATCTGTCTGATATCCTGCAGATGAAGATGCGCTAGAACATGGCACTGGCATTTGGGATTTGCTGCCCACTGGGGAAGAAGCAGGGATGTGCTAAAGATCTGGCGTGCTGTTCCGAAGGGGAGAATGGCACTCATTACAACTGTATCAAAAACGAATTAGGTGCCAAATGCTTGCCTCGGTAAGAACTTGAGAAATCACTTATCTGTCTTTCGTTCATCCCCTCTCAGGCTCCACCCTTTAGCTCTAGCGTCAGTACCTTGCCTGTTTATCTGTATGGTACTCTCCCATTTGATGAGAACAGAGACATTTACTTTTCGTTTTCCAGATGTTAGAGATTGCTATAAGAAGATAACCTAAGATTTAGAAAGATAAAACTTCAGATTTGAAACAGATCCCTAGTAAATTTTAGCTAAAAATTAGACATTTTACATGTCAGGCTCCTTACTTTAAAAATTTAGAAATTTATATTTAATGACGATGGCCCAAGGTCTCAGGGCCAGCCAGTGCCTGAAAATACCTGGGATTAGGAACTAGAGGAACTTGCTTCTATTCCATATACCAAATTTTCTTTGAATATTTCAGTTTTAAGAATAAAAACTGCATAGAACAGAATAGAGAACCCAGAAATGGACCCAAGACAATATTTTCAATTAATATTTGACAAAGGTGGCAAGAACATACAGTGGAGTAAATAGAGCTTTTTTAATAAATGGTGTTAGGAAAATTGGACAGCTACATGCAAAAAAATGAAACTAGACCATCAACTTACACCATACACAAGAAGAAACTCAAAATGGATAAAAGACTTAAATGTGACTCATGAATCCATAAAAATCCTAGAAGAAACTCTAGGCAACAAAATTTCAGACATCATACGCAGCAGAATTTTCACTGATACATCACCTAAGGCAACAGAAACAAAGGAGAAAATGAACACATGGGACTACATCAAACTCAAAAGCTTCTGCACAGCAAAAGATACAATCATCAAAATGGAAAGGCAACCCACTGTATGGGAGAGCATAATTGCCACTGATATATCAGATAAGGGGTTAATTTCCAAAATATACAGAGTGCTCATACAGCTCAACAAAAGGAAGACAAAAAACCCAATTAAAAAATGGGCAGAGGAACTAAATAGACACCTCTCCAAATAGGACATACAAATGGCTAAGAGACATATGAAGAAATGTTCATCATCACTAATCATCAGAGAGATGCAAATTAAAACAACAATGAGGTAGCACCTCACACCTGTCAGAATGGCCGCCATCAACATATCATCAATCAATAAGTGTTGGCGAGCGTGTGGAGAAAAGGGGACTCTAGTGCACTGCTGGTGGGAATGCAGACTGGTGCAGCCACTATGGAAAACAATATGGTGTTACCTCAAAAAATTAAAAATTGAACTTCCATTTGACCCAGTGATCCCACTGCTAGGAATATACCCTAAGAAGCCTGATACACGAATCAGAAAGAATATATGTACCCCCATGTTCATAGCAGCATTATTTACAATAGCTAAGATCTGGAAACAGCCCAAGTGTCCATTAGTAGACGAATAGATTAAAAAGCTGTGGTACATATACACAATGAAACACTATGCAGCTGTAAGAAAGAAAGATCTCTTATCATTTGAGACGACATGGAGGGACCTGGAAAGTATTATCTTAAACGAACTAGCCAAACAGAGAAAAACAAGTATTATATGATCTCATTTATTGGTGGAATATAATGAACATAACAGTTTGAGGAATGGGGTAGTCCCAGAGACATGGAAGTGGGGTACAGACTGACAATCCCCAGAAGAGGGTGAGGGGGGAGATAAACCACAGAACTTATATGCATGTATGCATGAACAATGGACATGGACAACAAAGCTGGGGACAGGGCAGGGAGGGAGGGGGAGGGGGAATGAGTGGGAGGAAAAGGAAAAACATCTGTAACAAAAATAAATTAATTAATTTTAAAAAAACAGATAAAAGCTGCTGATTTTCTCTAAAATCAGATTTATAGATATTTAGAAATACAGTAATTGCATAGGGTTTTCCACTAAACATTCAAAATAGTTTTAAGTACTAGGGAATTAACTTAGGGGAATTGAATCTAATAGGTCTCCTCTCTTTGTTTCTTTTGCTAAACTCACGCTCCTATAATTCAGGCATCACCATTATCTCCTGATAACGCTGCTTGACATACCACAGTAAACTACCTTTTCTTGCTTCACCTCTTTAATTTATCATCCAGGCTTCCACTGTGGTTCTCCCTCCCTTTCCATTCCCTCCCATTTCCATCTTTGTCTCTGTCTCTCTGATTTTAACAAAATGTGTTGTGTGTTTTTCCAGTGACCTAGATCTGGCTTGGAACCCCCACCTCCGAGCCCCCAGTAGGAGCCCCTAGGTCCCTCAGCTACAGGAACTGTTCAGAAGCACAGAGGAAAGCAGCTGCCGATCTCCAGCTCCTCATTCTCTCAAAACTCTCCTGGTTGTTTATATGGACATTTCTTGAGTATCTTTTTCTTCTAGAAGTTGTTCATCATCAGAGAGTGTTTATGAACTCTGACCTTTTGATGTTGGCATGTAGGTTCTTAATAATTTCAGTTATGGATGGTCAAGGCAACAATTTGAGCCTCCTGGGAGCTAGTGTCCTCAGGGTCTGCTGTCACTTTGTTCATCAACTGCTAATGCCTGACTTACAATCCTCTTGTTCCAGAGATGTTCTGGTGGTCTTTGAGTGGTGTGGAAAGAAGAGAGTCATCCTCCTAGCTGGGCATGTGGACAGAAAGACAGCCCTGGCTCTGGGGAGGTGCCTAAGTCAGATTGAAGCTCATAGCCCTCTGCTCAGTGCAGCCGGTGGCTCTGAGGACACAGGGCTCAGGTGGCGACCTCCACTACCAACAGGGTCCCTCGGGCATGAACCTGACAGCTCACACCCTACATAGCCACACCTATCTTTTAGAAACAGAAATCTGGTCATTTTACCTTGCCATTATAAAGCTTGAGTTAATTTCACCAGTTCCCAGAAAAGCTAATTAGCCTAATATTTAAGATCTGAATAATATAGTCTGCTTCCAACTTACTCTTCCAGGTTCATTATCACCACCACCCACCTGGTCTCCACTGCATCTCCCAGGTGCCCTGCTCCTCTAAGGAAACAACCGAATGCCAGGTCATCTCCCATTGGAATGTGGGTCCCATGAATGAGTCTTGTGACTACTTCACTTAGAAAGCAACTAGGTCTTCCGGGAAGCTGTCAAATTAAAGACAGTCTCTGCACATTTTCTGGGCAATCAAAATTAAAGACATAAAGTAAGAGTTTGTTCATGATGCTTTTCCCTTCTCAGGATGAACCTCATTCTTTACTCTTAAAAAGTAGATGTTATCGTCATTACTTCGGGGCAAAGAAGTAGGATTCTTGGTGAGATTTAAAGGTCTGAGAAGTTGGATCACTAACCTGTCTTAGAAACCAGTTATTGCATTGTAGTTTTTCAAAAACCTTTTCAATACCAACTTACTTCAGTTTTTAATATTACTCATTCAGTGCTGCTTTTTATTAATTATTTTCAGTTAGCCCTACTGCATTATTCTAACCACATTAGATTAATCAAATTTCTTTATTAAAAATAAATAGTTCTTATATCTAGTCCACAGATCCATTCTTAATTCCAAAGTCAATATTTCACTATCTTTTTCTCTTCTGATTAGTTTGATCCCTATTTTAGTACAAAGCAGTCAATTCCTATGTGAGTTTCCTTTTCTAGTTCTTCGTGACAAAAGTTTCTGAAGAAAGAGAGTTTATCCTCATGGTAATAATCTCTCATGAAAAAACAAATTTCCAGCCTTAGTTTGGTCATATAATTCAGCTTACCAATCAATAATTCACTAGGTTCCCTCTTTCCTAGGCACAATAGCAAATATAAAAGTGGAAAGTCTATGGTGCCTCTTTCCTTTTGCAACCATTGCTGAATCTCCAGTGGCCAAAATGGAGTTCAATCCCTTTGTGACTTCTGACCGGAGCAAGAACCACATAAGGCATTTTAATGTACCTTCCCACATTCACAAAAAAGAAAAAAGATTAAGTCTTCTCCTCTTTCCAAAGAGCTGAGACAGAAGTAGCATTCGATCCATGCCCATCCAAAAGAATGCTGATGTTCAGGTTGTGCAAAGACACCTCAAAGGGCAAAGCAGTCCAGGTTTAAAGGAAAAAACATGTCATCTACACTGAACATGTGCAGTGGAGCAAGCTAATGGTGCAGCTGTTCATGTGGGCATTCACCCCAGCAAGGTGGTCATCACTAGACTACAGCTGGACAAAGACCGCAAAAAGATCCTTGAACATAAAGCCATCTCTCATCAAGTAGAAAAAAGGAAAGGGCAAATACAAGAAAGAAATTGAGAAGATGCAGGAATAATGGAATCTTATATACAACTTTCATTAAAAGCTGTTAAAATAAAAAATTTTAAAAACTATATGATGCCTGCCTTTCCAAATTTAATAATAGTGGCGATAGTCATATATACAAATGACCATGAAGTAAGGCAGTATTTGAAAAGTACTAATGAGAGGAATAATAAATGAATGAGTGAACGAAATGTGTAAATGAGTGGACTGATATGCAGTGAGTGATACACAAGGGGAAGGACAGGACTTAGAAGAGAACTATTATAATAGCAGAAGTGGACTTCTAAGATGTGAACCAGATTTCCAGTATAAAGAGGATATCGATAAAAATAGAGAGATGAAAATAAACTTAGTTTTGGGAAATGCTATGAGCAATAGCATCCAAGACAAGTTCTAGAGTTTAAGCTTCTCAGTTGCTTCTCAGTTTAAGCAGGGCAGATAATGTTGGAAAGAAGTGAATAATAAATGTTGGAGCCAAATTTCGAAGACTCTTTAATGTCAAGCTAAGAACATGAGTCTAATTATTTTCCTGGAAGGACTAGAGCTTCATGAAAAGTTTATGTTGAGCTGAATAACATAATAAAAACCTATGCCTGTGCCTCCTTGACTGTTTTCTTTCATTACTGAGAGAGAGAGCATAAAATATCAGCAACAGCATGGACTACCGGCTTCAACCTGGGCACCACCACTTATTATGTGACCTTTGCTAACTAACCCAACTTCTGTACTTGCATTTCTTCAACCCTAAAATGAAGATGAGGATAAGGATAGTGATGATACTGATAATGACAGTTGTAAGAAATAACTGGATTGTTTGAGGAGTGAATGAGATAATGTAGGTCAAGTGCTTAGATCAATTCCTGTAAGTCTAAGAGTCTGCTATTATTACTGTCATGATCATAAACACAGAAGAAGAGCTGGGTGATTCTTTGCTTTTGTTTTTTTGTTTGTTAAACAAATTTTTTTTTTATTGATCTTTAGAGAGAAAGGAAGTGAGAGGGAGAGAGAGATAGAAACATCAGTGAGAGAGAACATCAATTGGCCGCCTCCTGCATGACCCACACTGGGGATCGGGCCTACAACCTGGGCATGTGCCCTGACTAGGAATCAAACTGGTGACCTTTTGGTGCATGGGTCAGCGCTCAATCACTGAGCCACACCAGCCAGGCAATTCTTTGGTTTCTATCTTTTTTAATTGAATATCAGAAGTATTCCTTAAAAAAAGTAAGAGTAGTCACAGACCAGCACATGTTTAATTATGTGTATTATAACTATAGGCTTATAAACTAAGGCATTGTTTGGCAACCTCGATGATCGTTCTACTTGTCCTCTGTGTGATTAAGAAGATGTAAAGAGTATAACTGAAAAGAGTAGAAAAAGATATAACCAACTTATTTTAAGGCTGTGGAAACATACATTTTTTAAATTTTTTACTTTGAATTTGGCACTGATTTCTTGCATATAACACCAAAAGCACAAGCAACAAAAGAAAAAAATAGATTAATTGGGCTTTATCAACATTAAAAACATTTGTGCATCAAACGACACTATTAAGAGAGTGGAAAGGCAATGCACAGAATGGGAGAAAATATTTGTGAATAATATATTTAATTTCCAGGATATATTTTGAAATCTTGCCACTCAATAATAAAAAAACAAACAAATAAAAAAAAACCCAACCCAATGAAACACTGGGTTTAATACACATTTCTCCAAAGAAAATATACAAATTGGTGAAAGGCCCATGAAAAGATGTTCAACATCACTAGTCATTAGGAAAATGAAAATCAAAACCACAAAAACATACCATTTCATACCCATTAGGATGGCTATTGTCAAAAACAAAACAAAAAAGAAAGTAAATGTTAACAAGGATATGGAAAAATTGGGACTCATGTAGTGCTGGTGAGAACATAAAATGGTGCAGGCACTGTGGAAGACAATATGATGGTTCCTCAAAAAATTAATCATACAATTACCATATGATTCAATAACACCACGTCTAGGTATATATCCAAAAGGACTGAAAGCAGAGACTCAGACAGATATGTATTCACCAGTGTTGAAACCTGCATTATTCACAATAGCTAGAAGGTGGAAACAACCTAAATATCCATTGACAGATGAATGGATAAACAAATGAAGTATGTATATCCAATGGAATATTATTAATTCCTAAAAAGGTATGAAATTCAGAAACATGCAACAGCATGGATAAACCTTAAAAACATTATGATAAGTAAATTAAAGACACAAAAGTAAAAATATTGTATGACTCTATTGTTATGAGGTGCTTGGAATAGTCTAATTTATAGAGACAAAAAGTTGAATAGTGGTTACCAGTGGCAGGGGAAAGAGAGTAATGAAGAGTTATTGGCCCTGGCCAGTTTGGCTCAGCAGTTAGAGCGTCGGCCTGCGGTACAGAGAGACCCGGGTTCGGTTCCCGCTAAGGGCACATACTTCGGTTGCAGTTTGTCCCCGGCCCTGGTTGGTCGTGTGGGTGGCAGCCACTCGATGTGTTCCTTCACGTCGATGTTTCTCTCTCTCTCTCTCTCTTCCTCTCTCTCCCTCCCACTCTATCTGTACAAAAAAATGGAAAAATATCCTCGGGTGAGGATAAAAAATAAATAAATAAATAAAAAAGAGTTATTGTTTAATGGATAGAGAGTTTCGGTCTGAGATGATGAAAAAGTTCTGGAGATGAACAGTAGCGGCAATTGTACAACAATCTGAATACACTTACTGCCACAGAACCATAAACTTCAAAATGGCTAAAATGTGAATTTTATAGTATGTATATTTACCACAATAAAAAAGTTTAGTCCAAAAAAATAGTCCAAATAAAATTCTCTTACCAGTCCTATATTATATTGGCATACCAGTTTAATTGCATTGATATGACAGTATGGTTGAGTATGAACAATCAGAGAATAACGAAGGAGAGAAATTGTATGATTTATGATAAGACTCTTATTAGAACGTCCCAAAAGAAGTCTTAGAACATAGGTTTTATCTTACTAATTCAAGCATTCTTATCATCTTTTCTAGGAAGACATATCCTAATAATGAAGAAATTACATTTTATGTGCTAAAATATATTCTCTAACACTAGTTTGTTTGCCTTTAAATGTGGTATATTATCCATAAGGCAATAGTTTCAAATTTAGGTATTCTTTGCATAATAAACTTGAAATAATATGCATTTAAGTTTCCAGAACATTTGAGACTCTGAAGAGAGATTTTTTCCCCACAGAGAGTGTTAAATTCTTCTCGTCGACCCTTGTCTGTTCCCTTTCTCACATATCCTGAAAAAATGGGCATGACCCCCAAGTGTGGTTCTGAAACTGTTGCTTTGTAAAGATATCCATCTGTTCCTTTTATTGTCTTTCTAGTCAAATCTGACTGGGTATGGGATTTCCAAACACATTTCTGTTACTGTCAGCACCACAGAGCCGAGAACTCTCTGGACAAGTCAAGTGCATCACAAACCATTGCCTTATGTGTCCTGAAAAGAACTGCCCTCTGCTGGATTCAGAACCTTTATTACTAGAGAGAACGTGGGATACTCAGCAGGAAAAAATGGATTTGGTATTAGACCTGCTATCAAAATTAATTTTAAAGATGAATACTAGACAACAGAAAACAAAACATTTCAAATGTTCAACAAATGTGGCATTTTCAACTTCTTTTCCTAATGGGCTGGTATTTTAGAGGTTGTTATTTTTTATGCATGTTTTTAATAGAACATATAAACTATATGAAAAGGCATAGTTCCTGTTTATTCTCCTCTAGGGTGTAATCACAGGGCCAATTAAAAACCATGCAAGAGCTGAATGTTTTTTGCTTTGTTTGTTTTAAATGAATAAGCATAGACATGAATTTTATTATTTTTATTCCCAGAGACTTTTCTGTTTTATCTTTAATTATAACTTGTTTCTGAGTTGTTACCTATTAAAGCAGAAATATTCTAGAATTACATTTTTGATAGGTACTTCTATTTTCCCAAATATTCTACAGCTTTTTCCAATAAATCCAAATAACTACAGGATAGAAAATTTGAAATAGTGCTACAACCTTACTAGATTCATTCATTCAGTTGTCGTTTACAGAGTGCTCATTTGGTACCAAGTATGTGACAGCTTGGCAGTGGGAATACAAGAATAGATAAGATACTTTACCTTTGAAGAATATACTGTTTTGTGGCATAAGCAAACATATATAAAAATATAATAGCTATCCCCTGCACCCCCTGGCTACATAGCACTGGGATAAAACCAAAGGTAAGATAATAATAAATGTGTTTTCTTGAAGGTGTCTTGAAAAATGCCATCTCCCAAGCTTGGTCTCTGGCCACTCAGGGTCGCTCAGCCTCCATGTTGAGGTCATGGCCTTAGAGCAAAACCATGAGGAGTGTTCTAGCAAAACCATAAGGAGTGTTCTCAAAAGAATGCTGTTTGCTTTGCTCATTGCAACAATCTTGCCTGTCTCCTTTCCTCTGCAGGCAAGCAGTCTCTGCAACATCTGGAACCAGAACAGTCACTAGGTTTCTTTTTATTTCCACATTCAAAAACATTTTAAAGTATCCATACCAGAGCCTTATCACCAAAAATTCTGATTTAATTCTTTGCACCTTCCCCCCTCCTTTTTTTAAAATTATGGAGTGATGCTAACCTGCAGCTAGGTTTGAGAATTGCAATCCTAAGTGACTCCCCACTATAATAAATTCCTCAACTCAACCAACCAAACAAGAGTACAAACATCACAGCACTTTGAGCCTCAAATCATTGAAAGGACTTCTGGGTCCTGGCCTTTTCATTCCTAGCTTCTTGGTACTGAAATTACTTCTCAGCAGGTCAGGAAACAGACTGGGGCAAGAGTCTTGACCATCCTTTGAGTCTACTAAAATGAAGAACATTATTCCTATCTTGTCACAATTTTTAGGACTCGATAGGAACAGCCCATCCCAAGTAGGTATAAGGGCAATTGTTCAGTTATATGAGAAAATTAATCCAGGTTTGGCTAAATCTGAATTTGAATTCTATCACATGCAATTGAAAAGACTCCTCAACAATATAACCTCCTGTCCAGGTTGAAATTTGGGCTACCTGTTCAGAATTTTCATGAAATGTTTTATGCTCCTCTAGAAGTAATTAATAAGTTAAATCTTAATTATGTGTTTGTCTCTTTTGTCTACTAGACTATGAGTTTTTTAAGGTAGGAACTCTCTACCTCATTATTTCCTTTTTGTTCCTTTGTAGTAGAGTTTGGCAGGGAACAGGCGTTCAGTCAAAAATATATATATTACAATAAATGAATAAATACAAAAATGAGTATTTTCCTTATATATAAAGTTTTCATATTCTTTCTTCAACAGAAATAATATCCAGAACTCTAAAATGGCTCCAAAAAATTGTTTTAATTAAAATTTTTAAATAATATTAATATTACTCAGGACATCAACAGTGGATCTTAAATACCACCTAACTGTCTCATCTCCCTATGGCCCTTACCACATTCTAGAATTGAATATCTGTCAAAAAGTTGGCAATATTTAAAGTCAGGTATGAAACATAGTTTAAAAAAATCTAAGCCTACAGTTCTGAAGACATTGAATTTTATCCACTGTAAATATTGCATTTGTAAAAGTGTCATATCACTGAATAAGTTTTCTATTTGTCTTTCTTGATTTAAAGCTAAAGAATCAATACATTGCTCAAACTATGGCCAGCTGTAGAACAGAAGAAAGTTCATAATATAATTTTTTATTTGTTTATTTTTGTTTTATTTGTTTTATTTATTTTTGTCTTAATTTCTTTCATGCAAGATGTCGCACATTTCCTTAATGACACACTTTGTGATTATACTAAAGAACTACCATGTATAAAGTATCATATTTGGAAAAATCAATATTGCCTAATAGAAATGAAGCCACTGAACAGTGGGACATTAGCAGGAGCCTTTCTGCAATTTAAAATCCCAAAGTGTAAATTCTCTCGTTATATAAACTGCAAAAAATCTTCACGTGTCCGAATATGGCATCACTTTCCCAGGACAACTATGACGGGCTCCCAGAATGCCAGCTGCACTAATATATCATGTGAACAATGAATTTGAACAAACAGGGGAGCTCAAGTTTGCTCCAGCTGACTAGAACAATTGATAAACTGCAACCGAGGTACATGCCCTTAGCGGGAACCGAACCCGAGTCTCTCCGGACCGCAGGTGGACGCTCTAACCGCTGAGCCAAACCGGCCAGGGCTACTATTAGCCAGTTTTAAGGTTAACTAGAACTTTTTTTTTTAACTTTTAGGAATTAAAATTCTTTTCTAGACTAACACTTTAGACTCTTCAAAAAGTTAGACTGAAAACAAATGTACTCTTGCAATGACTTTAATCCCAAGTGAAATACTAATATACCCACTAGCCAATATTTTTGTTAGGATTGTTTTATTAAAATTGATAGAAAAGCAGATGATATTTTAGTCTTTTTCTGTAATTTTCTTTTTCTTTTTTTCGGCACTGCACTGGATTACTTTTATAATTAGGCAATAATCTAGCTCAAAAAACGTTAGAAGCAATGAAGTATTACAAATTATGGTATGGGAGGAAGACAAAGAGATTAGACCCATCCCAGTAGATTTATTCCTGAACACGGCCCTTTGCAGTGCTCTCTAGCTATCTCAGTCAATGGTGTCACTAGCCAGTCTTGGAATTCAGAAGTCTGACAACCCTGTTCGACATCTCCCTCCCTCTTTCCACATCCCTCATTGCTGTCCAGACCACATCCATATTTTCACAAAATCCTACAAATCTTAGATCATAAACATTTGTTAAAATCCATTCACATTCTTTCAGCTCTGCTACCAATAACTTAGCTTGAATTACCACTGTTTCTCACCAGAAACTTTATTTTAATAGCATCCTAGCTGGTCCTCTCATCCTTCCACGTTTTTTCCAGACTATTCTCCACTTTAAAACCAGGGTGATTCGGCCCTGGCCAGTTTGGCTCAGCGGTTAGAGCGTCGGCCTGCAGTCCGGAGAGATCCGGGTTCGGTTCCCGCTAAGGGCACGTACTTCAGTTGCAGTTTGTCCCGGCCCTGGTTGGTTGTGCGGGTGGCAGCCACTTGATGTGTCCCTTCACGTCGATGTTTCTCACTCTCTCTCCCTTCCTCTCTCTCCCTCCCATTCTATCTGTACAAAAAATGGAAAAATATCCTCGGGTGAGGATAAAAAAAATAAATAAATAAAAATAAAACCAAAGTGATTCGCAGTTTAAAATGCAAACTTAGTCATGTCTCTTGTACTCGTTTTCACTATTCTTAGGATAAATACCAAAGCCTTCAACACAGCCTTTAGTGCTAGATATGGTTTGGTCCTGTCTCATCTCTCACCTACCACCCTCTCATTTCCCTGTGTTGTAGATGCACCACCTTCCTTTAATCTGGAACATGGCATCTGTCTATAGTGTTTAATTTTATGTTTTAACCCATGTCTAGCACAGCATGGGACACAGCACAGAGTAGTAGGCAATAAATATCTTGGTGAATATGCAGGATAAATGAATGATGCATGGAAGAATGAAATATAATGTTGCAGAATAATGTCATACTAGGTGGATACGTAGTACTAGAACTCTTGCTGTCATGTAAAATATATATTTTAACTTGTTTTCTTCATAAATAAGCCAGTAGTCAGCACCATTGTATAATATTTAAAGAACTCAATTATAACTCAAAGCCACAGTTCTTTGATTTCCTTTCAAGAGACAGTCATCTGTACTATTATTAGGAATATAGCAGCTATTTTGTTTATCATATGCATTAATCAAAATATAATTCATAATTTTCGTCCATAGAAAATATCTCGAAGATGTTATATAATAAATTCATACATACAGAAAAAGTCATATTTTGACTGAGAAAAGCACAGATGCATTTGAGATTAAAAATAATGTCAATGGCAATTTCTTTGAAAGAATACAGTTTCAAAATAAATGTGTTTTAGGCTGTTTTCTGAATGGGATTGCTGAATCGATCTGAACTGGAAGTCACAATTTAATCTGGTTAATCTATCCTATGATGCAGTGGGTAAAAACTCAGTTATGTGAAAGAGGGGAAATTTGGGGTGGATTAATACCTACTATGAACTACATAATGTAATAAGGATTCAACATCTCTTAATCCTTACAACAGCCTGGAGGGTTCTCTGCCGTTACAGTATTCCTCCCTTATCCTCAGAGATGCCAAGAAAAATCCCCCTGTGGATGCCTGAAACCATGGATAGTAGTACTAAACACTATATAGACTAGGTTTTGTCCTATACATATATTCCTTTGCACTAAAAGGAAGCATTTTACCACTTCTCTTGACATATATGAATTCCAGCATCACTACTCTTGCACTTTGTAGCCATTATTAAATACAATAAGAGTTTCTTGAACACAAGCACTGAGATACCACAACAGTGGGTCTGAAAACCAAGAGGGATACTAAGTGACTAATAGGCAGAGAGCATCTACAGTGTGGAGACACTGGACAAAGTAGGGGTGATTCACATGCTGGGCAGAATAGAGCGAGATGGCAAGAGATAGCATCTCAACACTCAGAACAGTATGCAATTTAAAACTTATGAGTTGTCTATTTCTGGAATTTTCCACTTCATATTTTCAAACCATGGTTGACCACAGGTAACTGAAACTGCAGAAACAAACCATGAATAAAGGGTGATTATTATATTTCCAGTTTACTGTTAAGAAACAGTGCCTGGGACCCTGACTAGGTAGCTCAGTTGGTTAAAGAATTGTCCTGATGTACCAAGCTTGTGGATTCGATACCGTCAGGGCACATCCAAGAATCAATGATAAGTGAAACAACAAAAATCGTTGTTTCCCTCTTTTCCTTCCTCTCTCTCTCTAAAAGCAATAAAAAAAATTAATAATAATACTTAAAAAAAAAAAAAAAGGAAGAGCCCTGGCCGGTTTGTCTCAGCGGTTAGAGCATCAGCCCGTGGACCAGAGAGACTGGGTTCGGTTCTCGCTAAGGGCACGTACGTCGGTTGCAGTTTGTCCCCGACCTGGGTTTGGGTTGGGTGGAAACCAGTCAATGTGACTCTCTCACATCGATGTTTCTCTCTCTCTCTCTTCCTCCCTCTCTCCCTCCCGCTCTATCTGAAGATAATGCAAAAATGTCCTCAGGTGAGGATAAAAAAAAAAAATAGGAAGGAAGGAAGGAAGGAAGGAAGGAAGGAAGGAAGGAAGGAAGGAAGGAAGGAAGGAAGGAAGGAAGGAAGGAAGGAAGGAAGGAAGGAAGGAAGAGTGCCTTGGAGGTGGCACAAATATTTAGGACCTGCCATAGTGTTTGCGTGACCCTAAGGGCACCTCTTTGCTTCTTCTGATTAAATATAGAGCTCCCCTTCTTATTGTTTCTCCTTCTCAATAACAACCATAGACCCTTCTGATTGTCTGAGATTAGTTTCCAGTAAGATTTCAAAATTACTGGGCTCTTGTTACCCCAAGTTACTCCTAACTCGTGTTGCAGTTTACTTCAGGGCTACCTAGAGGGAATCGTTATCTTCATTTCTACCACTCTCTGAGATGATTCAACGAAGAGCAATCACTGACTTAAACTTTTTTCTCTTTTGAAATTTATTGTCAGCTACCTAAATAGAAAATGTTAACATTAAAGAATTGTTTTTATCAAAAATATCTGCTGTAAAACTACTCTGGTACATCTTTGGTAACCTATCTTTTAAATATATTTAATATAACCTCCTTACAAAGGCTGTATGTTAAAGGCTTGTTTTTGAGTTATCCACCAAATTTCCGGTTTTCTAACTTCACTTCTACAATATACTATAAATTATAAAGGTTATAACAAGAAATATTTGGACAAAGAGTAACACATTCTGATGTTTTCTATATGGTATAGATTATTAGACTCACAGATTATGGTTTAATATTATTAAACTAATATCAACCATAGAAATGATTGGCTGGATTTTTAATTTTCTTAGTCTCTAGTTTAAACAAAACCATGTTTTAAATTAACCAATTAAGATGTAGATTCCAGTTTTATATTGCCAGTAAGCATTTCACCACCAGCTGTCTTTCTTTTTGTCTTTTATTCAAGAAAGAAAAAGTTATGTGAAAGTTTTAGTCCAAAACATAACTTTTATGTTTTTATAAAAATGATACATGTCATCATTGAAAACAAATAATCTTCCAAATCAACTTTTTTGAGCATTAATTCTATGTAGATTAACATTAAGGTAATATAAATTAAAAATATTTTATTTAAACATGGAATCATACTATATTGCTATAAGTTATTGTCAAACAAAAACAAACCCAGACTCAGAAAAGGAGAGACTTTGTTCAGAAGAAAGACTATTGCAATAGAGAGAAACTTCCAATCTCAGAAATCTGTAAGCATCTCAAAAACAAATAGAAAATACTATTTTCTTTTGTAAGGTAAGGAGAGGTATTATGGGTTGAACTGTGTCGCCTAAAATGACATGTTGAAGTCCTAATCCCCAGTATCTCAGAATGTGACCTTATTTGGAAATAGGGTCATTGCAGATAGTTAAGATGAGGTCATACTGGAGTTGGATGGATCTTTAATCCAATTTGTTTATAGAATGGTATGTGAAGATGCAGCCAGATACTGGGTGATGTAACTATAAACCAAGTAACACCAATGATTAACAGCAACCACCAGAAGCTAGGAAGAAGCAAGAGAGGATTGTACCCAGAGTCTCAGAGGGAACATGGCCCTAATGACATGTTGAAGACCTTTCGGATTTCTAACCTCCACAACTATAAGAGAATACATTCCTGTTGTTTTAAGCCACCCAGTTTATGATAATTTGTTACCACAGGCCTAGAAATTAATACAAAAAGTAATTAAAGATTAGCAGAAATGTTTTGGTTGTTGCCGCTATTACAGATATCCCCAGCACCCCCCCCCCCTGCCATTTGCCCACCTCCAACCAACCCCCCAATCCCCCCTCCCATGGCCTTCACCACACTATTGTTAGTGTCCATGGGCTATGCATATATGTTCTTTGGCTAATTTCTTCACCTTCTTTTATCCAGATGCCCCCACAAGGGGAAATGACCCCTAGGGCCTAATAGGAAAAGTACCTTGTTGGAGTCAGCTGGATCTCGGAATAGGCTGATAAGGGGGCTTATCCTACTTTTTAGTGCTCAGGCTTGGAAATATGCAGAATTCACAGGAAGGAGAGAAGCCTGGCTAACGTTTAATCAAGACAAAGCACAGGGGCAAAAATGGGCAATTAGGAATACTTGGCCAGTATGAAATTAATTTTATTTTAATTTCTAATGAAATAATGGAAAAGTAATTAAGTGAAACTGAAGAGATTAATGAAATTCAAATGTTTCTCTAGAATAAAACACAACAATTTCCAAAAGAGTTCTCTAAAGACTATTATGTAAAGGTCAAAGTTTATGTTTTGTTTTGTTCTGTTTAACTACAGGATTCAAACTTAAACAGTGTCTATTGATTTAATGCTAGGAGAGATGGGATTGAGCATACCTATAGGTGCTTTTCACTTAGACTCTCATCTCAACTGTTTGTTAGATGTATTTTATAACTTGTACATAACTCCCATAATTATTCATCAGTCCATTCATCACAGGGCCTCTATTCCTCATATATTTCTTTTCAGCTATATTTTGGCTCACTGAATTTTGGCATAAAAGCATTTTGTTATTTTAATAATAGACTCTGTTCTAAGTTATTGCATCACTGATAATACCTCTCTTTTCATTTAAATTTGAAGGAAAATTTAGCTGGGTATACAGTTCTTGAGTCATACTTTTTTTTTTCTCACAGCTTTGTAGATACTGCTTGTCTTCTGGCATTGAACGGGGCATTGAGTGAAGCTTCAGACCCATCACATTTACTCCTCTAGTCTGTAACTTGCTTTGTAATTTCCCACCTTTCAGGATGGACTTACAATTTCTTATTTTACTCCCTTAGGTTAGTAAATTTACCCAAATTATTCCAAAAGATACCAGTTTACCCTGGGGGTACGGAATGCTATTTTGATCTTCAAATTAAATTATTTTATTAAAAAGAAATTTATTTATTTTTATTTAATCTCTTTATTCTCTTCCTTTGGTGTACCATCTATATGTTTGTGGGATCCCTAATGATAGATTTATATTTCTGTTATCAACTCTAAAGTCATTTTCATGTTTTTGTTCTTTTCCATTCTGTTTTGAATGACTTCTTCAAACCTATTTGTAATTTGTGTCCCTGACTTTATTTTATTTGTGCGTATTCTAGTTTGGGATGGTTTTAATATAGTTCATGTATAATATAGCTTTCATGTCTTAATTTTGTTTTGAATAATTTTTTCAAGCTTACTCACACTTTGTGTTCCTTTCTTTAATTTACTTTTATTCTGGTTTTGCTGTTTCCAACATAGCATCATGTCTCTACTTGTGTTTATTTTTGTCTTGGATTTCTATTTTAAGCTTGCCTCATAAGTTTTAAACTCTCTTTGTTTCTTTATAATCTCCTTTGTATCATTGTTTCCCCTTTTTTAGCTCTCTTTCTCTGTGTAGGGGTGTGTGTGTGTGTGTATATATATATAATATATATAATTACTAAAGCTTGGCCAGTGTGCTCTGTGGATTGAGTATCATCCCATCCCATTGACTCAGAGGTCCGGGTTCAATTCCTGGTCAGGGCACATGCCCAGGTGTGGGCACAATCTCCACCAGGGAGCATGCAGGAGGCAGCTAATTGGTGTTTCTCTCTCACATAGATGTTTCTATTTCTCTCTCCCTCTCTCTCTAAAAATAAATAAATAAATAAACAAATATATTTTTTAAAAAAATTACCACAGACTGGGTTGCTCATTAAACATAAACATAAATTAAACATAAACATAAATTCTCACAGTTCCAGGGGCCGTAAGTCCTAGGTCAGGGTGCCAACATGTTTAGGTGAGGGCCCTCTTTTAGGTTGTAGACTGTCAAATTCTCTATATCCTCACATGGCAGAAAAGGAAGGACCAAGAGGTTCTCTAGGGTTGCCTTTATAAGGGCACTAATCCTATTCAGAAGGACTTCATCCTTATGACCTAAACACCTCCCAAAGGCCCTGCCTTCTAAGATCATCACATTGGGCATTAGAATTAAAACATGAATTTTGGGGGGAGTCCAAATATTCAGATCATAGTTTTAGATAGCTATCTATATCTTTATACATACATACACACACACACACACACACACACACACACACACACACACGCACACACACTGTATATGGAGAGAGAGGGGAAAACATTGATGTGAGAGAGAAACATCAATTGATTGCCTCATTATTGGCACCCTGACCAGGAATCTAACCTGGAACCTGGGCATGTGCCCTGACCTGGAATTGAACCCGTGGCCCTTAAGTGCACAGGATGATGCTCTAACTAACAGCCACACCAGCCAGGGCTCAATGTGTTTTTTAAAAATGTTTCAATGTTTTCTCTTTCTATTGCTGTGGTTTACATAGCCACTCACTTCTTTGGAAAGATTTATTTCCTTTTACTAAGGTAGGAGAATAAGTGACATCATCCATCAATCCTGCTTCTCCTTATGAAGTGTGACCAAGTGTTATCTGCTAGAGCAGTCGCTGCCAATTTGGAGGTCTCAGGGATGTTTTCATATGTCAACAGATCTAAGGTAGATTGTGAGTTTTCTTGGCAAATTGCCTAGAAAAAAATAAACACAACCTTTCCTTTCCACTTTGGACGAACTGTTACCAATTCAGGGTGACAACACTGATTTCTCATGTTGATCTGGAAACCTAGATGGCAGTTACTATGATTCTGAGAAACTTTTAAATGGTGTGGCATCTGGATTATTTGTTGACAAATGCCATTTATTTTATGAACCACATTTTTCAAAACAGGGACCCATATTCTTTACACCATATCTTATTATAATAAATGATAGTTTAAAATCAATGTAGATGTCCTGCAATATTGAAGTATGAAAGACAAAGAATCCAATTAAAAAATGGGCAGAGAAGCTGAATAGCCACCTCTCCAAACAGGACATACAAATGGCCAAGAGATATATGAAGAAATGCTCAACATCACTAATCATCAGAGAGATGCAAATTAAAACAACAATGAGGTATCACCTCACACCTGTCAGAATGGCTGCCATCAACAAATCATCAAACAACAAGTGTTGGTGAGGGTGTGGAGAAAAGGGGACTCTAGTACACTGCTGGTGGGAACACAGACTGGTGCAGCCACTATGGAAAACAATATGGTGTTACCTCAAAAAATTAAAAATTAAACTTCCATTTGACCCAGTGATCCCACTTCTAGGAATATACCCTACAAAGCCTGAAACACCAATCAGAAAGAATATATGTATCCCCATGTTCATAGCAGCACTATTTACAATAGCTAAGATCTGGAAACAGACCAAGTGTCCATCAGTAGACGAATAGATATAAAAGCAGTGGTACATATATACAATGAAGTACTATGCAGCTGTAAGAAAGAAAGATCTCTTATCCTTTGAGACAACATAGAGGGACCTGGAAAGTGTCATCCTAAGCAAAACAAGCCAAACAGAGAAAGACAAGTATCATATGATCTCACTTATTTGTGGAATATAATGAACATAACAGTCTGAGGAATGGGGTAGTCCCAGAGACATAAAGTGGGGTACAGACTGACAATCCCCAGAAGAGGGGATGGCGGGAGAGAGATAAACCACAGAACTTATATGCATGTATGCATGAACAACGGACATGGACAGCAAAGCTGGGGACAGGGCGGGGATGGAGAGGGAGGGACAATCAGTGGGGGGAAAAGGAGAAACATCTGTAACAAAAATAAATTAATCAATTAAAAAAAAGAAAATATTAGTTATTTAAAATAATGTTTTTGAAACATTTAATAAAACAAAAAAGTTCAGGATATAATCAATCACGAGATGAAATAAAAATGGATATAAAATCATATTTACATTATCTCAATTTTAGAAAAAATATATAATATATAAATAAAGTAACTTTGACAAAAATATGTTTGTCTGTTAATTATAATTATCTCTGGGTTATAAAATAGGTAATTTCCAATTTTCTTTTTTATGTTTTCATTGAATCTTCTAAATTTTCTCCACTAGACATGGATTTTTATAATAACAACAAATTAAATTTTATGAAAACTGATCTATAGAAGAAAAATCTAAAAATAACCCTTGATAATGAAAAGGTTTAGAATTACTACTTTTATGCCATAATAGAAATTGGCAAGGTAAAAGAAAGGTAAATCAATCTTTTCACTTCTCTCTTCCAAGATGACTGCTGAGCCTCTCATTAGGCTTTAACTCGCATTAACCTTAACTGATCACTTGGTTACTTGACCACCTAGAAGAATGTACAGTCTCAATGCAAAGAAGAGATGTGACATTAACTCTTTAGAGTCTGAAAACAAAAATGGGAAAATGAATAAAATGTATTTTAGAAAATCAAATAAATTATTTTTTTAAAGTTAGCACTTTTTTCCTCTTGTACAATTTATCCTTCAGTATGTTAAATAAAATATACTCACATAAACTCTTAGGGTTTCTATATCCTCCAATTATGTGCTATAATTTCTAGTAATAATCATAATACCAAAATAATAGTAAACTGTATGTCTAAAGCACTTTTGAAGTAAAAATAATATTATATGATTCAGTTATTTTACAAAACTAGAGAGTCTTAAAAACAATATATATGGCCTTAATGACATTTAATAAAGAAATCATTTAGTTCTTAGTTGAAAGGGCCCTAGAATACAATAAATGTAAATTTTATATTAAAATGAGTGAGTTTTCTGATATAATAAGTCTATTATTACATTTCCAGGTTTTAAGTGAAGAAGAATTGCCTAGGTTTAAATTTTAAGCTTTCCCAATTCTCCCTCTTCAATGAAGAGATAAAATTGCAGCTGAAGCAAAAGAGAAAAGCTAGCACCCTGGTGAGTGCTGTTTATTACTGTGCTTAACAGAAGTCAGAATTAGTTACAGTTCCAAAAGCTCTCTGAGAAGTACTTGATAAGTTATCTAAAATTCTTTAAATAGCTAATTATTTTGGAAAAAGCGTCTAAATTAAATTTCTAGTGGATAAGATACCTTTTAATAATCATTGTTCTGTTATTGGATGTGTTTTTAAATATATATATTGAACCATGTCACTGTTAAAATTGTATGTGTGAATATATTTTGTTTCTGTATAAATTCTTCTCCAGGGGAAGTCTTTACCATAAAGCATTCTGGTATGTTTTCCAAGGTTCTTGTTCTCAGACACAAACAAAGGTGAGGTTAGTAAGGGAACCTCAAGCCCATTCAGTATTAGGGTCTTTGTCAGTTATCACCAACAGCAGGGTTTATGACAAATGAGGAAACAGGCTTCCAGCTGAATTTCAGTGTAGTTATTTTTGTTTTAATGTATGTGCGAATCAATTAATCCTGTCATAGAAGGGCATCTAAACTGTGTGCCAGAGTTAATGAGTCAGCCATTATCACATCATTACACCAGCTGGCATAATGTAGCATGTGTTGTTTGTCATAATATACACTGCCATGCTTAACAACCATTAATTGTTTACACGAGCAGTCATATTTTTCTTCAAAGAACCTTCACTGACTAGTGAAATTTTGAAGGCTTTTTAAGTGAATAACTACTACAAAGAAAAGATATTCTCATTAAGATAGCCCACAAGGGGAGAAAGTCAAAGAAGAAGAAGACAATGAAAGACCTGAGGATCTTTCCAACAAAATCTCAGTGCTGCAGAATCAACTAAATCATAGCACTGACTTACAGGTCTGATTCAACTATCACTAGAAAAGACCTCCGACTGAAAGGAAAGATACTGTCTTAAGAAAAAGTTGATGAAGGTGAATCCCCTGTTAGTATGTTTTTAGAGGATCAATGAGGATCACCCAGGATTAATGTATTGCCACCAGGACTTCCTAAAAGAAGATATAATCATGGGTTTATATTTTTGAAAATCATTACAGAGAGCTTGGCTATTGTGTGTTCTTGGCTGACGAAATGCAGCATGTGGCCATCACAGCCCTAAGGTACACTTTACCAGCTCTCTATGGATTCGTTTTAGGCAACTTCTGCATATTTTTATTGGCCTTATGGCTTTCTCCAGACAAACAGATACCACAAATAAAGGTCAAGTTTCCAAAATAGTGAAAAGCAGAAATTAAGGTAACCTTACCCACTTTAGTCCAAAGCTTATAGTATCAGTGATGATTTGGTCATAGATGACCAAGGCCTAACTAAATTACCCAAAGGGATTTGATAGATACACAAATAAAATAAAATCAAGAATGATTTTACAAAAATTAAACTAAATACAAGTAAGGAGTTATAGTGAATGCAAATAATGAAAGAAACCCTATAATGTAAGTGAAAGCACTTTGCAAAGTGCACGCACTACAAACTACTCGTTACTGCTGAATTGTATTGCAGGTTTTTTATTGTTGTTATATAACAGTAAAATTGACCACAGAGACTTTCTCCAAGTTAAGGAACAATGAATTATTCCTGTCTTTAAGAATTTAACTTTTCAGGCACTTTTTAGAAATATTTACATCAGATTTTTATTTTTATAAGTGCAAACATACACACACAGATCTTTGCACTTTGACGTGGTAAAGCAAGCTTTTTTGCTGTCCTCTACAACTGCTATTGTATTTAATCCTTACCTGCATAGCAGAAGTACTTAAAATGAACAACAACAACAAAAAAAGGCCAAAATACATTTATCTATGATTTATTTGGTTGGAGAAGTTTTTCTCAAACTTCAAGGTACATAAGAATTACCTATGATGATTATTAAAAATGCAGATTCCCAAAGATTCTGGTTTAGTTGGTATTAACAGATATACACTGAAACCCAGTCACCTACATTTTAATAGCTCCCTACATGATTATGGAAGAATCATAAAAATGTAATTTCTAGGATATAAATAAAGGAGTAATAATAAAAATAATAGTGGTAGAAATAGAGAAAAAATAATAACTTCGAACCAATCAATGCCATAGAACATCAAAAATATTTTACATTATATACCAAAAATATAACATCCTGAGGTATTAAAAATATGTCAAAACATTTTATGCTTTTAAAATCTGTTTTAGCCCTGGCCGGTTTGGCTCAGCGGTTAGAGTGTTGGCCTGTGGACCAGAGAGTCCTGGGTTCGGTTCCCACTAGGGGCACATACCTCAGTTGCAGATTTTCCCCGCCCAGGTTGGGGTCGTGTGGGTGGAAGCCACTGGATGTCTCTCTTATGTCAATGTTTCTCTCTCTCTTTCCCCTTCTCTTCCTCCCACTCTATCTGAAGATAAATGCAAAAATGTCCTTCGGGGAGGATAAAAAAAAAATCTGTTTTAATATTGGAATTGTGATGTAATAGTGTAACAGAAATATAAAAAATATGCATAATGCCCTTACACAATTTGATGATCTATAATTAGGTTAAAGTATTTTCATGGAGCCAGATTTTCTCTGCAATATCAATACTTTCAGAAAATGAGATGGTGAATAGCATTCAAAATAAGTCTATGCTCCCCAGTTCTCCAAAAACATCTCAGTGATCTAGTTAGTATTAGAGATCTTCCAGGAACCACAGGGGAAAAAATGGCAATATGCAGACAGAACCAAGTGAGATTGTCAGCAATTATTTTTTTTCCAAAAAAAAGAAATACATACATACATATATACACATATATATATATACACATACATATATATAGTGATTTAATTTAGTTTAACCTCATATCAATACATATACATATATATATATAGTGATTTAATTTAGTTTAACCTCATATCAATAATGGAAGATATCTAAACCACATATCACTGACACTGAAGACCAGGATGACATTTTAAATGGGATAAGCCATGAACAAAAGGATTAATAAAGGCAAATGAGTCCTTTAGCTACTCAAGATATCATGGGTGAAACAGAAAGGGAAACGTGAGCTTCCTTGGAAATGAAGCAGAAAGCTCTAAGACCTCCTTGCCTTGGGGCTTTTCCACATCCTGGTCCTTTGCCTGGAATATTCTTCAGAATGACTGGTGTCGGGTCTCAGATTAAATGGTAGCTCTGCAGAGATTTTTGTAAGCCATCTGATTTAACGTAACTTCTCCCCAGCTCATTCTCACTCACAGCACCTATTTCTTTCCATTCATGCCACACGTCACAATTTGAGATTATATATTTGTGTCTTTGCTCATACTACAATAATCTGTCTCTCCATATGCTATTAGCTCAAAGAGGACAAGAACCCTGTCTATAGGGGCATAATAAAAACTGTTGCACAAATTAATTAAATTTACTCTTTTTCATTAATATACATGGATCCAAATCCTTGTTTTCCTTTCCACCTAACGTGTTAGAGATAGCACAACAAATCTAATTTTACCAAATAAACATAATGGAAAGGTAATCTTATTTTTAAAAGTAACTTCAAATAATTAAATTTCATGTAAATAATGAACATTAACAGGGAAATCACTTTGGAAAATGTTACCATTATACACTATACTGTATTATTCTGGTTGGCAAGATATTTTGTCATGTTCTACTAACAAGATAGTTTACCATCAAAACAGAGACCTATTTTAACACTGAGGAGGTTTAGAGCAGTTTACAGTGGGGGGAAAGAATCTGTCTTATTTGACCAAATAGAAAAGTAAACTTATTGCTTAGGATGAAAAAATAAAACGTATTGCTTATATAATTATCTGCTGGCTAAAGGGTACTGATTGCCTAGCCACCGCCTACTAGATGTGGCCCTAGGAACATCATGTAATATCGCTACGTACACAATGCTGAGTGTATGTCAGTGATAAAATTTTTGTTCATATAGCTGCCCTCCTGAAAGTTAGACAAATCAGGTATGCTGCACAGATAAAAATATAAACACATTAAAGAACGAAAAAGAGGAAGAAAGGAGAGAGAGAGAGGAAGGAAGGGAGGGAGGGAGGGAGGGAGGGAGGGAAGGAAGGAGGGAGGGAGGGAAGGAGGGAGGGAGGGAGGGAGGGAGGGAGGGAGGAGGAAGGGGGGAGGGAGGGAGGCAGGCTCTGGAAATGTATTGACACACTAAGAAAAATACATTCACAGGTAAATGATGTCATTTAGAATTTGTCGAGAACTACTTAACTAAGAACTCAATATTTAATGAATCCAACGAAAACTATTATGATTTCAATGAATCCGATGCACTGTCTTTCTGGTTAGGTATATGGGTTATTTTTTAAAACTATTCTAGTAATTTTTGCTAAATGATTTTAATCATGCTATATTTTAACTAATCACTGCAGTTCTTTCAATATTTTTCATAACCACTCCTTGCAAATGTTTATGAAAATATTTTTATTGAAATTCACAGTAAATTATTACTCTTTTAGAATGATAGTGAAAAGTTGCTCTGAGCTATATTACAATCAACGTCATAGTCAAGGTGATAAAAGTGGTTTATAGAGCTCTGATCTACAGTCTCACTACTTCTTTCTTTATGAAGAGCACATTTATTAACACAATTGTATCAATTGAAAAAAATAAGTAATTTTATTAACAGTTTATTCTTCTACCCAAATAACAAAGATGTGGAAAAGAACACTAAAGTGCGAATAATCCTGAGATCTAATGAGCCTGGCAATCCCCCATCAGTCTGGGGTTAGGTCACCATAACCAGTGTGTGACTTTTTGCCTCATTCTTTGTGACCTTTGAAATACTAATTGAGTTCCTAACATACTCTGATAAAATTACCCTGTCTTAATTTTAAACTATGAATAATTCACTGCCCAAGAAATAAAGTAATCCCCCAATTCTATTTACTTTATTTCTGTGAAAAACTAGAAACAATTTATCTCTCTTTCCTGATCATAAAAATTATAGGTCACAACTTTGCCTGTGATCTCAAATTGCCTCAAAATCACCATACAACTTTCTCAAAGTCTGATGAATGTAGTGTTTCTAATTTCTAATTATCAGAGCTGCACAATATATCTTTCAGGTAAATAATTTTGCTTCAGATCTATTTCCAGCTAAAGTTTCTGGGTCAAGCCTGCTAATTGCCAAATTGTGACTTTGATTACAAGGTTACTATATTTCAGTAAGTGTCAAATTACAGTCATTAAAAACAACAACACTGAAGTCAGCTCAATCCAAACACTCTCCTGCTCCCAGCTCTGTGCTCTCTGGTTCCCCTGCCTGGAGTCCTCTGCCACAGAACCAGGGCCCTTTCCTCATCTCTTCCGTCTCTGCTCAGATACTACCTTCGCAATGAGGCTCTTCCTGACCACAATGATTAAAACTGCGAATGACACCTACGAGCCAGCCACATTCCCCGCATTAATTTTCTCCATGGAGTTTTTCATCATCTGATATTTTATGTATTTTTTTAAAATATCTTGTTTATTATTTGTCTTCTCCACTGGAATGTAAGCTTCATGTAGGCAGGAATTTTTGTCTGTTTGGTGCTGTTTTCCTAGAGTCTAACAAATGCACAATTAATATTTACTGAGTGTATATATGAATAAATGCATGAATATAAACAGGCAGCAAACAAAATTATATACTGATGTCAAAATATAAATGACTATGAAAGATATACCACAAGGGATTTTGTGTTATGTTAGAGGTCAAAGAGCAATAATACAAATATATTTTGGAAGGCCTTGTTAATATAATTTTATTTTTATTTAATTAATTATTTTATTTTTGTTACAGACGTTTCTCCTTTTCCTCCCACTGATTGCCCCTCCCTCTCCATCCCCGCCCTGTCCCCAACTTTGTTGTCCATGTCCGTTGTTCATGCACACATGCATATAAGTTCTGTGGTTTATTTCTCCCCGACCACCCCGTCTTATGGGGATTGTCAGGCTGTACCCCACTTCCATGTCTCTGAGACTACCCCATTCCTCAGACTGTTATGTTCATTATATTCCACAAATAAGTGAGATCATATAATACTTGTCTTTCTCTGGCTTGTTTTGCTTAGGATGACACTTTCCAGGTCCCTCTATGTTGTCTCAAAGGATAAGAGATCTTTCTTTCTTACAGCTGCATAGTACTCCATTGTGTATATGTACCACTGCTTTTTTATCTATTCATCTACTGATGGACACTTGGGCTGTTTCCAGATATTAGCTATTGTAAATAGTGCTGCTATGAACATGGGGGTATATTCTTTCTGATTGGTGTTTCAGGTTTCTTAGGGTATATTCCTAGAAGTGGGATCACTGGGTCAAATGGAAGTTCAATTTTTAATTCATTGAGGTAACACGATAGTGTTTTCCATAGTGGCTGTACCAGTCTGCATTCCTACCAGCAATGTACTAGAGTCCCCTTTTCTCCACACCCTCGCCAACACTTGTCGTTTGATGATTTGTTGATGGTGCCATTCTGACAGGTGTGAGGTGATACCTCATGGATGTTTTAATTTGCATCTCTCTGATGATTACTGATGTTGAGCATTTCTTCATATGTCTCTTAGCCATTTGTATGTCCTGTTTGGAGAGGTGTCTATTCAGCTTCTCTGCCCATTTTTTAATTGGGTTCTTTTTGTCTTCCTTTTGTTGAGTTGTATGAGCACTCTATATATATATTGGAAATTAACCCCTTATCTGATATATCATTGACAATTATGCTCTCCCATACAGTGGGTTGCCTTTCCATTTTGATGATTGTATCTTTTGCTGTGCAGAAGCTTTTGAGTTTGATGTAGTCCCATGTGTTCATTTTCTCCTTTGTTTCTATTGCCTTAGGTGATGTATCAGTGAAAATTCTGCTGCATATGATGTCTGAAATTTTGTTGCCTACAGTTTCTTCTAGGATTTTTATGGATTCATGAGTCATATTTAAGTCTTTTATCCATTTTGAGTTTATTCTTGTGTAGGGCGTAAGTTGATGGTCTAGTTTCATTTTTTTTGCATGTAGCTGTCCAATTTTCCCAACGCCATTTATTGAAGAGGCTGTCTTTACTCCACTGTATGCTCTTGCCACCTTTGTCAAATATTAATTGAGCATATTGCCTTGGATCCATTTCTGGGTTCTCTGTTCTGTTCCACTGGTCTATATGCCTGTTCTTGTGCCAGTACCAGGCTGTTTTGATTACTGTGACTTTGTAGTATCACCTGAAATCTGGTAATGTGATCCCTCCTACTTTGTTCTTCTTTTTCAAGGTTGCTGTGGCTATTTGAGGTCTTTTTTGGTTCCATATGAACTTTTGAAGTATTTGTTGTAGTTCTGTAAAGTATGTCGTTGGTATTTTGATGGGGATTACATTGGATCTATAGATTGCTTTGGGTAGTATGGACATTTTAATGATGTTAATTCTTTCAATCCATGAACAAGGTATGTGCTTCCACTTTTTTATATCTTCCTTTATTTCTTTTTTCAATGACCTATAGTTTTCTGCAAATAGATCCTTTATTTCTTTGGTTAAGTTTATCCCTAGGTATCTTAATTTTTTTGCCGCAATGGTAAATAGGATTGTTTTCTTAGTTTCTCTTTCTGTGAGTTAATCAGTGGTGTATAAGAATGCCATCAATTTCTTGATGTTAATTTTGTATCCTGCTATTTTTCCAAATTCATTTATTAAGTCTAGTAAATTTTTGATGGAGTCTTTGGGGTTTTCTACATATAGTATCATGTCATCTGCGAATAATGACAGTTTTACTTCCTCCTTTCCCATTTGAATTCCTTTTATTTTTTCTTCCTGTCTGATTGCTGTGGCTAAGACTTCCAGTGCTATGTTAAATAAGAGTGGTGAAAGTGGGCATCCTTACCTTGTTCCTGTTCTTAAGTGAAATGCTTTTAATTTTTGCCCATTGAGTATTATGTTGGCTGTAGGTCTTTCATATATGGTTTTTATCATGTCGAGATATGATCCCTCTATTCCCACATTGCTGAGCGTTTTTATCAGAAATGGTTGCTGGATTTTGTTGAAGCCTTTCTTGGCATCTATTGATATGATCATGTGGTTTTTTTTCTTCACTTTATGTATGTGGTGTATCACATTTATTGGTTTGCGAATATTGTACCAGCCTTGCATCCCTGAACATAATTTTTATAAAAGGAAAAAGTCTGAAAATTATAGCTGACAACAGACAAATTTGAATATAAATAAAGCCAGAAAGTAATTCGCTTTTACTATTCATTATTCAGAGTTGATCAGACCTGTGTTAGAGACTCTTATTTTAAGTATGAAAAGGGTCTAAATACTAAATACCAATATAATCTACTTAATTAAGAAGTGTTCTTAAACATAAGTATTCATGAATTAAAATTAGTGTTTTATTAGAATTTACTGAACATTTAGTATTCTACTAGGAAGTTTGGCTGCTCACAGTATTTGGCAATATCACAAAGCCCCTACTATGTGTACATACACAGATGGAATTCCCACAATTTTCCTGAAGAATTCTTTGATTTTGCTTTTACTATGTCATCACTGTTATTCTTGCTATTTTACTGCTCATTTATATTACCTTAAGTTTCATCATTATCAATTTAGTATCATTTTCACAAATGGTGATGCATATTTTATAATCTTTTTTTTCTTTAAATTCTTTTTCCCTATAATGTTCCATTAAGAGATATGGGGAGTGTTCTTTATTTATATTATAGAGAGAGAGAGGAAGGGAGAGAGAGAGATGGAAACATCGATGAGAAAGAACGTCGATTGGCCACCTCCTCCATGCCCCCCACTGGCAATCCAGCCCACAACCTGGGCATGTGCCCTGACCAGGAACTGAACCTCTTGGCGCATGGGTCGACACTCAGCCACTGAGCCACACCGGCCAGGTGAGATATTTTTTTTTAAATATGAACTAGTGTTCCTCCAAAAACATCATTAAGAGAATGAAAAGGCAACCTAGAGACAGGAAGAAGAGAGTTTTATCACATATCCCCAGCCATGGACCTACATGAAGAATATATAAGGTTATACATAAGAAAATATAGGCAATCCAATAGAAAAATGGTTGAAAGTCTTACATACACACTTTACAAAAAGGATATCCAAAAGCTCAACAAACATGTGGAAAAGAATGTAATTATATTACTCATCAGGGAAATAAACATTAAATCCACCGTGTGATACCACTACACACACACCAGAATGCCTCAGAAGAAAAGGCTTTAATATCAAGTGTTGGCAAGGATGTGGCAGATCAGAATTCTATACACTGCGGGGTGAGTACAAATTTGTATAACAACTTTAAAAAATTGTTTCCGTTAAAGCTGAACATATGCATACTCAAGATTTAGCTATTTCACTCCTAGGTATATAACCAGTATAAATAGATTCACACATATATTCACAAAAATAGACTATAGAATGTTCATAGCCCCATTTTTGCATAGCAGCACTATTTGTAATACCCAAAACACTGAAGACGTCCAGTGGAATAGATTTTAAACAGTGGAATAGATTTTAAAATTATGGTGCATTCACACAATGCAATTCTATACAGCAATGAGAAGGAGTGAACTACAATAGAGCGCAATAGGTGTGATTCTCAACAAACGTTATTTTGAAAGAATAAAAGCTGGACATAAAAGAGTACATTCCATATTATTACATGTATATAAATACATACAAAATTAATCTATGCTGTTAGAAGTCAGGATAATATCTTGGGGTGGCAGCAAGTAAATTACCAAAGAGAATATGAGAGAAATCCTAGATGTGGATAATTTTCTGTTTTTTGTTTGTTTGTTTGTTTGTGCTTACTTATGAGTGTTGAATTTGTGAAGATTCATCAAGCTGTATACCTCTAATGTATGCACTTATCTGAACTAACCTGTGCATCAATGAAGTCTTAATGTCTCAGTAACCAGGGCAGATATATACTTATATTTTGATAAGCTTATATCAGTAAGCTTATATTTTGATAGACTTTGTTTAGAACTAAGAAAGAACTAGCAAGTCAGTAAAATAGTACCTTATATATGGACACTCAAATACGCACCGAAAAGAACTAATAAAAGAAACATATTTCTAAGATTAGCAATGACAATTCTGAGATGGAAGAGAATGATTATGAGGTAGTTACTGTAGAAAGAAAGGCAATCAGGCCAAACAAGATGGCATATCCCTCCAACCCACACAATTCTATGATATGTGTCAGAGCCTTTCCATTAATTTTTCTTAGTACATCAGAAAAGCGGTTATACAGAAAACAGTCCCTTAGGAATGTGGAAAACATGGGGAAAGGGTGTGAATCAGTTCAAAGGCATGATATTTGTTCATTCAAGCATCCACCCTTCTAGTCATCCATTCATTCTTCTACTCGTATATCTACGTATCCCATTGGCAAGAAAAGGAATGAAAACACAAATCAGATGTGGAGTCCAACCGAAGGGAGAGCCGGCTGTGTATCCAACCTTTCCTTCCCCCAGTCCTATGGGATGCAGCTGCTCCTTTTTCATTGATAACTTAGAATTCTCTAGGTCACCCTTTCAGTACCTAGTTTACAATTTTATATCTGAGTGTAAACATTTCTTTATATACAGTTCACTCAAGGAATCAGTGTGGTTTCTGTTTCCTAACTGGATTCTCACTTATAAATGATTCCACCTCTTGCCAGAAAGATCTACAACACTTTGTGCCAGGTTTTTCCATCTACAACACACAGTGAGACAAATCACAATGTTCTTGACTCAACTCTCACTTCCATCTCACTCAGAGTAAAAACCCAAGCCCTCCGAAGGGCACAGTGGCCTCCTTGCTGCTCTTGGCATATGCGAGCTCTAATCCCGTCTCAGAGACTGTGCTTGCTCTTCCATCAGGCTGAAATGCTGATCCTCCCAGATGTCTGTGGAGCTCACTTCCTACCTCCTAATGATTCAAAAGTCACTTTCTCATTAAAGCCTTCCTTGAATACTTATTTAAAATTGAATCAATCCTTCCCAACCAAACTCTGGTGCTCCCTGTCCTCTTTCTCCTTTCCATTTTTTCCATAGCATTTATAAATATTTTAGATACTTTACAATTTGTTTCTCAGCTACCTCCACTTCCCCCAACTCTACTATTTAAGTCCCATGGGGCCAATTTTTTTTAACTCTTCTGGTCTGTGCTGTTGTACCCATAATTGAGAGAAGTGCTTGGCATATAATAGATTCGCAATATATTCATAAATGGGTCTTCATTAGGCTTGCCGAAGTATGATTATTTTGTAATACATTAAATCACAAAAATTGCAGCACAGATGTGTTTATAAGATATTTTTCTTAAAACGAGTAAAAGAAATGACATGAAGAAAAATTTAAAACATTAAGAATCTGAAATGATAGAAAAAAGAGGCTGCATAAGGGAGCCCCGGAAGAGCTTGGGGACAGGGGTGCTAAATACACAAAACTGATCGGCTATAATCTTATTTACAAAGGTAGAGTGAAGGAGATATGGGAAGCACCTTGGAGTTGAAGAAATCACATTAAATGTGGAGTAAATTATCTCAGCTTCCCCCACCCTACAACTCTACTGCTTGCTATAAATGTAATTGGGGGGAATACATTTAACCTCTTTTGCCCTCAGGTTCTGCATTTCTGAATTAAAGAAAATAATTTCCTCTTGCTTCTCTCAGAGGTCAAATGTGAAACTCAAATGAGATCATGTATGTAAGATGTACAAATGTAAAAATGTAGACTGATAATTATGATGACGATGATGATGTTATCTCTAATAGATGGGATTCGGAGAGCCAGAAGGGCAAGATATGCCCAAGGAGTCCCTGGCACGCCCTCTGTTTAGAAAAATTGATGCATAGCTATCTTCAGCTTCAGGGTTACTGGCTCTTCATCTGGGGTGCAATCAGAACGGTTGGCTTTTAAATCTGTTATGTATTTTGTGTGTACTGTGCCCTTCCCATTGAGTTGAAATTCAACTGTAGTCATTTATTTTATTTAATTAATTTTATTTTGTTTTGCATATTTTGAATTAAAGGCTCAGGAATGCCATATGTAAATATATGCAAAACAGTATGCAAATAGGTATAGAGAGCCAAAAACCCACCTTTAAACACACACACACACACACACACACACACAGAGGAATATATCATTGGAAAAATAGATTCTTCTCACAGGCCTACTGAGCTTTAGCTGTTTAGAAGAGTCACAGTTTAATCAAGATTATGGCAACAGATGATATGAATGCAACATTTAAACAATGTTTAATATTAGAGAAGTTCACAAAGTTAGCAACTTTGGTATATTTGACCCACTTCTCCTTATGTAACAAACACATTTCTGTGGCTTTAAGAAATTAGGTGGAGACGTAGAGGATGGATGGGTGGTAGGTGAGGTGGCTACTGTCTCTCACACCTGAGGTGCCATATGTCAGGCCACTAATTCACACATTTCTGAGAGATAAAATGAGAAAAGCTTTTTGTTTATTTTCAGAATTAAATGAGATCTAAAAGTAGGGATATCAAATCAGTGGGCTTTTCTGTTCCATTGTGGAGAAATTATTTTATTCCATAAACTCACAGTAATTGTGTAAAGGCTCTTGATCCCTGAAAATGGTGAAAAATTTATAGTTTTAACTTTCCTTATAGATGCTGTACTATCATTTGGAGATATTTGAATAAATAACACATTCTCACAAAGCTGAGATTAGTGCAGGCTTTTGATACAGAACACCCAAAAGTATGGATTATAACCATAGTTGAAAAAGGAAAAAAGTACCTGAATTCTGGTGACACATCTTTATTATTATATTTTTGCCATACTAAATATTTCTGTGTTCTGACTACCAGCAAAAGGGGATTTTTTAATATCTATTATAAGGAAGGCTGCATCAATATGCTTTTGAAATTTTTCCAAATTACAAAAAACTGACTTCACATAACACTTCATAATTTTCCTCATCAAATCCTAAAGACTATATTAAAACATCTGTTTTTGAAATATCTTGTTGACAGTAGAATGCTATACCCCCGGGGAGTCTCCTAACTTTGCATAAAATTTGCATACTCATAAATAAGTTAACACTGATGGGGGGGGAGTATATCAACTGCAAACAATGCAAGTATTGTCCGTATATCCTTTTTATAATTGACTTAGAACAGAGAACTACAGATTTTTTGAAAAAATAATTTTCTCTCAATCACCTTTTAAATGAGACTATGAATTCTTTATAAAAATTTCTGCCTCCCAATTTTCCCTACCCTGTTCTCAGAAATCCAAAGGTAACTCAAATTGCTTCAATATTCAGAGGCAAAATATAATGTAGGTATGTGCAAATATTTAAAGTGTGACATATATAATAGATTCTAAATGACATTTTATAGCAACATACTCATACCCTAGACTGAGACATGGAGTAAGGTAGGCCTTATATCTTTTGCTCTTATCCTTCACACAACTTTATACTTATATAATCTGGGTAAATTAGATACCCCAGTCAAGTACCAAGAAGTACATCATAATTTTTTTGTTTAGTTAACCATGTGCCTTCAACTCTTTAAGTTTGAAACTTACCTTCTTCCATGTTTATTCTGGTCTCACACTGGCCTGGAGAACAATGGAATACAATGGAAAATTACTCCAGAGAGACAGCTGTCCAATCTGCTTGCTGCAGAATCAGTGTTATTACATTACTAATGGAATACATGAATGCATTACTGTGTTATCACAGAAGACTATCATTCTCATGTAATGACTAGAAACTAGCTTTCTGATTCCTATTAATGCTCAGTTTCATATACTAGGTCAGTGAGATTCGAATAGGTAAGGCCTTGACCAGTGAGTGAGGTTCCAGGGAAGACAGAAAGATGCCTCCACCCAAATTACCTTATACCACTGGATGATGCACAAAGTTACACAACAGAATTGTATCTTTTATTTATGATTCTCTATGTTGTTTAAATAAAAATATTTTGAGGAGGGCCTAACACTATGAATAAAGGTATTATCTGTCATTTATAACTTGATGAATGGACTCTTAACCTGGGACCCATGAACCATTGACAAGATTTAGGGGAATAGTATACTTTCTTAAACTATATGAAAATTGTCGTTTACATGCATTTGTGTAAATATTTGGAGGAAAATAACCTATAGATTGTGATATATTCTCAAGGGAGTTCACACACACACACACACACACACACACACACACACATACACACATACTAAAAACCAATGTTTCAGTGTGAATGACATTTTTGAGAACTAGATTGGACAGGGGTCTGGAAAGAAAGAGTGTAAGGTGCCTGGCAACTAAGCAGGATATAAGAAGACAAGGGTCCCAAGATCCTGATAAAGAAGACACATATGTACTCTTTTCTAATATCCATTTTTAAAAACTCTTTGTCCAAAATATTGTAAACACCACTTCAGAAGGCTCTGTATATGTTCAACCAGAACACAACTGGGCCAGTACCAAGTAATGAGTCCTAAAGGACTGAATCCACAGCAGTATATATTGTCTCTATTAATTAGGGTACGTTCCTTTGCTTGTAACAGAAAACCCAACAAAAGAAAGAAAGTTTATGGTATTGTTTGAATGAAAAGTCCATCAATAGCATCAGTAAATATGTCCTGATTCAGTACGAAAAATTAATGTGACCAGAAACATGTTTCTCTCTATTTCTCTATTTGTCTCCTCTATCTCCTTGGGTCTGTTTATGCTGCTGCAACAATGAGAACTATGCCTCCTTGTTCAGATACAGCAGATCTGCCTTAGCATAACCAAAAAAATATCTGAGATTCAGGATTGGTTAAATTACATGTCTATCTTGGACTCATTGTAGAGAAGGGGGTAAATTATGCTTTAATAAAGCCTAACCAATCATGACCCTGGAGCTTGGAATGAAATTTATCTGATCCAAGTAAGTGGCTGAGAATATAGGAGAAGGAATGATCTGTCCAAAGGAAGTCTGTGGTATTTTCACCAAAAATAAAAATAAAAATAAAAAAAAACAAGAAGAAAAATATACTAGCAATCAAACAAAGATTTTCTACCATATTACCCAAGAAAGAAATGAAAGAACACTTCTTAACCAAAGTGTGTTGATATTCACAGTGAGAGAAACACCAGGACCAGGTTTACAATAAAGAAACAGGGCATTAACCAAATAATAATGTCAAGATCTAGGAGCTGGATGGGAGATGGGAGCAGGTCAGGAGGGAGACAAGAACCTTCTGGGCAATGACTACAAACCGTATTGGAGCTGCTTTGATTCACAGGCAGAAGGAATTTGCTGTGTGGTGGGTGAAGACAGCTTAACAGTACAGATCAGGAATTTATGACCTATACCTGTCCACAAGAAACTGCTATTACCAATACCATCAGGTTTGTAGTACATAGAAGCCATCTTTTATTGACAGCTGGCACTGAGTTTAGATTCCTCTCCATTCGTTCTTCATTACCTTGTAATTCAAAGTCACTCTTCCCATTCCAATCCCAAATCTCTCATCTTGGAAAACACAACTGCTCTGGGACAGGAATGCAGTTGGCGGTGTTTCTTAGAAATACCTATCTGGAACTGTGAAGTGTCTGAAGTTTTACTATACTTGCAATCTGACAAGTTAGTCCACTGTAATTCCATGAATGCTGGCAAAAGGCATGACTGCTGGGTCAAAGACAAAGGACAATCTAGTGCTTACAGCAACAACAATAGCCAGAGAACCAGCATTTGTGCTGAGTGGGGTTCACATAGGCCATGCCAAAAAGGGCCAGATGATACCTGCACCTGTAGTTGGTTGCATTACAGAGAGGAACTCTGGTCCTGGAAAACCCAAATCTTTATACTGGACAGTTCAACATGCTTCTAAGAGCCACGGGCACCATTCAAATCCCTAGGTGTTTGACAATCACCTTAGGAATAGAAATATGAATTAAGTGGAAAATAAGACAGGGTAGTTAGAATTACTGAAAAATTTACCAGATCTTTTTGTTAAAATGCAAATCTTGGGAGGAATGTCATTATAACAGCTATTTGCTAATGTTCTGAATCTGTTAAGCATTTTTACATCTACTGGTTTATTCTAACTATACAACTAACCCTGTATAACAGGCAAGTACGTGACTATTATGCTATTTAATAGCAGAATAAAACTGAGACACAAAGATGTTAAGCAACTTATTCACATAAAAACCTTGTGGGTTACACTGAATCATTCAATTAAATTGTAACATCATTAGCAATATAGCAATGTAATTTCTCCCAGAATAATAAATATGTATATATCATTCAATTCTTCATAGATACACATAAAAGTATAAAATACATAACAGATAAAATGGAGTGTTAGCTACATTTTTGTGAGGTTATAGGGTTAATAGCATTGCTTCAGAGCACTTCAAAATATTCAAATGATGGACCCTTGAGTTGTTACTCTGGAGGATACTTCCTGTTTGATAAGAATAACAACCAGGTTGTTCAAATTCTGCACTAACTTTGAAAAGATTATGGATGCAAGCATTCATTGTTTTTTGTAAGCAGCTCCAAGCTCCCCCAATTAGAAACACTTTTTTAGTTAAGTAATATTCACTAATCTGTCAAATTGAAATCACTTTACAAATGAGGAGATTAATTCTATTTTATCATTTAACTATAGGATATTAATCATCTGGTGAAACAGAAAGATTAACAAAATGAACATGTTCAAATCATTTGGCAAATATCTGCTAACAAAAGCAGATAAAAACTCTTTGGTGGAGGGGGGAGATGATTTTTTTTTTTTTTTTACCTGAGACAACAGCCAATCACAAAGTGTTATAGTGTTTCTGAAATCTATAACACAGTAGCAGATTGTCAAAAAGGGTTAAAGACATGTCAGCCATGATTCCTTGCAGCTCTCAAGAGTGTGGCAACATGTATTATTTGGCGTAATCATGACACAGATCTGCATGTGTATGTCTTCAATAATTCATGTTGCAGCTTGTCTCACTGTGGGGACAGATGTCAGTGAAACCAGTGACAGCCGATCATGCTGATCCCACGCATAATCACGTGCGGCTGAACCCACAGTGACACTGAGCCCTGAGTATGTGCCCACTAAACCTATTGGAGCTAAGAAAATATGGGCCAGCAAGTTTGGGTGAAATCACTTATTTTATAACTACATTAAGTACACATATGTAGATGTATGTATGTATAAAAACATCTTCCATATAATTTCTTAAGATTTGGAAAGCTTTATATTTTAGACTAGGTTAAATGTGAGGACATCCTTACATTTGAATGTCATATTTATTAGGGCATTAAAATATACATAGAAAATGTTTCTAACAAAATCAATTATTTATTCAGTATAGAAATGTATCTGTCTTCTACAAATAATTTATTGAATTACCAATCTTGATTAATCTGTCACTGCTAATTCATGTATAGAACAAATAAATGTCACATATCTGGAAGATTAAACCAGCCCACTGAAGTTTTGTTCTCAAAGATTTATCTTTGTTTCTCACAATGATTAGTATTTTCTTTTAACATTTGGCATTAATTAAAAAATTATCTTATTCCAGATACTCTAAGAGAAGTATTAATGTATATCTGTAAGTATCTATATAAATAGTCAACCTGCCCACAGTTAGTCTAATCCTTATGCAATACTCCTTAACAAGTTATATAGCAAGGGACTAGAATAAGAGAGTGTAGCTATTGCTTCTACTAGAATAGTAACTCGACATACCTTTTATTTGTGCATAAAGAAAAACAAAGCTAGCAGTTTCAAAGCCTTTCAAAAGTCAAAATATTGTGTAATATTTTTAGATCTCAAATCAGCTCCGCTTATTCGTTTTGTAAATAATATTAGAGAAAAGTGTCAAGCTTCACTTATAACCAAGCAGAATCTTTACCAACCAGAGAATACCATGTGTGTTGGTATGTGTAGATAAATGTGTGAGTATATACTTTAAAATATTCACCAGAATGAAACATTCATCTTTGTGTTTTTTTTAATAACATAATATGTTCTTCTGCCATTTTTGACGTGGCCTTAAACATGTAGCATTTTGGTTAGCTTTTGGAGTCATTTCTCTCGCTGATTTTATTGTTTTTAGAAAGGAAGTTACTGGCTTATTCCTAATGACTCCTCTGATCTGTCCTCCCTGCTCTTAGATCTACACTTGGAAGAAGGCATTGATTTTGCATTATTCCAGGATTAGACGGTTTTTAAGATAATATGAGTCAGGGAATCTCTTTAGTGCTACCATGCATAGTGTTGCCTAACAGTGGGTACCATTTTTCTTTGGAGATGCATTTACATAAACATTTCTAATCACGGCTCCATAAAGAGACTTGGTATAATAATTCATGACTTTTAGGTAATATGTCATGTGAATCTCAACATATGGCATTACACTCTACAATGGCAAACTTGGCTTCCAAAGGGACCTGGAACACATCCAGTGAGATGAGAATAAGCCAAACTTGATAGAAAACCATATCGATGCTAATCCAGGTTTACACCTTTCATTCAGACTCGGCACTCTCCAGCAGATGGTTCAGTGTTGAAGCACTAATGTTAGCAAATGTCAAAACTATTTTGCTAGACTCCCCAATTGTTCATACAGATCATTTTTCAAGTGCTGGATATCAAAAGAGTATTAATAAATGGTAGCACTAAGTTCTCTGATCACAAATGCAGGGTTTTAGTTTCAATTTCCAAAGACAATCTGGCTTTGCTCCCTTGGAATATAGCCAACCAGCTTCTACAAAGGAAAATCAAATTTTAGAAGTTTCTTCTCTGATTCTTTAGCCTACAAGGGCATAGACAAAGGGATGCAGAATCATTTGGCAGATAGCATTATTAGTGGTTGCTATATCAGTTTAATCATTCCAACAAATTTCATGAGATAAAGACTCAGAATGAAATTTCTTATCTTGGGATTCATGAACATAGAGAAATAAACTAAATGGGCTTCAGAGGGTCCACAAATCATCGAATTTAGAGGCAAAAGTGGTTTGGGTGTGCATACACAAACTTGTATGTACATAGACATATAACTAAATGTGCAAGATGAATGAATGAATGAATAAGTGCAGCCTTTGTATCCGGATCTAGAATGATTTTAGTTATGTTATGGAAAGTCAGAATTACATTTATAAAACATGAAAGAATGTATCTACATCTAGAAAAAAAACATATTTAAGCATCAATTGATCGCTTAATGCTTTTAGAAACTATGCTGTCTTTAAAGCATTTTTTCTTCAAATATAAAAATAAATTTCATGAAGTAGAAATTAATCATCCTGTTTTGTAGACATTTAACTGCAAATGTCTCAGAGAGGCTTAGCCAGGCTCTCCCCATGGATACTCTTAAATTAGCCTTCCTGACTCTGAATTCCTCTTTTCTTTTCTTTTCTTTTCTTTTCTTTTCTTTTCTTTTCTTTTCTTTTTTTTTCTTAAATGTTCACCCAAGGATATTTTTTCATTTATCTTCAGATAGAGTAGGGGGGAGGGAGAGAGGGAGAGAAACATCCATGTGAAAGAGACACATCAGCTGGTTACCTCCCACACAATCCTGACCAGGGCTGGGGATGAACCAAAACCAAGATACATGCCCTTGACCAGAATTGAACCCACGACTCACTGGTCTGCAGGCTGACACTCTAACTGCTGAGCCAAACTGGCCAGGGCTACTTTTTTTCTTTATAACACTTTTATTCCTTTAATAATGGTCTTTACCTTAGTGTAAACAGACTACAATCCCAAGAGCAAAAGACAGTTAGCCAAGTCTATGATAGCATAAGTTGACATACAAATAAACCACTTTCAGGTAACACTTCTTCTCTAAAAATGTCTTTATGCAATTCTAAAGAATAGTCACTATTATTATCCTCAAGACTTGCCCTGTGTATGTCACTGCTTAAACAGCTGACAGGTTGGACAGGACAACACTGTTCCAACTACTTAGCTCATACTTAAGCAACTCTGTGTATTTTCCTTACTTCTGAACCCTAATTTGCTCTTCTCACTATGTCTTTTATGATTAACCATGGTTTTACTTTCAATTTTGTTCATTATCAATTTCATCACTGAAAACTATTCATATTTCTTTCATGTTGTGACAGGAATTCTTTGCTGAAGCTAAAAAAAAAACAAACAAGAATGAAACAAGCTAAGAGAATAACACTGTATTCCATTTTTCCATTTAAAATATGTTACAAAACAGCTTTGAGTTTAAAAATTTTTGACAGTGTATATTCAATTTTTCAACTAACAGATGTACGTACATAAAATTATATGATTGAAATTCAGTGTCATGGGCTTTAGTCATTTAGTTTGGGCAAACTCAAGGCATTGCTTTATCATACAGCCCTTGAAATATGCCTGTTTAATAATGAGGGTGGGGGGTTTCTGTGAAATAGTAATATGGAAGTGTCTTTGAATTTAAAAAGGGTAGTTTATGTGAATATTTTTTAAAATACTTTGATTTATGTTTTAAATGAAAAGTGATTTTCTTTGTGTGTTTTTTTTAAGAAATCCATTCATAAGGAGATTAAGTGAGTAAATAGATGGCTATTCAGCAAATGAAGAAACATGTCTTAGAACTTCTAGTTCAGAGTTCTTCATCCTAAAACACCAACAATTAGTAATGTGTTTTCTAATTAAGACATATTAGGTCTATTTGCAACTATTTAATAAAAAATTTGAGGACATTAGGAATTATTGATGAGGTTTGCTCCGTGTTCTTATCAAGGTTCTGAGAAATATAGAGACAAAGTGAACTTAATAAAGGCAATAGATGAATACTTTTAGCAAAGACAGTCCAGTAGGAAAATTGTAAAAGTGTAGTTTGAAAGTGGTCAATAGCAGTCCTACGCAAAGTGCCTACATGGGAATATAAATCAACTTCATCAGAAGATACTGTTTGATTCAGCTACATTATTTTTTATTACATGACATTCTCAATAAAGAAAGAAATGTGTTCAGTTCTATTTTGGGGGAAACATCCTAGTGCAGGATGGACTAGTAACAAATTGTTTAGATACTGTTACCAGTTGGCTAACCATACTTTATGTAGATTTGTCTAAAGAAAGATGATTTCAATGCATTATCACTGCTAAATATCTGTTTCTAGTCAAGATTTAAAAATCACTGGTGGCCCTGGCCCATTTGGCTCAGCAGTTAGAGTGTCAGCCCGTGGACCGAAGAGTCTCAGGTTTGATTCCAGTCAAGGGCACGTACCTGGGTTGCAGGTTTGATCCCTAGCCCCAGTTTGGGTCCTGCAGGAGACAACCAATCAATGTGTCTCTCTCACGTCGCTGTTTCTCTCTCTCTCCCCTTCCCTCCTACTCTATCTAAAAAGTCAATGGAAAAATATCCTTGGGTGAGGATTAACAACAACAACAACAAAAGTCACTTGTGAATAGCAGTGCTTTTTCTACTCAATACAATTTTCAATTATAGGAGAGTTTTAGAAAAAATGTATTACTGCTAACAGAAAATGCTACAAAAATAAAATTTAGAAAATGAGCACAAAAGACCAAAAGTTCACATGTTAGTTGTATTATCTTCAGTAATCTTCCTATAACTGACAGGCAAGCACAGGACAGTGGTAAATGTTCATTTTCTCTTTTATTGTGGATTGAATAACTCTATACCTAGCGTGACAAATCAAGGAGTGTTGACCATTTTCCTCTTAGGAATGACGAGCTTTAACTTGCAAGCACCTGCTTATACTAGCTTAGGCTTTCTTGCTTGTGTGATATCAATTAAGTGAGTGACATCTGTCTTATTCAGTTCAGGCTGCTATAACAGAATGCCATAGAATGGGTGGCTCAAACAACAAACATTTATTTGTCACAGTTCTGGAGGCCAAGAGTCCATGATCAAGATACCCATAGATTCAGTGTCTGGTAAAAGTCTTCTTTGTGGTTTGCATATTGCTACCTTCTCGAATGGTGAGGGGAGGAGGTGGAACTCTGGTCTCTTATAAGGACACAAATCCCATTATAAAGATTTCACCCTCATGAGCTCATCTAAACCTTTTACCTCCAAAAGGTCCCACGTCCAAATATTAGGGTTTAGGGTTTTAACATATGAATTTTGTAGGGACACATTTAATGCATACCAATAAAGTGAATGTCATCTAAAATATATTGGTTTCTGATACCATTGCAATTAAACCAGTTACTAATAACAGAAAAGGAGCAAAGGGGAGGCCAACTAGCATAGGCCTGCCATTTGTGCAGCTTTGCCAGGAAGACAGTTTACCACTCCCCAGGAAGCCACTGGTCTATCCCCCATAGATCACTGCGGGAAGGGACTGGACAGGGGGAGAATAGACTCATGCCCAGTAATGTCTGGGTGAAATCCGGAAGGTACTTGCCTGTCAGTCATACCTGGGAACAGATCATTGGTCAGAGTAGGCATGGCCACTGCACGCGCTGGAAGATTTGAGATATTTAATCCCCTAAACAAAGGAGTTTGCTCTCTTGTGCTCTTTTTTGTTTTTAATATTTTTTTTTTTTTCGCTATTACCTTTAGAGAGACAGGAAGGGAGAGGGAGAGAAATAGAAACATTGATGAGAGAAAACATCGACTGGCTGCCTCCTGCATGCCCCCCACTGGGGATTTGGCTCACAATCTGGGCATGTGTCCTGACCGGGAATTGAACTGGTGACCTCTTGGTGCATGGGACACTCAACCTCTGAGCCACACCAGCCAGGCTCTCTTGGGCTCTTGCACTGTTGGTTTGTATGCTGTCTTGGCTCTCCTGCATTCACCCACATGGCCCACAGCCATGTGGACCCCCTACACAATGGACTAATGGACTGCAATTAGCCTAATGCTAAACTGGACCTGGTTTCAACATGGAATGGAAACTCTGGGCACTAGCTTTGTTTCTAGCTCTACTGAATTCCCAGCTGTACTTCATCCAGGACTGGACTAAAGGAAATGGGAGTTTGGGAACCCAGAAATGTAATACCATGCAAATCTCAGAAAATTCTTTTTCTTGAGATATTGTAAAGACCTCAACCCCAGCACTCAGTAGGGAAAAGGGATCCCTCACTTCCACCAATAACAGCTTCCAGATAGGACCAATATATGTTTGAACTATTTTCAAGCTAGAGATGGTCTATGATAACTCTGGGATGAAAATGCTATGTTCTTACAAGGAAACAGGCTATCCATTATTCTTATAATTTAGTAGGATAATTGGGTGTATGCTATGTAAGCCCAAGACTTCTTATACTCAAGCACCTTTTTAATTAACAGAAATACCAGATGTATCATTTCTGTAATAACTAAGATCATTCCAAAATATAGCAATTTGGGAAATCCAGATCCCTCCAGTATAGAGCAGTGACTAGGCACCCAGAATCAGACCTCCTGGGTCGGAGCTTCGTCATCTGAGCTCCAACATGGACTGAGTAATTCTAGGCAAGTGACTTGGTCTTTCTCTGTGCAGTTTACCAATTTATAAAACAGATATAATCACAGGATTTATCTCCAGAGTCAGGATTATATGAGATAACCATGTAAAGAGCTTAGCACAACAACAGTGGTTAAGCACTCAATAGATGCTACTACTGCTATTTAAACATGATGATTTCACCTACCCCAGAGGCTTGATTTTACAAATATGTCAAGGTTAACAGATTCTAGTGTCCTGAGGGGTAGCAGGCATTATTATTTCTAAGGATATGTTGACCTTAAGGAAAAGTGTTTTCCCTACAGATCCAACATGATCACTAACCATTCTGACACATAATATTTTTAAAGAAAAAATATTTTTACCTTTAGCTTCTGGACTGTTTGTTCAAGACAAGGCTCTATGGGAAACCATGGCTTTGTTTTAAGACATTTTATTCTGGGAAAGGTGGTTCTGAATATTCAGTAGGGCTCCAGGCTAGTGATTCTGTGGTTCGGTTTCTTCCAGGAAGCCCTTGACAAAGGTCACAAACAATTTGCTGGCTCCTCTTATTAAAATAAAGATGGAAAGCACTGATGATAACTCTGCCCAGCAGCTAACTTCATCATCTGTAGCAGTTTCAACATATGCTTGTGAGATAATGAAAAATATAGCATTAAATACAGCGGCAGATTGAATCTTGTTTCAGAGTAAATATAGTAAGTCATTTTTTTCCCTCTTCATTTCATCAGAACCTGTTTAGCATTAGACTGTTAATATCTTCACTGATACATGACAAAACCATTGCATAATATACTGCATTTCAGACCAACCCCCACATAAAAGTGAGCAACAGAAAACTATGAACATTAATTGAGCATTCAAAATAATGAAGTGCTTCAAGCCAACCCTCTTCAAAAGCCTTCCACTCTTATAGTTTTGCAGGAACAGGTTTATAAATCTGACATGCTTTTCTGGTCCCATTGAATAATATGAAAATGTCATTTTTCTGAACTACAGTCAATATTAAATTTTTTTAACACATATTGTATAGCCAATAGTAAAACTATTCTATGCTATTTTTATGAAATAACCTTGTTGTTGTTATTAATGCTCACCCCAGGATATTTTTTTCACTGGTTTTCAGAGAGAGAGTGGAAGAGAGGAAGGGGAGAGAGAGAAACATCGATGTGAGAGAGACGCATCAGTTGGTTGCCCCACATGACCCTGACCAGGGCTGGGGATCAAAACTGCAACCCAGATACATGCCCTTGGCCAGGAATCGAATCCACAACCCTTTGTTGCACGGTCTGATGCTCTAACTGCTGAGCCAAACTAGCCAGTGGATGATATAATCTTTTTTAAAAAGCAAGTTTTGAATCTACAAAACACGTTTGTCAATATTGCAAAGGAATGAAAGATTATTTACACTTTAATCTTCAAGGATTAGAAAAATACCGGTCTTGACCAGTATTTTGTCATGGTAAGTAGCTTCCTAGGGAAATTATAGCTATTTGAAGACTACATATGCTTTTTTTCCGATGATAATTTAAATTATCAATAATAAAAAAACATGTAACTACTAATTCAAAATAAAATCAAATAAGTGAACAATGATTGGATTTGTGTTTGTATTGAAGAGTATATCTCAGGAAACTTTTATACACACACACACAATTCCAAGAAATATCTCATATTAAGTTAAAATGTGATTTAAGACCGAAAGTATTTACTCATTTTATTAAGATAAAAACTGAATTAGGAGCTGACATTTTACTGGTATTATCCTTTGGTTGGTGACCAGTAAAATATGGGTCTTTCCTGCTTTATGCACGTGTAAGTTTCTGTCCCATTCCTTCGTCCCTTGCTCCTGAATGCTGAACTCGCTGCCTCTCTTTAGATGTTTTCATTAGGGGTCCATCTAAATTCCCTTCTCTGAGTTGTCCCACCTACACTGTTGCCAACATATTTCCCTTTCAAAAGTGACGTTAGGAAAAACATCTTCCTTCTATTGGCTCTGGTTTACAGAGCAATAAATGGCTCAGCTGCAGCCATTGCTTCAGGATCCAATTAAACAAAGAATTGCAGATGCTGTAGATTTTTTGTACATGCCTAATGATACAAGCAGCTGCATGGTGTGCATATGTTCATTTCCTATTCTTTGACAAAGACTACAGAGAACCTGAACTTGCAACAGGCATGGGCTGTGTGGTATGTTCTTAAATGTTATTCAAAGTCAAATGTTTTTAGAAGTAAAAACAGCAACAAATAACCAAGTGACTTCATGAATTGTGGCCTAAGGTTTAATGTTCTTTTATATTGAGCTTGAAATCTATCATATGGATATATCCAGCCCAAATCGACTTCAGATTATGCCATATAGTCCTTCTTAAGGGAATATTCTCCTTATATTTGTTTCAGGCAAGTGTCTATTTATTTTTTAATTACATAGTTTTAATATAAACTGAAGTATATAGATAATATATACTAAAGCTTTAAAGCATAATAATAAAACAAGCCCTTGTGAATCTATCATCACCCAATTATCTAACAATGATAACATCATAAATATTATTTCTATCTCTTTTTTTAAGCTTTACTACATTTAGTTCAAAATACATTTAGTCCTAATTGCCTTTGTGATTTCTTCTTTGACCCATAAAATATTTTAAAGTGTACTTTATACTTTCCAAATACTTGGGTATGTTCCAGTATCTTTTGTTATTGATTTCCAATTTTAAAAATTAATTTAATTATCATCAGGGAATAGACTTTGTATAATTTAAATCCTGTTAAGTTTATTGATTTGTTTTATGGCCTAGAATACAATCTATTTTAGTCACTGTACCATGTACACTATAAATTTCACTGTTTGGGGGAAACTGTTCTCTAAATCCAGTGAGGTAAAGATGGTTGGTAGTACTGTTAAGTGCTCTTTATGCTTACTGATTTGCTCTTTCCGTGCTTTATCAGTCATTGAAAAGAAAACACTGAAATCTACAGCTATAATTTAGAATGTGTCTATTTTAGTTCCATCAGTTTTTGGCTTCATACATTTTAAAACTCGGTTATTAGTTGCACAAAGCTTTAAAATTGTTCTCTCCTGTTGTCCTACTATGAATTGATCTTTTATTATTATGAAATGACCCTCTTTATCTCTGATAGTAACTTTTTGTTTTATATCTAAATAGGTGATGTCCTCACATATTTTTCTTTCTCTTCAGTAATGTCTTGTTTATTCCTAGTCATTTGTGTTGTCATGTACACTTTAAAATCATTTTGTCAGGTTCCTCAAAATTCCTACTGAAGTTTCTGTTAAAATCTCTTTGAAATTTTACATCAATTAGTAAAGAAAAGGACAAGAACCTGATCAAGGATATCCACCCAAAACATATGGTAATCAATGGCTAAGCATCAAAAGCTTTACCTCTAAAATAAGAAAGTAGATAAAGATTATGCTTATTACTACTTCTACTTAACATTGTACAAGGACTTTAGCCAGCTCAATAAGACATGAAAAAGTAATACAAAATATATGGGTAAAAATGAGGGGAAAGTTGTCATTATCCATTAAGTGACAGATATGTCCACATCGAAAATCCCCCAAAAGACCTACAAAAAAATTACTAAAAGTAGTAAGATGATTGAGTTCATTGAATATAATGTTAATTGTACGAAAATGTTTGGCAACAAAGATTTAGTAAATGTAATTTTAAAATGACAATATCAATAAAGTTAAGGAAATTAGAAATAAGTCTAACAAACAATGGAAAAGACTTTAAAAATAAAAATTACAAAAATTAATTGAAATATAAATTTCAACAGTTACTGAGGATGCATACAAGAGTAATTATCTTCATGGTGGCTGTGTATGGTAAAAACATTTTGAAACAGTTCATGAACCTTGAGTTGAAACACATAAAAAACTGTAATTACAAGAAAAATAAACACAAGATATTCAAGAATGTTTACAGCATTGTTTGCGTGGTAGGCAGAATTCTATAATGGCCTCTAAGAGTTCTACCCTCTGGTATATGTACCCCATATAATGCCTTTGCTTAAGTGTGAGTAGGATTTGTGAATATAATGAGATATCATCTCAGCAATGATGTTACATTGTATGGCAGAAAGAATTTTCAGAATTAAGGTCTCTGATTAGTTGACTTTGAGTTCATCAAAAGGAATATCACCTTTGATGGGCCTGACCTAATCAGGGATCACTGAAAGCATGTAGGAGAGATTCAAAGCTAAAGACATTTTATTTGCTGGACTTGAATAAACAAATTATCATGTTGCAGAATGGTTCACATATCAGGGAAATGTGGGGGACTCTGAAACTGAAAAAGTTCTGCAGATAGCAGGCAACAAGAAAGCAGAGACCTCAGTCTAACAACCTCAAAGAACTAAATCTTACCAATAACTTGGAAGAAGACCCTGAACCTCAAAGGAGACTGCAACCCTAACAAACACCTTTATTTTGGCCTTATGAGATCCTAAGCAAAAAAAAAACCAAAAAAAACAGCTGAGCCAAGCTGTGCACTGACTACTGAGCCACTAACTATAAAACAACAATGGTGTGCTATTTTAATAAGCCTCAAAGTCTGTGGTAAATTTGTTACAGCAGTAGAAATAACACAGTTTCCAATAGCCAAAAAAATCCCACAAAAGACAAACACACACAACCACACAAACTGGAAGTAACGCAAATGTTCCTAGTCATACAATGTTACATTAAACCACGATAAAATGAAGTAAACTATTCCAACATGAATGAGTCTTAAAAATCTGTTGAGAAAAAAATGTAAATCACACAAGTGTACACTCTATACTCTCTTTATATAATTATTAAAACAGGAGAAATTAAGTATGTTATTTAGGACATATATCAGTGAGGAATGGATAATATATAAGTCAGGACTGAGATTACCTCTGGGGGAGAAAAATATTTGAGAGAGTTATAAAAGTGGCTTCAAAGGAATTAGTGTTAGCCTGTTTCTTAGGTTCCTTGTGAGGACATGAGTGTTTATTATTTTCTAAACTCTGCATATATGTTATAAACACTCTTTCATGATGGAAGACACATTTAACCATTATGAGTATATAACCCTGTAAAAAAATAAGCCCCCAAATTCTCCAAGGTTAATCTCTTGTCTTCCTAGATTAGAAACTGAGTAATAAATTCATCAAGTAGAAAAAAATGATGTGTGGCTCTCCAAGTGCATTTAAATACAGCAACAGCAGGAAGAGCCCTGGTAGCTCTCATCTCTTCACCCTAATTAGTGATGGCAGTTGAGGCAGATTAGCAAAGTGAACCAGGAAACTCGTGACCCAGGTGTCATCTTTCTCCTTTCGCGTTGTACGCTTTGCATGTTCAATCTGGGCTGTGTTGGGGAAGGAAGCCGCGAGAAGACCCAAGTGCTAATATCCGGGAGAGAGGAAGACACGCAGGCGGAAAATTGGGGGAGAGAAAAAATTTTAATATGCTTCACGTTTCTTGGATTAATTCGAAAGTGAATTATAAAGCAGAGTTTAACTGGCAACATGATTGTGGGTGAATTATTTATCCAGTTGAAACCCACAGACTACCTTCATAATATTGAGCTGTTTTGCTTACACACTCTGAATGGTGAATCAGGGGAATTACCTTAGCAAGGGTTCTGTGAAACTCTGTCAAACCTGAACTGTGAATCTTCCTGATAACATATTGAGTGGCAAGTCGATTCTCTGTTTTCACACTAATTTTTCAAACCCAGTTCTACTTCCCCAAAGCTAGTTCTGAATTTGGGGACTACTATGACTAAAGCAAATTATCAGACCTAGATTTATGACAGGAACAAGATTTTGTCATAAGAGTTTGCATAGATACATCCATGTCGCCTGCATTTTCATCACTTGTATCAAAGTGATGCTCAATCAGATTTCACAAAGCTTAATTCTCATGATCAGCTAGCAAGGATCGCCATGTATCCCTAAATTACTGGACACTTTAAAGATGTTCTACTTTGTAAATTAATTATAACCCTGGAACTACAGAAAGAGGGGTAAACAGGGTGGTACTGTGTATATGTTACTGTTCTGGCTTGAAAAATATAGCAAATTACTTACTACAAAGAATTATCATTAACACTGAAAAAAGATAATCCACCAATTTCCCCATTTTAGTGTAAAAATTCTAAGTTATTTGCTATAAGGTTATGACCTGGGCCTCATGGCTAAGGTGACCAAGTGACTCCATTTTTATCATCAGTGGACTTTCCTTGTTTTCTTGTTAGACCTAAAGGCCCAATTGGTTGAAATAGCAAAGGTGGTAGTAGCAGCCTTAAGGGAAATAGGGCCCATGGGGAAGGATCACCCTAGGAAGGGTCAGGATGACAGGCCTAGATCCTGATTAGGAATATAAAAGACAAGGGCAAAGTCAGGTGTAGAGGAACAAAGTAAAATCTTTAACTTAGAAAAATGACAGGGCCAGGGCTCCTTCCAACTGAACCCTCGGGAGCCAAGAATAACAAGAAAATAGGGGACAAACTAGTTAGTTTCCTGATAGATACTGGTGCAGCAGACTCAGTCCTGACCGAGCCAGTGGGCCCCTAACCTACCCCTGGACTTCAAAGAGGACTATAGACCTTGGGAAAAATACCGTGAGTCATTCGTTTCTGGTCATGCTGGAGTGCCCATAACCCCTACTCAGACGTGATCTTCTCCAGTGATTGTTCACTTGGTGGCTACTGCCACTCCAGGCCAGCCCCACATTAAATTCCACAAGACGTTGGCCATCAATCTTGCCAGCCTGCCTCCTGCATGATGACTAGGAGAAACCTCTATAGGACTGCCTGGAGGTAACTGACACAGTGCAGACGGCCCACCCAGACCTCGAGGATGTCCCATTGCCATCATCAGATTAGGTATTGTTCACGGACGGGTACAGCTATGTCCAGGAAGAAATCAGGTATGCTGTGACAGCAGTAGTAACTCAGGACCATGTCATCTGGTCACAGTCCTTGAATAGGGAAACTTCACCCCATCGGGCTGAACCGGTAGCCCTAATCCAGGTTCTCCAATGGGGCAAGAAAAATCTTTTGCAGACCAGAAAACTTAGAAGGCAGACCTAAAACCAGAGGGGCCTCTTCAGATACACAAGGTCAGAAAATGACCTAGCCAAGCAGAAACAAGCCAAAAACAAAATCAATGGATGGTGAAAACTTCCTGATGGGAGGTTGTTAGTCCCAGAGGCTCTAGGTCAGACTTTAGTCAACCAGCTGCACCAGACTACCCACTTAGGTTACACCAAGCTTACTGAACTCCTGAGAGGCAGGCAATGTCCAGTAAGGTCACAGGGAAAGGGAGAAGGTGGAGAGAAGCAGGCATGTGTAGGTCTAAGTAGGGAGAAGAAAAGCTGGGGGATGTGCAGTCAGCAGGTGGACTAAGCAAGCTCTCAGGTTAATGTCAGGGGAAGGACTAGGAAAGTCACAGAGGGTTTATGCAAGTTAAAAAGGGTTATGCAAAGGAAATAAAAAGATAAGAAAGGATAAAAGAAAGAGAAATACATATTACAGGAAGAGAGAGGGAGAGCTTGCCCCTGGTGGGATAACAATCTGGGATGTAGTAAAGGGAGTAACAAGTTTAGGCTACTCCTGACCCTTGGATCAGACAATGGCCTCACCTTTATAGCAAAGAGATCACAGGATATCTCTAAAGGTTTAGATATAAATTGGAAGCTCAATTGTGCTTACCACCCACAGAGTTCCGGGCAAGTAGAGTATATGAACAGGACCTTAAAGGAAATCTTAACCAAATTACTTTAGCAACTGGTGAAAACTGGACCACTCTGCTCCCCCTCGCCCTCTTACAGTTCTTGCAGGCCCTGCAGTCTGCCCAGAAAGCTGTCCATACGCACGTCTGTGATGTCCTGCCTATGCCCACCTCAAACCCTGTGCACCCTTTTCCAGCCTGGGGACTCAATATGAGTAAAGAAGTTCACCAACCAGGGATTAACTTCTGCCTGGAGGGACTATACACTGTCATCCTGCCTGCACCAACAGCATCCTGATCTGGCAGCACCATTCCCAGCTGAGGGGGAAAAAGCAAAATGAACGGTTCAGGCCTCTCCAGATAAGCTCTTGCATTTATTGGGGCTTTGATTTTTCTGGTTATGACTGTTCAGGGGAATCCTTATAGGCCTGGGCCCCAATGGAACTGGGAACTGAAAATTGTCAGGCGACAATCTGAAAATTGGTTTACAACTCTATTATCCACCACTGCCAACCCTCTCACTATATTATGTTTACTCCTAACCTTTGGGCCATGTCTAATAAATGGCCTCATAAAAAGTAAGTTGAGTCAATGATTTGACTTGTCAGGAAAACCAGTGGGGAATGACCTGGGCCCCTTGGCTAAGGCGACTAAATTACTCCATTTTTATCATCAGTGGACTTTCCTCAATATTTTTCCAATAATAGGTTATTTACCCCTAGAAGTAAAGGAATTTTTCCTAAGATTATAGTTGCCCCACGTGTTGGGAGGCATTTGCAATTTCTGAGTCCCGGTATTTGCAGGTCCTTGTGAGCCCAGTGAATAATGCTAATTTTGACTTCTGCAATAGCTGTCACATCCATTATTGTACTGGTCCCCTGAGGTGGAGGGGACATAAGGGGGATGGGGTTTCTGTCTTTAAAATCAAATGAGCAAGAAGAATCTGGTGCTGAGGACCTGGGGAAGCTGTACCCTGCCCCACCCGCTGGTGTAAGAAGTGCTCCTTTACAAATTCAACTGTGCGTCTCTGGTTATCTCCCTGACACGTTACAACAGTTAAAGGGAATGACTTCCATTTTGTGAATTCCAACTTAAAATTTAAGTATTATATCACCACATCAGCTCCCTCCTCTTCGACCACCAGCCCTCTCCAACAGCAGGAAAAAGGATCTGTGCTGTACTAACTGTTACAGAATTTTAGAACTAGAAAAGATTCAAGATGTCATATGGTTCAACCCAACTAAAACTATACTCAACACACTGGTTAAAAATGTTTTTGAAAGAAACATTAGAAAAATAAAAGTGAATTTGCCCCATAGACAATCACTGAGAAAGTTTACTAGCTGCCTGATTTTGAGAAAGAACTTACTTTTTAAGCAGCTGAATTCTGGCATATACATTAAAAAAATAATAATAATAAAGTCAACTATGTTCAAAGTGACAAGACTATGCAGCATGAAGACCACAAAGGAACATTTATAAATGTTGGCCATCAGTCATACACCAGGAAACCAAAAGCGATTTTTGTAGGAGTTTGGCATGCTACATTCTCTCTAAATTTCTAAGACTAATTTCTCAAGTAGTTATATTTGTCTCACTTAATCACTCTACTTACTACTTCACAGTGTAGATAACAGCATTTGGTTGCATCCAAGGCTTCAAAAGGATCATGGAATAAAATATGGTCTTAAAGAAGGCTGATGCTATAACTAACGATGGAACAAATTACAAGATTTAAATCAAAAAATGAGATAAGTTAGTTTTTCCCTATTGTGTCTTTTCAAAAGCTAGAGACTATTGTTTCTTTGCTTTATTTTGCCTTTTTTTTTTTCTTCATTCTAGTACTACTTTGTTTAATCTAATGATTTCAAACCCCTTCATAATGTCTGCTATTTTGCATCTGCTGCATTTCTTCTGCGTTGTCCAAATTTTTGTTCTCATCAGGTATATCTATCTGTCAGCATGTTTGGGGCTTCAAGGTAACCTCTTCCATAAAAAACAAACAAACAAACAAAAACATTTGATAATAATACTAACACTTTGCATAAAGCTTTCATATACATTATCCCATTTCATGCTTAAAACCAAGTAGCTCGGGCTTGGCCAGTGTGGCTCAGTGGATTGAGCATCCTCCCATGGAACAAGGTCAGGGCACATGCCTGGGTTGCAGGCTTGGTCCCCGGTAGGGGGCATGTGGGAGGCAGCCCATCGATGTCTTTTTCACATCGATGTTTCTATCTCTCTCTCTAAAAAATCAATAAAACATATTTAAAAAACAAAAACAAAAAACAAGTAGCTAGGTCGATATATAGGTTTTCATTCTCTAGAGGAAAGAACAAAGCCCAAAAAAGTTAAATGTCCTGCCCAAGATCACAGCTAAATCAATGACTGAATCAAGAATGTAAGTCAAGGTTCTTCTCACAACGCCCAGCATGACTTCTTAAAGCTACCTCTTTTCTTCAGATGCATAGTCTCTGGTCATCACTCCCTCTCTATTGTCACTCTTCACTTCCACATCTATTTGCATGTTATAACATTTATGACCTTGCATGCAAATTGCTGCTTACCCAATACTAACTACCAGTGACTTCTGATGACTTCCTAATGGCCCTTAGAGAAAGCTGGGAGACTTACATTGAGATGACATGGAGCTGAGGAAACAGGTTTCTGGTACTTCTGCCAGTAGGAATTCTATAAATGTAAAGAGGTCTTACCTTCTCATACCTGAAAACAATGAATCCATGACTGTGTCTGAATATTTTGCCTAATTATCATCCATTAGTGACTGGAGTATTCAGGTTCTGTATGTCGGAATGGGAAAATATAAAATTTAAATTTACATTAAAAACAGTCAATTACTCTAATTCCTATAAGACAAGGACCAGCCAGAAAACCACTCTAGGTTAATTTAAGGGAGTTTAATACATAGATAATGAGTGACGCAAAAGCTGACAAGCAGGGAATGGTGAAGCAACCAAAAAAATTAGTAATTGCAAGAAGCCCCTACCACTTCTAGGGCCTCAGGGACAAAGAGAAAAAGTCTTATTGCCAGAGACTAGAAGCAATAGTCACCTGGTGGGAAAACTAGAACTCAGGAGAGGCTGTCTAGAGGGGAGCTAAACCCACAGAGGAAACCAGCCACTGCAGGGAGATGCCACCCAGGAATAGGCTAGTAGGGGAGAAATGCCTTGGCTTCTCCCATCCTTCCTCCCTCACGTCACCCACCCCTCTGCTCCCATGGACCTAATCTACCTGGAGGCTAGTTGGCAAGTAAACCTGAGAAACATTGTGGGTGAAGGGCCAGAAATGAACTTTAGTTACAACAATGGCAAACCCACTTCCCAAGGCATACAAGAGAAATTTAGAGGTGTAATCTGGTTGCTAAATTATGTTCAGTTTACTTTTCTTTTAATAATAAAAATGATCTGCAAATCTCTGAGTAGCCTAGACATTGTAGCATTTGGTCCATAATGTTGTTGGTTAGTGAAAATAATGGTAAGTATAGAAAGTGATGTAGCATAAGTAGCATCATCTTTTCTCATTACTTGCTTTAAGTAATAATAATGGCTATCATTACGCAAAAATATATACTATAATCATACAATTTACTTGGACTGCACAAAGGATTTACTTAGGCTCTCTTACTATATTTATACCTATAATTACATACTTGTTATATAAGTATTCACTCAAGACTGGCTATGCAGCGTGCTATTTGCTAGTCCCTAGAAAGGCAATTATTTTCATAAGACAGGGTCATAGCCTCAAGAAACAAAAAAGAAATTAAGAATAAAGTAAATGATATGCATATAACATAAGTATGATTGAGAGGAGCACACAAATAAGGAAGTAGTTCATTTTTCCAGGGAGCAGGGAGCCAAAAAAGACTACACAGAAAAGAGGATATTTGAGCCAATTCTGAAGAATCAAGGCAAATACAATGTCTCCCTGAAGTTTTCCCAGGCTCTTCTCTCATAGGCACAAAGATCCATACAATAACTACTTACATCCCACCTCTTGGATCAGTTTTAATGCTAAATCATCTGCTCACTTCAAGAAAATGCTTCCAAGTAATTCCTCATCACAATTTAAAAAATCATCCAGAGTTACCTTCTTTTTCTTTTTCTGTCATTCCCAACCCTGTCCCCTTGCTATCCTGCTTCCTGCATACTAGTAAATATTTTATGGCAGTGAATCTTTGTTCTATTTTGCTTTCTTTTTAAAAATCTGTAATGCATATTGACCCAAATTCCTTGAGGCTGTAATGGAAGACTTTGTTCTCCCACCTTTGGAAAGGAATTTAGATAAAAATCTGTGGACTGGAAACTTTGCCACTATCCAAGACTTGATGGCCAACTGTCAGCTACACCCTCAGTGGAAGACAAAATACCAAAATCTTACTGCCTGTGTAGACCTTTCCTCCTACAAAGACTGTAAAAACCATGTTATGCCTGTTTCAGATTCATCAGCTAGAGCATTACTTCTCATACCAACAGAAGTGAGGTCATCATCTAGGACAAAAACCAGGCTCAAGGCCCATGCAAATTTCACAAATATCTACCCTCTTGGATATAGCTAGCTATTGTTTACATAGCATATTGGATATGCTTCTAGCCCAAAACTTCTATTGCATGCAAATAGAACTAACATCCCAGAGCTATGACCTTTGCCCCAAAAAGCCAAAAAAGCTTTTTTCTTCTTTAAATAATCTGCTAAAGAACCTCAGCATTAAGTCTTCTTGGTAATCCTAAACCTGTATATTTTTATGCTATGATGAAAAAGGAGGTGTTTTAGGTGTGAACAGATTCCTAAAGACAAAGACTGGACCATTGCTTAATATGAATCAATTCTTCCTTGACTCAGTTGCTATTCTGATCCATCCATGTGGTCTTAAGCTCCTCCCTGACTATAGCTATTCTCCACACAGTCATAGCACTCCTACCAACACAATCACTTTCTGACGTTAACCTAACAGAATATGCTACAGTGGAACCTTGGTTCTCAAACTTAATTTATTAAGGAAGGCTGTTCGAGAGGCAATTTGTTTGAAAACTGAATCATATTTTCCCATTAGAAATAACCTAAATGGAATTAATTCACTCCAGACCCCCAAGGATTCTCCATTTTAACCTTCTTTATATGTTGTACGTGTCTAATGTACTATTTAATTGATAAACAAACATTTCTTTTCTTAAATTTATCGAACCACTCCCTACCAGCCTTAAACAAGTCAGTTCCAGCACTCTTTCCAGGGGAGTTTTTCAGAAAGTCAGCCTAGGGCATCTTTGCTTTTTCACCAGTCACTGCTTCTGAAATGCTGTCACCAACTAACTGCTTTTCCTCTATCCAAATCAACAAGTTTTTCTGCCTTTTCAATTGCCTGTGACCACTGTTTCTCTCACACCCTTAGCAACATTAGCACTCTTGATGGCCTCTTTATGTTTTTAAATTTTGCTAATCATCCATTCCCCCAGCAAAAAACACACAAAAATATTTATAGCACAATTTCCTGTGATGTTAAACTAGGTTTAGCCATAAACAGACTAGCATTCTCTCCTTTGTTTGCGGACTGAGAAACACTTCTTGTTGTGTTGATGTATCAACATGAAAGAGGTTTCAGGTCTAGAACCAAGTTTTGTTCAGAGACCAAGACATTTTTTTCTGTGAACAACTTGGTTAAGAACAGAACTGTTCAAGATAGGAGATGTTGGGGAACCAAGGTTTGACTGTACTTTATACTTCTCTTCAAGTGGAGAAGGCTGGGCTTAAACCAAACCCAGAGATTTGCCCTTGTTTCAGTGCAAGGGAAGTGTCAGGCCAGTCTTACTGCCACTGACCACTTTTTAAACCCAATGTTAACTTTAAAAACTATTTGTTTTTCAAAACTATTGATTCATGTTTTATGTAGATATGCCGTTTTGCCCAGAAAAAAAGTGGGTTTGAAATATGCAGTAACAGGAGAAAGTAGAAAATTTTTCTTTGCTATCTGTTGTTGCTTACCCACATGACTGAATTTATAATCTTTGGTGCTGTTTATGATTATAGACAATGAAGGAAACAATGAGAATTTGTGCACTTACTAGGTAGAAAAATGTTTATTTGTGCATTTGGTGATGATCTGTTATATATCATACAATTCCCTTATAATATAGCTGCTATAAATTGTGTTGCTTTCCAATAACTTTAGGCATAGAAATGTTTTGGCTCATATTGAAGCCAAAGAAACTGCCATTTTCTCCTTTGGGCTCAACTAGATGCCTATGAAAATTATTGTGTTGTTGTCCTACTCTACAATTAGGCCTCAGATTTAGGATTAAAAAGAATCAAACGAACAAATGAAACATACTGATTGATAGGATGTCTCTTTTCCCTAAATCTGTATGGGCCCAAGGATCTTCTTCCTACTTTCATGGCCCATGGAATGAAAAAGATAAACAAAACAGCACAAATGATAAAATGATAGATAGTATCCTGCACTTTCCCCACTTCTCCCACCAGACCCTCTGGTATCCGGTCATCTTTTGCTTAATTGTCTCCTCAAAAACAGTTTCTATCCCTGTTCTTTCCCAAGAGCTGGATGGAGTCCAAACTCTACCACACATCTGTGAATATGCCCAGGATTTGACTTGGGCCGCTGAACTTGACAGAGTAATAGTTGCTGCTAGCTTATTGAGATGATGCTCTCACATTACTGAGGGCTTGATTCGGTGTCTGCCAAAGTATGGAAACCACACAAGGATCAGCCCCAAACCTCCTGGATTTTAACACTATCATATTTTGAGCATAAAGGGAAAGATAAAATTAAAAAAAAAAAAAAAAATACCCTAAATCTTGTTTTATCAAGATGGCACAGAATTTAAAAAATATATCTAAAAATGCAACTATGATTTATGACAAAGGCAACAATGTGATACAAGAAAGAAAAAAATAATTTTTTTCAATAAATGATGCTCGATGAATAGAATATCCATATAGGCAAAAAAAAAAAAAAAAAAAAAATAGCTGAGCCTCTATCTAAAACATACAAAAAGAAGAAAATCCAATGGAATACATATCTAAACATAAAATATAAAATAATAAAGTTTTCAGAAGAAAACATAGAAGAATGTCTCTAAGCTTGGAATAAGCAAATACTTCTTAAACAGGACACAAAAAGCACTAACTGAAATTTTAAAGCTGGAAAAACTGTACTATATTAAGATTCCTACTTATTATCAATAATTGTCTTATTGTCACCAATAAGAGAGTGAAAAAATTGCCCTGGCCAGTTTGACTCAGCGATTAGAGGGTTGGCCATGGTCCAGAGAGACCTGGGTTCGGTTCCTGCTAAGACTTAAAGGGCACATACCTTGGTTGCAGTTTGTCCGGGGCCCTGGTTGGGGTCATGTGGGAGGCAGGCCCCCTCCCACTCTGTCTGAACAAAAATGGAAAAATGTCCTCAGGTGAGGATAAAAAAAAAAGAAAGTGAAAAAAACCAAACAATAGCATAGGATGCCTATACACACACACACACACATATGTGTGTATAGATACACATATATACACACATACACACACACATATATATATATCAAAAAACTAACATCCAGAATATATATATTTAAAAATCTTAAACATTAATGAGAAAAAGACACATAATCCAATAGAAAAATGAACAAAAAACTTGTATTATCACTTCACAATAAAGAATATACAATGGCTAATAAGCATGTAAAAAAAGATGTCCATGATCAATGGACTTGGACAACTAAGCCGGGGACGGGGCGCGGTGGGGGTGAGGAGGGGGGTGCCAATGGGGTAAAAAAGGTAAAGTATCTGTAACAAAAAAATAAAAATAAATAAAAAAAAGATGTCCAGTTTCATTAGTTATCAGGGAACTGCAAAATAAAGCCACAATGTAATATCACCACCCTCACACAAGCATCGCTAAAATGAAAAAGATGGGGAAATACCAAATGTTAATGAGAACAGGGAGTAACCACTTTGAGAAATTGCTTGGCAGTCCACAAAAAACATGTTCCAGAATCTTTAGGTACTCTACTCCCACTATTCCCCAATTGGAAATAATACACATGGCCATCAACAGCAGAATAAATGAACAAACTCTGATATCTTTAGGCAATGGAATATCAAACAAGTGGGTTTTAAGAATTCCTAACAACACAGAGTTAGCAGAAATAAATATCAAGTAGCAAACAAAGAAAAAGACACAAAAAGAATGTATGCACTATGATTCCATTGACATAAAAACTGTTAGTTTAGGTCTTAGTTACCCTTAGGACAGAGGGGTAGGGGACGTGAGCGAGGGCTTCTGGGATGTGAGCAATATTCAGGTTCTTGACCTGAATACTGGTTTGGGGGGTTTATTCAGCTTTGTGAACATGTATCCAGATGTATCCAAATTAAAAAATTAAAACTGAAACAAAAGAACGACAGGAATGGACCAAACATTATATTTAAAACCAGAGATCATCATGAACTGCACCCTCCTACTCTCAGCCTTGCGCATGCGCACGCACAATGAAGTGGAAGCCCCATGGACTGGGACTAGGTGGCGCACTTCCGGAAGTCACTTCTTAACGCGGCCTCTTCCGCCGCCAGGCCATCCCGCCTTCCCGCCTTCCCGCCTTCCCGCCTTCCCGCCTTCCCGCCTCCACGCCTCCACGCCTTCCCGCCTCCACGCCGACCCGCCGTGTGGCCTGGGCCCCTGGACCAACCCACAGAGGCGCACGGGTGCTGTGCCGTGCGCCTGGCCGCAGCCTCCCTCTGCTCACCGCCAGCGGCTTCGGCTCCACTGCCGCCATCATGAACATCCGCAATGCTGGGCCGCACGACCTGATAAACATGCAACACTGCAACCTGCTCTGCCTGCCCGAGAACTACCAGATGAAATACTATTTCTACCATGGACTGTCCTGGCCCCAGCTCTCTTACATCGCTGAGGACGAGGACGGGAAGATTGTGGGCTACATCCTGGCCAAAATGGAGGAGGACCCAGAAGATGCCCCCCATGGACACATCACCTCCCTGGCGGTGAAGCGTTCGCACCGGCGCCTCGGCCTGGCCCAGAAGCTGATGGACCAGGCCTCCCGGGCCATGATCGAGAACTTTAGCGCCAAGTACGTGTCCCTGCACGTCAGGAAGAGTAACCGGGCCGCCCTGCACCTGTATTCTGACACTCTCAACTTCCAGGTTAGTGAGGTGGAACCCAAATACTATGCAGATGGGGAAGATGCCTATGCTATGAAGCGGGATCTCTCGCAGATGGCAGATGAGCTGAGACGGCAGCTGGAGCTGAAGAAGGGCAGGCCTGCGGTGCTCGGCCCCAGGGATAACCAGGAGACCCCAGGCAGCATACTTCTGGGTTCTGAAGAGTCAGGTCAGGAGAGGAAGAGTCCCTCCAGTGACAGTAGTGGCGGCAACAGCAAGGAAGCCAGTGAGTCCACCGAGAGCACCTATGTCCAGGACAGCCCAGAAGACTCGGATTTTGCCATTTAGAGCCTGCTTTAAGGTACTCTCTCTCCTTGACCCAGTTCTTTCCTACCCTAAATTCCTGCACCATACCTCAGTCTGCCCAATTACATCCTATCTTACCCCCACCCCCACCCAGCTCTTCTACTTTCACAGTGAAAACTACCTGGTGATCCCAGGGGAAGGGTTTTTATGTACATTGGTTTGGGGGAACTCATTGCTCACTAATGAAAGTTCACAGGACACCAACTCATATGCTGAAAGTAGATTAAATTCAGTAAAAAATTGTTTATCTGCCATTTTGGTATAAACTGTATTTCAGGGCACTGTGTAGTTGATGAAAGAAATTTCTATTTTATAGAATTATAACTAATAAATACAGAAATAATGATAGGATTATAAAATCACAATTTTGCAACTTTTGATGAAATAATATATCTAGCCAACTGTCATCTATGGCTAATTCTATTAGGTGAAAGTTGGAGCACTTTTCTTTTTATCCTCATCTAAGGACACTTTAGCATTTATCTTCAGATAGAGCAGGAGGGAGAAAGGGAGGAAGAGAGAGAGAGAACCATGGATGTGAGAGAGACACACTGAATGGTTGCCACCCACACGACCCCAACCCCGGGCCAGGGACAAACTGCATCTGAGGTATGTGCCCTTAGCAGGAACCCAACAGGGTCTCTGTGGTCTGCAGGCTCATGCTCTAACTGCTGAGCCAAACCGGCCAGGGCATGGAGCCCTTTTTAATAATGGATCAGGCTGACAACATTTCAAGTCACTGATCAAGTGTAACATCACTAAAAGGGAGACAAATATGTGCCTCTTAATCAAATAGGAAGTGCTCAGTAACAGCTATGAAATATTCTTGCCAAAAAGAATATTATATATGTATAAAATTCATTTTTAATCCAAACAAGGTTCTAGATCTAACTACCATTCTTATTAAAAAAAATATATAGCCTGGCCAGTGTGGCTCAGTGGATTGAGCATCCTCCCATGGACTGAGAGGTCCCAGTTCGATTCTGGTCAGGGCACATGCCTGGGTTGCCAGCTCCATCCTCAGTAGGGGGTTGCAGGAGGCAGCGATCAATGTTTCTCTCTCACATAGATGTTTCTCTCTCTCTCAAAAAATTAATAAAAAACATATTTAAAAAAGTAAAAAAAAAAATATATATATATATATATATAGATAGAGAGAGAGAGAGAGAGAGGAATGTTAAACTATATCATGATGCAGTCAGTCAAATCCAGAATAAGAGAATCTCTACAGAACAAATGCCGTGGTTTCTTCTACAAATAAATGTCATTTTTAAAAGGGAGAGGAACAAACTTTAGAGATATACTGACCAAATGCAACTATTGTGGATATTGTTTGGATAGTGATTTAAACAAACCAAATATGAGACATTTTGAGAGATCCAGGCAAAAATTGAGCATGGAACGTATGCTAATTTGTATTACCTTATTATGTTAAAAATGTCCTTATCTATTAGAGATATATACTGGAATAATTAGAGGTGAAATAATATGGTACCTAGGATTTACTTTAAAATACTCCAGCATAAAAGGAAAACAGGAAGGGGAAATAGATAACAAAAGATTGGCAAGATATGATAATTGTTGAAGTTGGATAATGGGTACTTGGGAGGTTCATTATGTTCTTTATTGTTTTGAATGTGTGAAAATTAACAAGCTAAAGGACAAAAACAATTATTGCACTTCCTAATACACACTAACACTAAGCAGCCACTAAAAAGTATTTTCAAAGACTTGAACTTCCATCAAGGAACTTTGTAACACCTTAAGAATCTCCAGGGTCAGTAAGCTACTGACAATTTAAAAGCTTGAACTTGTAATTCTAGTCACCTTACCCTTAAATGCATTAAAAAAAAGGGGGGGCAACAACTTTCTCTTAACAAAGTCTAGTCATGAGTGACGTATACTGCTTATAATTAAAATAAATGCTGTCTGATTAATTTACTCATGCATAAAAATTTTTGTCAGACAGGTTTAGAGTTTGGTATACAGCAGTTACAAAGGCAAGCTGATGTTTACATTGCAGCCTTAAGAATAAATTAATCTGTAAAATTCTCTTTATATTAAGAATAATATAGAAAACAAACAAAAGATATTCTATACAGTTTATTGCTGAAATTCAAACTATATAGCACACTAATCCTGCTTTATTTTCATTCACTTATAGTTCCATAGGTTATAAAAATTTAGATACAGAAAGTCCTTGGGGCTTAGAAAGAATGTGTCCTCAGAGGAGTCTTTGCATCTGACATTTAACTATCTGAAGATTTTATAATGACTGATTTATTGATTTATTTATTTATTTATTTATTTATTTATTTATTTATTTTTGTTACAGATGTTTCTCCTTTTTCCCCCACTGATTCCCCCCTTCCCTTCCCTCCCTGCCCTGTCCCCAGCTTTGTTGTCCATGTCCATTGTTCATGCATACATTCATGTAAGTTCTGTGGTTTATCTCTCCCCCACCACCCCCTCTTCTGGGGATTGTCAGGCTGTACCCCACTTCCACATCTCTGGGACTACCCCATTCCTCAGACTGTTATGTTCATTATATTCCACAAATAAGTGAGATCATATGATACTTATCTTTCTCTGTTTGGCTTGTTTCACTTAGGATGATACTTTCCAGGTCCCTCCATGTAGTCTCAAAGGATAAGAGATCTTTCTTTCTTACAGCTGCGTAGTACTCTATTGTGTATATGTACCACAGCTTTTTTATCCATTCGTCTATTGATGGACACTTGGGCTGTTTCCAGATCTTAGCTATTGTAAACAGTGCTGCTATGAACATGGGGGTACATATATTCTTCCTGATTGGTGTTTCAGGCTTCTTAGGGTATATTCCTAGAAGTGGGATCACTGGGTCAAATGGAAGTTCAATTTTTAATTTTTTGAGGTAACACCATATTGTTTTCCATAGTGGCTGCACCAGTCTGCGTTCCCACCAGCAGTGTACTAGAGTCCCCTTTTCTCCACACCCTCACCAACACTTGTTGTTTGATGATTTGTTGATGGTGGCCATTCTGACAGGTGTGAGGTGATACCTCATTGTTGTTTTAATTTGCATCTCTCTGATGATTAGTGATGTTGAGCATTTCTTCATGTTTCTTAGCCATTTGTATGTCCTGTTTGGAGAGGTGTCTATTTAGATCCTCTGCCCATTTTTTAATTGGGTTCTTTGTCTTCCTTTTGTTGAATTGTATGAGTACTCTGTATATTTTGGAAATTAATCCCTTATCTGATATATCATTGACAATGATGCTCTCCCATACAGTGGGTAGCCTTTCCATTTTGATGATTGTGTCTTTTGCTGTGCAGAAGCTTTTGATTTTGATGTAGTCTCATGTGTTCCTTTTCTCCTTTGTTTCTATTGCCTTAGGTGATGTATCAGTGAAAATTCTGCTGCGTATGATGTCTGAAATTTTGTTGCCTACAGTTTCTTCTAGGATTTTTATGGATTCATGAGTCACATTTAAGTCTTTTATCCATTTTGAGTTTATGACTGATTTATTTGGTCTTAAGTTAAATGCAGCAGAACAGTCTAAAGGGGAAGGTGAAATTAACAAAACTTACTGTCTTAGAGGAGTATCTTGAAAATCTGGAAGAATCTGTCAAGACTATTTTGTTTAAATTAACAAACCTTTTCAAAAATTAACAACTTTTGCCTGGCCAGTGTGGTTCAGTGGATTGAGCATTGTCCAATGGACTGACAAGTCCCGGTTCAATTCTCAGTCACAGCATGTGCCCAGGTTGCCGGCTTGATTCCCAGTAGGGGGCGTGCAGGAGGCAGCCAATGCCAATCGATGTTTCTTTCTCACATTGATGTTTCTATCCCTCTCTCCCTTCTTCTCTAAAAAAATTAGTAAAACATTTTTTTTTAATTAACAACTTTTGTCCTGCTAGTGTGGCTCAGTGGTTTAGCGTCACTGGTTCCATTTCTGGTCAGGACACATGCCCAGGGTCTGGGCCCAATCCCTGGTTGGAGGCATGCAGGAGGCGGCCAATTGATGTTCTCTCTCGTCAATGTTTCGGTCTCTCTCCTCCTTTCCTCTCTCTCTCAGATCAGTAAAAGAAAAAATATTAACAACTTTCAAATTCCTGTGTAGAAGGACTTATGTTAACATTGCTTTCATCTTTGTGGTTATCAGTTCCTCGTTAGTATTCAACGCTAGCCATGAAGGATTTATGTAGAGCAGAGCTAATTGGAGATTGTATATTCTCTTTATATAAAATATAATTTATATATATATATATATATATACACACACACACACATATATATATATAAACTGGATGAATTCAAGAGCAATTAATATTGGCTGTGAGAAACAAAAATAACTGCCACCCTAGTAGGGGAAGAGAGACATAATAAAAAAAATATCATGGCAGCTATAAATCTCACCATGCAAATGTACAAATTCAGGAATAAAATATTTCCTTATATTACTGTAATTAAACTTTCTAAGTGAAGGAGGATGTTTCCTGTACTTAGCATCACTCTCCCAGGTTGATTTCTGCTGAGACATCTTCACTGGCCTCATCTAATGTTTGGTCCTCACTGTTTATTCACTTTGGCTCCTTTCCATCCAGAAGCCTCTTTAGGTCTCAGGTGCTCCCGGTCATGTTTGGGCCATTTTGGTAGCAAGGATATTAGTCTGCATATGCTAACTGTTCTAGAAAATAACCCCCAAATCTCACTAACTTAATACAATAAAAGCTCATTTTTTCATACCACACTCCAATGTAGGTCAGCAGTGTAGTAGGAAAGAAAAAAAGGGACCCTCCATGAAGTCATTTAGGAATCCATCTAGAACAGATGGTTCTTAACTTGTTTTATTCCATAGCTCCAAGACACTTTTTCAGAAAACTTACTTTAAGAGGCCTACAAATCAATCCGGCCGGTGTGGCTCAGTGGTTGAGCGTCAAGCCATGCACCAAGAGGTCACCGGTTTGATTCCCGGTCAGGACACATGTCCAGGTCCATAGTGGGGGGCATGCAGGAGGTGGCCAGTGGATGTTCTCTCTCATCGATGTTTCTTTCTCCCTGTACCTTCCTCTCCCTCTGAAATCAATAAAAAGAAAAGAAAAATTAAAAGGCCTACAAATCATATGGGGTTACAAAGAAATCAATTTTATTGACTACAGTTATCAAGCTATTTTAAAATAAATTTTATATATGTACTTTATTAGTATATGAAATAGATCCAGCAGTGGGTCTAGTAATTACTGTTATTTTTCAAGAAATTTTGAGTGTAAATGACATTTTGAGATACCCCAAACAGCAACATAATATGAAAATACCTGTGATTTTTATTGGTGATAGTCACAAGTATTGTTAATACTGTGCCTTGGTTTATACATTCACAATTGAAGGAAATGCTAAATTTCAGTTAGAGGTGGTGAAAATGCATAATTTTTTTTTGTTGTTCCAAATCCAAGGTCATGCTTTTCCTAAATTCTGTTAATGGATCTCAGGTTAGGAATTTCTGATTCACTGAGTCTGCCATTTTCTAGAATCAGGTTTCCTTCACTGGTTCAAGTACATTTAGCTTGCAAATAAGGGAAGAGAATGGACATAGAGGTTGGTATAGGTTTCAGAAGTCAGTCCCATTTCCCTAGCTCACTGTAGAGGAGGCTCAGAAATGTAGTTTAGCCATGTGACAGGAAGAAAAGGGATGAGTTCTGGTAATCACACACAGCACAGTTTCTGGTAACCCCACACATACTTATGGTGCACTGGACTAGGAAAAGTTCTGCTGCTACGCCCAGCTAGAAGCATGGGATCATTTTGGTATGTTCTCTTGATACGTGGCACAGAAAGCTCTATGCGGCTGTTTGGGCTGTCTGCTTAGTCACATGACACATATGGCTTCTGCTCTTGTAAAACCTGGGCATCAGAAAAGGATTGTGCCACCTTGCTGACTCTATGCCTCTCATTAAAGCCTGGAAGAAGTAAATAAATCCCAGTGTACAAATGTACAAATCCCTCTATTATGAAAATCCCCCCAAATTTTAAAGCTTTCATTACCATCCCTCACCTCCAACAGGGATTCACTGGTACATATACTAATTGCCTGAATGGGAAAAGGTTACAATGAAGAAAGAAAGAATAGGAAAAGTAAAAAAGGTTAATACAACAGAAGTATAATTCTGTCACAATTGTGCTCCTTCCTTTAGAGCTAGACTTCAGACACCTACAAAGAAAAAGGTCCTGAAAGAAATACCTTTTCATTTTCTAGTATCTCTTCTTCTGGGTCTGGGCAAGAGACAGTTGACCTTAGAAGTGATGGTGAGTTGGGCAGTTGGTGAAGGAGATTGGGTACCTTAATCTACAAAATAGTAATCAAGTTTACTACTAACACTATAGGAATTCACTATGTTACGGGTACTATATTAAGGACTGTCTATGAACTGTGTCATTTAATCCTCAGAATATCCCTCTGAAGTAGGTATTCCTACCCTGTTTTACAGATGAGGGCTCATGTCACACAGATCGTGAATGGAAAGACAGGGATGCAAACTTAGATAATGAGTGAGAGTCCATGATGGTGAGGATTAAATATCCTGATTTTTTAGCTCTTAAATTTGTAGTAATGGTAACAATTCAGGCTTTTCTTCTCCACAGTAATCAAAAGATAGAATGCGTATATGAGCAGCAATAGTTTGCAGTCTTGGAAGGGAGATGCATCTTAATGATTAAAATAGCTTTCACTGACAAGTTGAATGTCAAAGCATTCAGCTGAATCTACTCATCAACTGCAAAGTTTCTAGGGAGCCATAGCAATGAAGACAGGTCAGTTTAAAACATGCTAGTTGAAGCAGGAATGCCATCAAACTGATGCTTACCTCCTGACAAAAAATATGTGCTTGATGATTAATAAAAAAAGAAAAAAATGCAAAATATTAGCATTTTCCATTGAGCTGGCAATAGTGAGTTAACCAAGGTTACTTCAGTGACTCTCCCTTTCTGGTTTATTCTTTCTGTCGCTAAGCTGTCATCCTAACAAAAAGTTGTTAAATGTTCACATGAGCACTCACTGAAATAGACTGTTCTTAATTTTACCAGACAACTAATTATAACTGGAATGATATAATGAAATATGGAAGAATGTTAAAGACTGACAGATCTGGTAAATTCCTAGTGTAACCTTACCCCAGATATGCCAGAAACCATAGATTTCAAATGTAACTGCACTCTAAGAAGATAAAGAGGGGGTTGGGAAGAGATCAAATATTGTTTTGAAATACTAATCAGATAGATACAATTTGCTGAATTATTTATAATCTCGAACAATGTCGCTTTTCAGTCAGTGTATGATGTACATTTAGGATGACTGAAATACCAGCTTTGTTAGAGATAACTGATAAAAGCAAAGGTTTTTCCTAAAATGTGTACTCTGTGCTTCAGTATGTAAAATCTAATGAGCTTTATGGTAGAAGAGGTAAGGAAGAGAAGATATTAAAAATTCTGTGAATGGAGATGGTTGAGAGAGCCAGAGTAAAAGCCTTTCTGAAAACATCCTGTAATGCTGTTTCCATTCATATAGCATGATAGAATTTTTAAAAAGTAAAGCCATCAGATTTTGTTTTGTGTTCATAAAGTCATGTTAAGAGTTAATTTCTTTCTCAGGCTTCCATTGCCCACCTTTCAGAGATCCCAGTAATAGAAAAATTTGAACTTAATAAGCTAGTAAATTGGGGCTATAATATTCATATTTTAAAAAGAATCTTTATGAGAAATTTCTACATCCTTAAACAGCAAACTATTCTAGGGTATTTATTACAGTGTTATTTGACTTTTTAAATTTAATGTCTTAAAATTATCAAGCAGTATTTACTGAGAAAACTAAAAACAGTTATACAATGTTTGGTTTTATATAACTTCTTTTGCGTGCCTATTTTAACATTATTTGTAACAAATTAAAAAAGGTAATGATGATAATCTTTGTGACCTAGTCTCCCACATCTTATTCTTCCTTCATTATAGCAAATGCACTTTCTTTAAAAATAAGATTTTGTATTATATGCCTCCGATTGTTCTACAACTTGGTTTACTATAATTATGCTGGAAACCAACTTTTCTGTAATTATGATTTTGTACAAAAATGCTTTCTAACTGATCTGAGCTTACTAGTCAGCTTTTGTCTTATTACTTCCGTGTGCATTTGAAAGATAGGAAAAGATCATGCATCTTTACAATTTTAAGGTCCTGTTGTTTGGTTTACTTTCCCTTGCAGTTCTTCAGTGTGGGCAGCAGCACTCCACTTACTTTTCTTTAACTTACATATAACATTCACTGTCACACATACTGTTCTTTCTTATTAAGGATAGGGTCCATTTCTCAGACATCTTTGTTTTGTAAATTCCTGGCACATTATTCATTCATGGTAGGTACTCAGTAAATATTCATGGAATAAATGAACTGCCCAAATTACTTATGCAATAAAATAAAAAAGGAAAGGAAAGAATATGTATATAAGGTACTAGTTCTTATTACCTAATGTAATTAGGATACGTTGTAGTTATGAATAAAGGCACATATGGGTATTTTGGTTTCATCTCTAAACCCCTCACAGAAAGAAAATATGACATAGAATTGGACACATTGCATCTAGCTTATCAAGAACTGAAAAGACCTTTCATTTCTTTAGAATTGAAATAAATTTCTTTTTGAGTGGAGTGGATGGGATAGGATTTGAAGATGGCAAACAAACCGATCTTGATTTCTTTGGGTTTAAAATAGGGTCTTTTTTTTTTTAAATCATTCTTGTTGAATGTAGAATGTATTACAGATGTTCCACATTTTTCCCCCATTGACCCCCTCCTCCCCACCCCCGCCCCCCTCCTGCCTTTTCCCACACTATTGTCTGTGTTCATTGGTTTTGCATATAAGTTCTTTGGTTTATTCCCCCCCCCCCCCAACCCCTTTCCCTTTGAGGTTTGTCAGTCTAGCAATGAATTTGTACTTCTTAATCCCTTCACCTTTTTCACCCATTCTCCCAACCCCCTCCCATCTGGCAACCAACAAAATGTTCTCTATATCGATGAGAATGTTTCTGATCTACCTGTTCATTTTGTTTGTAGATTCCATTGTCAATAGATATGTATTCATTGCCATTTTGTTTGTTCATATATTTTATCTTTTTCTTCAAAAAGACCATCATTTCATATAATAGCGGTTTGGTGGTGATGAACTCCTTTAACTTCTTCTTGTCTGGGAAACTCTTTATATGGCCATCGATTCTAAATGACAGCTTTGCAGGATAGAGTAATCTTGGTTGTAGGTTCTTGCTTTTCATCACTCTGAATATTTCTTGCCACTCCCTTCTGGCCTGCAAAGTTTCTTTTGAGAAATCAGGTGACAGCCTTATGGGTACTCCCTTGTAGGTAACTAGCTGCCGTTCTCTTGCTGCTTTTAAGATTCTCTCTTTGACTTGAACCTTTTGCATTTTGATGATGATGTGTCTTGGTGTGTGCCTCTTGGGGTTCATCATGTTTGGGACTCTCTGTGCTTCCTGGACTTGTATGTTTGTTTCCTTCACCAAGTTAGGAAAGTTTTCTGCCATTATTGTTTCAAACAGGTTTTTCATTTCTTGTTCTCGCTCTTCTCCTTCTGTCACCCCCAAGATGCGAATGTTGGCACGCTTGAAGTTGTCCCAGAGGCTCCTTACACTATCCTCATTTTTGGGATTCTTTTTTCTTTTTGCTATTCTGATTGGGCATTTTTTGCTTCCTTATATTCCAAATCGATGGTTTGCTTCTTGGATTTACGTACTCTAGTATTGAAGCTGTGTAAATTATTCTTTATTTCAGTTAATGCCTCCTTCAATTCTGACTGGTCCATTTTTATGCTCTTGAGGCCCTCACTAAGTTCACTGAGGTTCTCACTGAGTTCACTGAGCATCCTTATAAGCAGTATTTTGAACTCAGCATCTGTTAGGTTGCTTATCTCCATTTCGCTTAGTTCATTTCTTGGAGTTTTGTTTTGTTCTTTCATTTGGGACCTGTTTCTTTGTCTCCTCATTTTGGCTGCCTCCCTGTGCTTGTTTCTGTGTATTACTTAACTAGAGGTATGGGGCTAGCTGAGACCAGATGCTGCTCGTTTGAAAGAATTTAGGAAAAACCTGAAGCAGGATGCAAGACAGGCCAATCCTATGGTTAAGCAACTGGCAACAGCTTGGGTGGGCTTGAAAGTTGGGTGGGGCGGGGCCTCAGGGAGTCAGCAGGGCGGGGCTACCAGTGTGAGCCAGGTTGCTGGAGTCCCAGATATGGCGGCTGTCTGCCGCCCCAGGGAAGGGCTCACCAAAGGAACAAAGGCCTCTGACAGCACGCTTGTCCCAGAGAAAGCCCCCTCTCCAGTCCTCAGTTCAGTGCCAAACAGCTTAGTTCTTCCCTGTATGTCTCTGGTGCCCCTTGAGCTGCCTCCCCTCCGAGCTTAGAGGGAGAGAGTCCGATAAGTCCGCGCGCCGGCCCTTTAGGGAGCTGCCTGGGGCTCCAGCCGCCTCAGCTTCCCTGAGCCTCAGTTCCCGCTGGTTTTTCCAGCCAGAAGTTATGGGGACTTCTCTTCCTGGCACTGGAACCCTGAGCGGGGCACCTGGTGTGGGACAGGGACCGCTCAGTCCTCAGGGAGGACCTTCCCAGCTGAGGTGTCCTCCTGATTTTTATCCGCCACATGTGGGTGTGGGACCAGCCCGTCTCGCCACCGGCCCTCGCGCCTCCGCCCCTCCTTCCAGTCTCAATGCAGCTTCTTTAATTCCGTAGTTGTAGGACTTCCATTCAGCTTGATTTCAGGCAGTTTTGAATGATGGTTGTTCTGTAGTTCAGTTGTAACTTTGATGTGGTTGTGGGAAGACACGATACTGCATTTACCTACGCCGCCATCCTGACCGGAAGTCTAAAATAGGGTCTTTAGGCTAGACCGGTGTGGCTCGGTGGTTGAGCGTCAACCCATGAACCAAGAGGTCACCAGTTTGATTCCCGGTCAGGGCACATGCCCAAGTTGTCAGCCCAATCCCCAGTTGGAGGCATGCAGGAGGCAGCTTGTCGATGTTCTCTCTTACTGATGTTACTCCCTCTCTCTCCCTCTCCCTTCCTCTCTCTCTAAAATTCAGTAAAGAAAAAAAAATTAAAATAGGGTCTTTGGGGTAGATCTCAGTCTTTCAGTGTTCTCCCACCTCTTTCTCCTGGCAGAAATGGCTTTTTTTTTTTTCCCCAGGAAATTTTTTTTTTTTGGCCAGGAAAAGTTTATGTGTGCTCATGGCAGGGAGGAGAGAGAGCCCCCAGATCTATGTGTAGATCTTTGTGCTGTCATATGAATTCTCATTGGCTTCCATGGAGAGAGATCCAGTCTCCACAGTTGATCTGCTGCTAAAGTCTGTCATTTGTTAAATCAGCGTTTTATTCTTTCAGAGCGGGCAGAGCCTGTTGCCCTCCTTTGCTTACTTGTTCTTTTCTCTTCTCAACAGCATGTAGGTCTTTGTGTCTCAGCCACACTTCTCCTCTGAGTCCTGGCTTAGCCGGTGTGCTCTGAAGCATCTGCTCTGGGGTCATCTCACAGTGACCTCAATGGCTTCTCACTGTTACCTCTCAACAACTACCTTCCCCGTTCACTACTGGGATCAGGACGGAATACCTGGACACAAGCCTGCTGCACAGGAGCCAAGGAAATTTGAGGCCTGCTGTCACAGGACCTGCCTCGGCTGCTCACGCCACCCTGCCATTTTATTCTGTTTGCAGTAGTTCTGTGTTGGGTGTGGTTGTCTTGCAAGGTTGTCTCTTCCTAGAAGGCTAAGTGGGAAGCAGGGTAAACTCCTGAAGCTCCTCTGCTTTCATTGTTTACTGTTATTTACCTGGGTTTTGTCCGTGGGGAGTGGTGGGGAGAGGAGATAGTTGGGATTATCAAGTCAGCCCTCATGTCCCCTTCCTCTTCTGTATTCCTCTTTTCTGTTTCCTCTTTCTTTCTCTGGGGACCCATCCTCCGTATTACCCTCCCCTTACTTGAGGAGATATTCTCTTTCCCATTGGGAAAAAGTGGTCAGTAAAGGCTTCTATTATACAATCAGAGTTTGGAGATTTTAAGAAAGGGATAACCAATTAAATTGTAATATCTTATCTGCTTGGTTGTGTCAGTTTCTTTTTTTTGGTTTCTTGTAATGACATAATTTGGCATTTCTTGAGTAACTGTATTATTCAGGCACAATGCTAAGATGTTTATTAATAATATCTTTAATCCTCTGAGCAACCTTAGGAAGTATGTATTATCCCTGTTTTATAGAGGAGGAAATTGACATGAAGTAAATATCTAGGATCTGAACACGAGTCCATTTGAATTCAAAGCCAAAGTTCCTTTAACTTTCTTAATTGCTTCCTACTCTGCATTTTATTTATAAAACTGAAAACTATAGCAAAACAGGAGAATCTGATGTTTTAAAATGTTAAGTGTTAATACATGGCAATTTATGTCATTTATAAATATTTTATAATCTACCATTATAATCCTAGTTGGTTACAATTTTTCTCCAGTAAACATAAGTGAAGACAGCGTGCTTTGACCTCTGCCGTGAAAGTCACCAGATACATCCAGAGTTATCATTACTTAAAGATGTTTTTATATTCACTGAATGTCAATTATCATCATATGTAACTTTTCTTATGTTTACATTTTTATGAAAACTGGTATATATGATTTTAAGTTAAAGTCCTGACATTAACCATCTGAGGACTAGAGATAAATCTGTTGTCTGTAATCGTAATCAGCCCTGTTAAGCACTTCTTACAAAACTACCACAATGCACTCCAAGAAATACCTACCTAATTGCAAATGACTGCCTGAGGCAGATATAAAAGTTTGGTTTTTTTTCTACACAATTAAGATTTGCTATTTCCTTTGCCAATGCAAATCTCTCATCTCTCTTTCCATCTTTCCTTTTTGATTTTCTCTCCCAGCAGTTTTTATTCCTTCCCCTCAAGCATGTGTTTATCTCTTTATTTTTAAATATTACAGCTTTCTAACATCTGTCTCTAGGGCAGCATAATCTTACTGATGAAATATTCCATGTTTTCCTTGAGCCCTTGTCAATATGTCTTCATGTTAACAGCTTAGCAGATGGAGAAACAGAAGGAGTAGCCTCAGCTTACCTGAATTTCTCTCCAGCATCAGGCGCATTACTGTTTCTAGTAACTGGATGATAGGAACTGGAGTAATTGGAAAACAAGAAATGATATCTGACTTTTGCAGTATTAATTACTGAAACTATTGGCTGCTTTTCTTTATTACTGTAGTATCTTTTTCCCTAGTCTCATACCAGGAGAAGGCAGAATTATAGCAACCTACTTAGTTTGGATTGTGCCTATTTAGATAATGAAAGAAAAATAATAACACTAATATTGCTTTGGGTATAAATTAGCATGTTCCCAAGTGGTTCAGGGTACTAACAGTGATTTAGCAGCAGCAGTAGCTTTCTGAAATTGTGGTAGCCTGTGACATTGCTTTTTGTAATAGCACTGTTCTTTTTATATAGGACAAATTACTGTTGTTTTTAAATGAACTGCCTGCTGTTTACTTAGGTACAAGCCTCTAGAGGCCAAAGCAAGGCTCAGAAGCAAGGATGTAGGACAGTTCATTGTGAATACCCTTGTAGCTGTAGAGAATGACCCTATTTGCAGTTTTAAAGAAACTAGTGGACTCAGGTCTGTCAGCAAATTGTTCAGAAATATTAATCATCACGATAACAAAGTTTTCTTTGGCTAAAAGAGAGAAACTTGTAAATGAAGCCTGTGAGTTACCCAGTTAGAATTTGTGATTCTTCCCTTTTGGAGATAAGAACAAAATAAAATAATGGGGGTGTGTGGATGTGTGAGAAAAGTAGAGCAGAGCTGGAAGTTAGTCCATCCCTGGGAAATTTGGAAAGGATCGGACTCAAATAGCTGAAGGGAAGTTTTCTCAAATGTTTATGTGCAGATGAGTCATCTGGGGATCATGTTAAAAATGCAAATTTTGTTTCAGTACATAATGGGGTGAAGGTGTGGGGTGAGGTCTGAGTGTCTGCATTTCTAACTAGTTCCTAGACAATGCTGATGTTGCTGGTCTAGGAACCACACTCTTACTAGTAAGATTCTTAAAGCTCATCTTTCAACTCTGGAACTGCAGTCCCAGCACACTTGTGAGTAGCCTTTAGGGCAAATTGGAATAGACCCAAGTAATTCAGAATCCTATTCTTAAATACACACACACAAATCCTGTTTATCTTTGGAATTGTACCACATAAGAATGCTTTGATATGTTAATATTTCCTCAACTTTGACCTCCAAACAAGTGTAGGGTGTATGAGATTTTTAAAAATTTCACTTTTAACTGTCACTCAGTTTGTGTTCATTGGTCCACAGATTGCCCCAATCACTAAGAATTCTTAACATGCTGACATCTAACACAAAATTTGTAAATGAACACAATCTTTTGTTGTTTAAATTGGAGCATCAGATCTTTGTATGGGTGGAGGTGGTGTGGGAAACTTTCAGGAGAGATTTCAATAAGGGAATAAGAATTTCTAGCCCAGGATTTCTCCAATTGTAGTTCATGGACCTGTTGCATCAGAATCACCCAGATGCTATGTTAAAAATGCAGTTTCTTTGACTCCAGCTCAGATCTACAAAATTTGAGTCCTGATTTTTAACAAGCCTCCAGGTGATGGTTTGCATCCTGCCATCCGAAAACCCCTGACCAGGACCAGGCACTAAATTCCTCATAGAGAGGTCATTTGAAGGGCATTGTTTTCATGGTGATACTTTCCAGATTTACATTAATTTGTCAAAAGAAGAAAAAACTCAGAAGATGTACCAAGTGTTTATTATAAAACATTTGGGGAGGATTGAAGTGACATGGGAACTGTGTACTTTCTGCTCATTTTTCTGTAAACCTAAAACTGCTCTTAAAAAATTCTGTTAGTTAGAAAACAAAATAAATGCACATCCATAGAATTTTACATGTGATCATTTGATACATGTATATAATTATACATAAGTGTGATTATATTGTGTATGTTACTTTTAGAACATTCTTTTTTGTGTATGTCATTACTTGATCCCCTTCTTTTCCCCCATTTGCCTACATCAATGTCCCCTTACCCAAGCACATGTTAACTTCATTTTATCTTTCCATTTTCTTCTCCAAGTTCTAGTCAAGCAAACAATAGCTACAATTTGGAAATAATGGTATATAGCACAAGCTTGAAGAGTGAGAACACTCACAAGTCATGCCGAAATTTTTTTAATTTGTTTCCAGAACAAAAAGCTCAAATGTGGCAAGGTCCAGTTAAGCAGATGCCATGGCAGTCTGGAATCACATGCCCTTCTCATGTATTACTAGCTCCTTATATCCAATCATCATCTGGGCATTCTGAGTCAGGACTTAATATTAATAGTACCCAGCCAAAACCAGTGAAACAGACCAAGTGACTTATCAAGATTCTTTATACTTTTTTCTAGACATGAATGCTTCTTTGAAATCTTAAAAGTCACAGATCATTTCCTTGAGGCACACTTGAAGGGTTATTTAAACACTATGTTTCTTTAGATGGACATAGGAATTAAATTTTGTGAAGTTACGAAAAAAAGTTTTTTTATTATAAATCATACATATATTACTTTCCTAAATTAAGATAGATTTTGTCTTTGGGAGTGGGGTCATCACCTCAACTGCAGAGCTTACCTAGAGAATGCAGTCATTGGCCAGTTGAGAGGCTTTCACGAGAGGAAGATGAATAGAGTGGAAATTCACAAACCTCAGAGTCCAAAGGCTTAAAATTTAGTCCTAGTTGGGTTTATTACTACCTGGCTATTCTCTGTCATGTCAACTTTCTCAATTATAAAATAGTGATAAATATAACTTCCATGCTCTCAGGGTTACTGTGTAATGAGATAGTGTAAGAAAAAATACATTGCAATTTGTAGAGGGTGTGCAAGTGGTATTGCTAATATTTTTACTCTCTGAGATTTTTAGCCCAAATTCAAACTGGTGTAAAATAATCAAGATTATTTTCTTTTTTCTTCCTAGCCATCCAGGGGGGAAAAATCAGTGTTTTGGCAATGATGAACGTGTGCGTGTGCGTGAATATTGTAAGGGATGAAGCATGAAGAAGGGAGAATTTCTACAAGTGTAGCAAATCAACTCTATATATAAAAAGAAAAGAAATTAATAAAAGTTGTTTTTCTCTTGCTCTTTATGACCTGAATATTCATATGTAATAAGATTATTTGTATTAATCAAACTGTACTTGTTCTTCTACTTGCATGATTTCAAGTAAAAGAGAGTCATAAAAAAAAAACAAAGTGACCAAGTTTTCACATACTCAAAACTGTAGGAAATTATGGTGGTACATTAGGACAAACATCTGGTTGATCTTTCTGTCACCATAGAGCCCTAACTGAAGTGTTAAGTTCCAGAGTCCCTACTTTGATTACTGAAAACAGGTACAAAAGTTAAAGTTTGACTTAAATACAGGAGTAGGCATGTTACAGAAAAGACTCAGACCGAACACCGGAGGAAGTGAAGAGGCTCCCTGATTCACGCATGCGGACCCAGAGGAGGCAGTCTCCAAATTCTGGGCCCCGAGTTGTGGGGCGTACCTAGCTTTATAGCCTGCCGGGGGGACATTCTTTAGATGCGAGAGTGGTAAGCAGCTTACAGAAGCAGGAAGCAAAAGGGTCTGGTCATCTCTAGGAGGCAAAAGGTTCTAGTTATCTACTGAGAAGCAAAAGGGTCTAGTTATCTTCTGGGTACTTGTTTTTTTCTAAAATGGTGCTTTACTTCCTCTATCAGGCAAAAGTAGGTTTACAGTTATGAGTATAAAAAAGTTTATTCTTGTATTAGTGTGTTTATTACTGTATTATTTATTTGTAACAACTGTAAACCTACTGTTGCTCACCCCTGTAATAGATGTTATAAAAAATTTTGAGCCCGGCCAGTGTGGCTCAGTGATTGAGCATTGTCCCATGCACTAAGGGGTTGCCAGTTGGATTCCTGGTCAGGGTACATGCCCAGGTTGTGGGTCAAATTCCCAGTGAGGGGGCATGCGGGAGGCAGCCAATCGATGTTCTCTCTCATTGATATTTCTATTTCTCTCCCTCTCCCTAAAATCAATAAAGAAAACATTTTTAAAATTTTTTGAAAAATTTTGGAGTCCCTCAATAAGGAGGCTTCTAGGAAAAAAATATTTCTACTTGTTCCTTTGGTATCCAAGACATTTTTGTGGGACATTTTGTCAAGGACAATGTGCTCTCCTTAGTAAGATGCCTGGTGAGTGAGAGGTTTGCCTTTCTTTTGTGAAGTGGAAGGGAAAATAGCGTGAAAGGAAACTGAGAAAGAAGAACCAATACCACTGAAGTGCTCTTACATAAATCAGTCTAGGAAGATGGACGTATGCCATTTAAGGGTAGATTTTGCACCCCTTAAAATTACTCATGCCTGTGTATTGCTTGTACTCCTCAGCATGCATGAAAAGCAACGATCAGTGACACATATTGCAGCACTTCATACATGTTCCTTATTTTTATTCTCTTCCTTATAATTGGGGAGGGGGTCTGAGGAGGTAAGATTAATTTTTATCTAGGAAGTATCTAAGACCAGAGTGTCATAGCTTTACTGTGCCTAATTGATTAGCATCTTTGTCTCAACAGCCTTAAGTGAACGGGTGGTAGTATGCATAGAGGTAGTATGCTCACACAGTCCAGACTGGACCTAGAGTTATAGTTGGAGGCACTGCTTTGGAAGTATTTAAATAATCACATATACCCTGATCAACAAGGATGGCAACCCTATCAAAACTAAACTCTTCGCAGGCTAATAGCGCCATGAAATAACCTGAAATAGTCATGTGTCCATTGATGATAGAAATTTAAATTCAGAGTTAGAAAATTAGTTTAGGAATGGCAGTGTATAATAATGGAGGAAGCTGTCAGCTGTTAGAAAGTCAAAGATTGTTTATAAAATATGTTTCCTCTCCTCTGTTATCCTTGCCCAGAAATATAAATAATTATTTTATTACTGATTGGAATTTTATTTGCACAATGAAAGGGAGTTGTTTCAGAAATTTTGGTCAGCCTGAATAAAGAAAGAAGGCTGTTTAAATTTTTGTATACTGGTACAATTCTAATTGGAACACATTTGGGTCAGATTTGCTACAAAAAACAACAACAAACAGTTCTTGTCTTTAATGAGGAAAACGCATAATAGTGGCTTATCTTAGAATGTAAAGCTTTTAGAATCACCCTGTAATTCATGGCTTATCCCTGAGAATTCAAAGCTTTATAAAGTATAAATCCTTCCCAGGACGTGGTATACACCTTCTATGTCACATAGGGCTAGGCTATGAATTTACACTCTTTCATTCTGAATTTTTCTTTCTATGCAGTATTCTGTTATTCTTTTCCAGCTTAAATTGCACACCTTTCGCCTAAGCTAGAATTCCTTCAAAATAACCCACATGTTTTCTATTTATTTTCTCCTCTGTCCCTACTTCAGATAGATAGATACATAGATAGATAGATAGATAGATAGATAGATAGATAGATAGATAGATAGATCCTGATTCATAACAAGTAATGAACATTGTTTTAAAAAATCACACTAAATTATTAATAACTCATAGGCTTGCTCCTCTAAAGAATATATTTAATTCAAATGAATCTCTGATCAGTTAGGGTAAACCTGCTTCTTCACTGTCATTCTTATCTCTTCTCTTGGAAGATCTAAACTGGTACTGTGAGGGGTATCCTGCCATCTTGGGCCATAGTTTTCAAAGGAAAGGAACAATGCATTTCCTATCTATGAGCAAAGGAAGGGACAGGCTACTAAGTAACCACTGTGTCCTTGAAGCCCTGAAACATTTTTTTCTGCATCTTTCCTCCAGTTCTTGTTCTTTCTCCCATATCTTCAACAGTCTTAAAGTCCCAATTTCTACATCCATAAAATAGTCCTAATTGTAGGACTGTAAAGTTGTTGTAAGGATTAAGAAATTTCATGTAAATTACCAAGACCAATATCCTAAAAAATATTAGGTGTGCAATAAACATTGGTTCCAGTTACTTCTCTTCTAATTTGGGAGTAAAAATTTTAATAAGGCTAGTAAAGGACAGGAGTTTACATTTGAATATAATTTTATGCAAAAGATTACTCAGTGACCATAAGCTGTTTCTGTCTGTCCAGTGTCCTCCATTGTGTTCTGATTTCTCTCTAGGTGTGCCCAGGCCATTACAGGTGCTCAAGTAAAAGCATTAATGAATGAATAGGAAGGGTTCACGATGAAGAATAATGGAGCCAATGAGAATTATACCAGATCCCACTCTGTATCAAATAATGGTATAACAGTGTCCTTTACAATCAAATAATGAATGGTATTTTAAGAAGAAAACATTTCAGCGCAGTTTTATACCAGTTGCAAAGTAGTTTTATTTCCCCTCTGTTTTCAAATCTAAAAGCCAAATAATAGCCCTGGCCAATTTGGCTCAGCAGTTAGAGCATTGGCCTACATTCTGGAGAGACCCGGGTTCAGTTCCCGCTAAGGGCACGTACCTCGGTTGCAGTTTGTCCCTGGGCCTGGTTGGGTCATGTGGGTGGCAGCCACTCGATGTGTCCCTTTCATGTCAGACATGTCGATGTTTCTCTCTCTGTCTCTTCCTCTCTTTCCCTCCCACTCTATCTGAACAAAAAAAAAAAAACATCCTTGGGTGAGGATAAAAAAATAAAATAAAATAAAATAATAAAAGCCAAATAATATTATCCCAACATTTCCTTTCATAAAAATTTAAAATAAGAGGTACAAATAACTAAGAACACTTATCAAATCTCTGAAGATGTGTTTCTCCAAAGACAATAGCAAAAATCTATTTAAAGTATGAAAGCATGATTATCAGTAAAAACCAGGACATTGCGAATCCAATATTCACCTTGGAACCAAAACTAAATTAATATTTGAAATGTTTTAAAAATACCACAATAAAATGCGTTTTTTATAGGTGTTTCTTTATGCATTTGAAATGGGAAAATATGGCTTAAGTACCACTTCATTCTTTGTGCAGAACAAAGTGTGTTTTGTCTATGAAAAAAAATAAAATAAATGAGCAATAATCTCCAAGAAATCAACTTGACCAGCATTAATGACTAGTTTGGTAGTTATCAGCCTGAGGCATAGCCAGAGGCCATTAGGGCTCTGGAGGGGGTAGGTTGGGGAATTGTGGGTTTACCAGTAACTAACTATAGGTATGAATCAAAACTTTCTAAGAAAATAGATAAAAGTTTCTCTGGACAATTTTATCTGTATTTATATTTTCGTACACCCCCCTCCTTCACCCTTTTTAAATAAATAGGAAAAGAGGATGCTGCCATCATTTCACAAACCAGGATGGATTGGAAATAATTCATTTAATGAAATGGGGACACTCTGGGGACCAATTAATGCCTTTTCAAGCTTCGACTATACAACTATAAGAACCACTTAAAAAAAAACAAAACAGTTTAACACATTAGTTGATTGTTGGTGAATTGAAACTTAATCATGAGATCATAAGGATTTTTTGGAGCTTTTTTTTTTCCAGTTTTTAATCCTATCTCAATAAAGGTAAATACATAAGGATTATAAATAAACAAATCTGAAGTAATATAGATTGGGAGAACCTCAAGAGGGTCAGGAGATAATGAAGATTATACCTCAATATTGGGATTATGATGTTCTTTATTTCAATAAAAGTGGATAGAGATCTTTCATATCAGGGACAGGGCTTAGCTGTAAGGACAAAGTAATCTTCTGGGAATTATGCATACAGGCTTGACATCATTTTTATTGGATGGCTGATGAACTGGAAAACTCCAGGATAGCCAGGCTTTAATTTGTAATCTTAATTTTCATATAAATTGGTAATTTCAGGGGGAGGGAGTCGGGGACTTTGATGCCTGCTAGCCTGTGGTAATAAGACAGCGCACAGGCTGCAGTACTAACTCATCCAGTCTCGGATTCTGTCTTTTCCTCTATCCATCTGTCTTCCATCTTTGCATCTATCATTTAAAGAAATTTACAGCCTGCAAATACCAGAGAAGCTAATGTTAGTGCAATCTTCCCTCCACCTCCTCTTGGAATGATCTATCGTAATCTACTTACCATAGACATGCACACTATAATGTACAACAATTTAGTCTTCAGCCGGGAAAATTACTGCAATTGTTTTGCAAGCATGCATTAATAAGGTTTTTTTCTTCTCCTCTTTATCTTTTGTAAAGGCTATAGGTCATGAGAGAACATTAGTTTACCTTCATAAAACAATTATCTTGGTGTTTCCCATATATGCTTTTATATCCATAAGATTATACAGGGGCAAAGTCACCAAACTAGAACATAGCAGTGATGATGTATTTGGTCCTACGGAAACTTGGCCCATGTATTTCCACTATAGAATGCAGAGGCCCTTCACACTGTAAAAGAAGTAAAGTGCTATTAAATTGAAGGTTTTAGAACTATATCAATAAAATAGAAATTTTTCTCTAGGTTGTTCTAGCCTCTTATAGCATAAGTAAAATGGAATCATCAAGCAAAATTATGTTAATCAAAGAATATCTGAATTAAATCAACTACAGAACACAATACACAAAGGTGAAATGGTTTGCTCACAAGCACATATTTTCTCTCTCTGTTTCAAATAATGATTCCACAGCTTTACTTTTTAATTTAAAGTTTTTCCATTGTCCTTTTGTTGTTTTTGCAGCTACTTTACTTCCTGGTCCAAAAATACTATGCTTTGATATTGGCCACTTTTTTTTTTCCCCAGATAGAGTGGGAGGGAGAGAGAGGAAGAGACAGAGAGAGAGAGAGAGAGAAAGAGAGAAACATCGACGTGAAAGGGACACATTGAGTGGCTGCCTCCCGCACAACCCAACCAGGGCCGGGGACAAACCACAACTGAGAGATGTGCCCTTAGTGGGAACTGAATCCAGGTTTCTTTGGACCACAGGTCGACACTCTAATCACTGAGCCAAACTGGCCAGGGCTTGACCACTTTTTATATGCCTCCTGTGGTAGAAATTCTGGCATGTTTTTTCTCTGATTAGGCTAAAACTATACTACAAATCTTAATTGCTAATTAATATATCCATCCATTTATCAACTGTGTCAAGCAGTGTTTAGAGTGTTAGATTACACTCACAGGATATGCAGTGTTTTACCTTAAGGAACGTATGCCTTAGTGGGGGCGCAGACTTGTAACAAACCCAGAGAAAGCTTCCAGGAAGAAGTAACACTGGGGCTGAGATTCAGAGACAAGAGGTTAGCTAAGCAAAGACAGCGATGGGGACCAGAAATGGGATAGAACAACATTTGACAGAGCAAATGAAAGAGAATTTGGTACTTTGCAGAAATGGAGTTTACAGGGGTTAGCAAAAATTAATGAGTCTAGTGATGTATAACTTGGTAAATAGAACCTCAAAAGAAAAAGGTGTAAATACAATCTTCAGCTGAAGGTATGAATCTAACATAACACCCACCATCATTCACTGGAACAACACCAGTGATTGGAAACCCATTGTTATAAAAGACAGATGAATGTATTTTCACAATTCTAAGACAGGGTTGAGCAAAAATAGGTTAACAGTTGTTCATATAGAAAATAATACAGAAATAAATAAATAATAATACAAGAATAAACTCTGTTTCACAAACTCACAACTGTAAATCAACTTTTGCCCACTCCTGTATTTAAGAAATTCCTAAAATTTTCTAATTTTATAGAATAAGAAAGTATGGAACATACGGCTATCCCCTCTAGTTCCGTCTTCTTAAAGCACACAAAACATGGTCAGCATCCCTTTCCTATTACTATCCTTGAAATATTTGAGATACTTATGAAGTCCTTCAAAGGTCAGTTGCTTAAAATGTTCTTTATTTATAATAGTTATGAAAACTTTAACATTTTTACTTCTGTTCTCCAGATAAGGTCTAGATTTGTTCCCTTAAAGTGTGGCATCTGGAATGGAAAGCAATAGTCTGTGTTTAGCATGATCTGCCAAAAGCAGAGGGAGAATATCCAACCACCTTCTCTTCACTGTACTGTCTTGGTGCCTAACTTGAGTAAGATTCTTGGGCAGACGTCCATGATGATTCACACCGAATCTGTACTCACTGAGGGGCTCTGTTCTGCCCTGAGATGCCTTGTAGTCAGTTCTGTGCTGTCCTCTAGCTCTAGAGGGGTGTTTTTTGAACCAAACTCCAACACTACATTTATCCCTTTTAAGTTCATTACCTCGATTCATCACTCCCCCTATATCACAAGTACCAAGATTTCCAACATATGATACAGTGTAAAATTTGCTGAATTGGAGGAATGTCTTATTTTTATTGTGAACAATAATGGTTATTTTTATAGTAGTTAAATACAAGTGACTAAGAACACAAATACCCAAGAGAAACTAAAAATTAGAATAAAGTAACTCTTAAGTTCAATAATTACAAATATTTAAATATTCAGATATTTCTCTGTATTCTATAACCACTAAGTAGTAGATAGTGGGTAGATCCATTCAGAATTAAACATGGATTTATTCATCGACATACTCCTTCTGTCCTCTGTCTACACATAGGAAAGATGGATAAAACATAACCTGTGACAACAGTGTGGTGATGGCCAGAGAGAAGGGGGGCAGGGGCTGGGTAGAGATGTGCAAAGGCAGGGGTGAAGGGACAACTATAATAGTGTCAACGATATAAATAAAGTAAAATAAAAGACATGCCCCCCCAAGAAGGACCGACACAACTTAGCAAAGCTCAATAGTAAAATAAAAATCTTTATGGACGAAAATAAAACAGAAACTCAAAAGACGTGCACACCATGAGCCACAGGTCTAAAAGCAGATTGTAGCAGACAAGCATCCTGTAAGAAGATAGGAAATATAAAAGGCTGCAGGGAAATCACACAACTGGAGTCGGTATTGCAATACAACATGAAAAAAAAACATGTATTGCTAGCTTAACTGCTCAGAGGGCAGATTTTCAGGGAGTCAGGTGGCGGGGAAGAATATAGTCAGATGCCAGAAACTAAGCCAAGCTAGTGGACATCTCACAGCACTGCACTGGGATCATAAAGGAACAAGGCTGGCTTGTAGTCTTGTGGAATGTGGACTGTGTGGAGGCAGCTTCATTACTATCAAATCATTTAGACAAGAAGGCGAGAGTAAACAAAAAGTTAAAACGTGCGGACAACAGAAGTAATAAACAAAACATTAACTCTCCTGAAAAATATACAAATATATAAAATATCACAATAAATTGGCTTATCAGATTGAAGTCACAAAAAAATTAAATAAAATGTGGCCATTCGCTGCTTACAGTAAACGTATCTAAATTATATGTCATTCAGCCTATTTGCTCAGTGGGTTTATGCACAAAGTGTCCACAGCATCAGGGATGGAGGTTGTACATGGGCTGAACATGATTTTGCTCTCACTGAGGCTGATCTGACCACCACCACCACTGCATGGTAATGTGGTACCCTCCCTTCTCTCATGGAGGGCATAGCTATTTACCTTTATAGAAACAGGAACTTATTCTGGATTTCCCTTCCAGTCTCCAATACTCTGCCAATACCATTATTTGTGGACTTAACAAATGCCAGTTCATAGCTATGTAATGCTACACAAAATCATTCCTGACAAAGGAGCTCATTTACAGCAAAGGAAATGTAGCAATGGGCTCATCCCCACAGAATCACTTTCTTACCCTACGCCCCATCTTCTAGAAATGGCTTGTATAAAACTACAACAATTTAACTGAAAGCTCAGAGGTATTCAACCTTGAGAGTTTGGAGAACTTTCTATATGCACATATGCCTTAGACCAGAAGCCAGTGCATGGAGCTATGTCTCCAATAGTCAGAATGCACTAGTTTGGGGGCCAGGGGATGGAGCTGGTACTGTTCCCTCTCTTACTATACCTGATAACCACTTAAGCCATTTGCTTCTCAACGCTGCAATCCTGGCTCCGTGGTTTTAGTGCCCCTAGTGTTCTAGAGAGGAATGCCTCTGTCAGGTATATTCTACTGGAACCTGTGATTGCCCTTGGCCATTTTGGATTCAGTGTGCATCTGACCCAGCAAACCATTTTGACCAGGATGATTCCATGCCATTTTCCAGAAGGAAGGCTGGGTTGTTACTACACACTGAAGCAAAGAAGACTATGTCGAGAACACAGTGTTTTCACCGAGACATGTCTTGGCACTCTCTTGCTTAGCAGTACTGGCCCAAAACGGTAGTAACTTAATAACGGGTCCTCCAGGGGTAAAAGTTTGGTCATTTTACCAGGTCAAGCACTCATCCAGCTGAGGATCAGAGAGGGAAAGGAGAGCATAGAACAGGTGTGTATCTCATTGTGGTAATACACCCTGCCCTGTACCATGGAAGGCTAACCTCTGTGGACTACCTCAACTGGTTCCCTTGCCCTTCAGTTTCTAGTTGAGATGGGTCAGTGAGACCAAGTAGAAAGAGAAAAAGAGAACTGAGTATCTCCTCCCAGCTCCCTTCCCCCAACAACCATTTGGAAGTTTGAGAGATTTCCTCTACCCCTATGGCTATAGCTGTTGTCGAGCAGACACTCTCTCAAGACTGCTTGTTACTTCATATTCTGGTAATGGTTCCCTCCCTGTCCCTCTAGGACCAGGAACAGTAATGACTTCCTGATGTTCCTACATGATCTCTTGTTGGTCTCCTTTGTCCTCGTGCCTTTATAAACAGACCTTCATGAAACACTCGTCCATCACCCTCTTTGAGTGTGCCATCTGTTTCGTGACCGCACAAGAATCAATCCACGTCTGTATCTCTAGACAGCCTTATCTGTTTATTGTATCTATGGATTAATTATTATATTACCTTTAAATAATACCTCTGTCCATGTTACAAAAATCAGCACATTTATACCATCTCTTACAGCCCTCCCCCTCGTTTCAGTTTTGTTTAATATATAATTCCTATATTGTCAAAGTTTTTTTTAACATTTTAATTTTACCATAATTCACACACTTGTTTTAATCTTAGTCCCAGGGACAATAAATTCAAATCTCCCAGTCAATTCCCTTGCTTCATTTTTCATTCATCAAAGGGAAACTGAAGTTCAAAAGAACTTGTAAAACAATATTCCCTGAGTTCCTATATATTCAAAATTGTTGCCAGGATGTTAAATGGGAGGTTTTCTAAGTATAAAGATTCTTGAGTCTCTCTTATTTTCAAGGACTTAATTGGCATTGATTGTTCCAAAGCTAGTTTTGAGCATTGATACAAAGGACTTTGAGGCTATCCTGCATTTTTTTCCTCTGTAAGCCTTTTGATCCTTCTATCTGTATGTGGAATATATAAAAAATATATTGAAACTATGAGACTTTACTAGGATATGTTTTGGTGTTGATAATTCTGTATTATATTTCCCCTGGGATATGGCAAATGCATCCCACCTGTAGATTTAAGTCTTTTATTTTTGGTAAATTATCTTGAATTATATTTTTAAATGTTTGGTTACATTATTTTGGTTATTTGTCCATTAGAATGATTTTCCCATCTTCCATATCTATTACTTTCTTTCTTGCCTTTTTATTTTTATTTTTTTATAGAGTGGGAGGGGAAGAGAGAGAGAACCATCAATGTGAGAGAGGCATATCAATTAACTGCCTCCTGCAGGACCCCAACCAGGGCTGGGGACTAAACAGCAACCCAGGTACATGCCCTTGATCAAAATCAAACCTGTGACTCTGTGACTCTTTGGTCCATGAGCCGACGCTCTAACTACTGAGCCAAACCGGCCAGGGCTCTCTCTTGCCTTTTTAATCTATATTTATTTTAATTTCATTTTACATCTTTTCTAATTCCTACTCTTAATTGTGCCTGTGTTTTCGGAAGAATTTCTTTTCCTCTGTGCTGCTTACAGTCTGGTACATTTCTGTTTCATTTTTCTCTTCTTGATTACTGAGTTTTGCCAATCCTATCATCTTATCAGTTATGATCCTTGCAGAAAGAAACGGCCCATGCAAACTGAACACAATTAATAGAGGGACTGTTTACAAAGGTGAAGGCAAATGTAGGGAACCCATAAGGGTTAGTGCAGTACTCCTTGGGTAATTGTTACCATCTGCAGGTCTGAAGGGAGAAGAGGAGAAAGTAATAACTGGACCCAAAGACAGAGCTGTCTTAAAGGAGCTCTTTACTTAGACACCAGGACTAAGCCAGCCCAGCCAGCACAATATGACCCCTAGGGAAAGCCAAGGGAACAAATACCTAGACCCACTTTTCTTTCTCTCTCTGTTCTGCTGGTACTCTCAGTTGGCCACGCCCAACAAGAAACTACAAAAGGGAAGCTTTTGAAGTAGTCCAGAGGTCAGCTTCCTGGGACACAAATCAGGGTGGAGGAGAGTGGTGGGAATATCTGGAGGGACATCTTTCCTGAGCTCTTATATCTGTACTACATTTTTTTCATATTAATTTATGATTTTTTTTCATTAAGGTCTTTTACTAATCCTTGATGACATATATGGCTATAATTTTTATCTCCTCTGTGGTATATTTTTCTTGGTGAATGTTCTTTATCTGTTATTTGCTTTTCTTGTTTTTTCACCTCTTCCTCCCCCCGCCCCCTTGTAAGAGCTTTGTTTAGGGCCTATGCTGGTTCCTGTTATTATCACCCACCATTCAAATGAGCACCCCTCCACGTGAGGAAGGTTTTGGTGGAAGAGTGAAGAAGATCATGTTGTAGGCTCCCAGCAATTCTGCTTATGATAGAGTTGCCTGTGTGAGTGAGTGATTTCAGCTTTTACATCTTCCTTCTCCTTCTTTCCCCTACAATTAGAGGTTACTTTCTGCAAATAGACACTATCCATGTGATTCCTCAATTAACTCTGACTTCCAAGCATCCAGAGATGCTCCTTATTCCCATTATTACAAACAAAATGTGCATCACTTTATATTCATGTGTAGCATACTTATCTGAGAGATTTGTGTTGAGCATTTGCTGAGCTGTGTCACTGTGCATTCCCTCTTCCCATGTCCATCTGTCTGGTTGCTTCTCTTGCCTTTGGCAGTTCCATTTTGCTACTTCATTATTCTTGTTTTGAGGTTTCATGTATCTCCCATTTTTATCAGAGATCAAGTTTTCATAACTTTTTTCTCATTTTTTTTTGCTTTTGGATGATTTCTTATAAAAGAAGGGGAGAAACAGGGTGTACAAATGGCGCCAGGAGACATATGAAGAAATGCTCAACATCACTAATCATCAGAGAGATGCAAATTAAAACAACATTGAGGTATCACCTCACACCTGTCAGAATGGCTGCCATCACCAAATCATCAAATGACAAGTGTTGGCGAGGGTGTGGAGAAAAGGGGACTCTAGTACACTGCTGGTGGGAATGCAGACTGGTGCAGCCACTATGGAAAACAATATGGTGTTACCTCAAAAAATTAAAAATTGAACTTCCATTTGACCCAGTGATCCCACTTCTAGGAATATACCCTAAGAAGCCTGAAACACCAATCAGGAAGAATATATGTACCCCCATGTTCATAGCAGCACTGTTTACCATAGCTAAGATCTGGAAACAGCCCAAGTGTCCATTAGTAGATGAGTGAATAAAAAAGCAGTGGTACATGTACACAATGGAGTACTATGCAGCTGTAAGAAAGAAAGATCTCTTATCCTTTGAGACGACATGGAGGGACCTGGAAAGTATTATCCTAAGCAAAACAAGCCAAGCGGAAAAAGACAAATACCACATGATCTCACTTATTTGTGGAATATAATGAATAAAAACAAGGTTATGAACAAATTAGACCCAGAGACGTGAAAGTAGGGTACAGCCTGACAACCCTCAGAAGAGAGGGTGATGGGGGGAGGGAAGAGATGAACCACAGAACGTATATGTATGTACGCATAACCAATGGACATGGACAACAAAGCCGGGGATGGGGTGGGGGGATGGAGAGGAGGGTGTCAATGGGGAAAAAAAGGAGAAACATCTGTAACAAAAATAAAATTAAAAAAACGGGAGGGAGAACTCAGACATCACTCTATCATTTTCAAATCAGAAATCACATTGAAGCCTTTTGATCTTCTAACCACATGTGCAAAGAACACATAAGGCTCATGTGCTACCCTAGAAAAGAAAAACAGTCACTGGCCAAAGCTAAAAATGCATAACTCGTTACACATAAGAATCTTTTCCAAGTGCTGAGTTTATCTAAATGACTCTGGTTTAAGATTTTCCCCATGGTTTAGAGGTGTTTTCATTTTTCACAGTCAAATCATCTGTTCCCAAGCCTGTTTCTCTTTGTTTGTGTTCTGAAGTCTTCCTAGATGCACAGTCCTCTGAAATGTCAAAATACTACGTTCAGAGCAGAAAATAGACTTGCCCCATCATATCTTATCCTCTTATCCTTCAAAGCTCCCAATTTGCCAGTGAAGTAACATGAAAGTTGATGCAGATAAATTCTGTGACCATAATCCCAACTGGGAGGCATACTCATCTTTTTAACAGTTCTGTCAACTGGGATTTATCTTCACAGAAGGCATATAAAGCATCGTTTACATAAATAACATGGAGCTTTGAGTTGGACAAATATCAGGGAAGAGTAACTGCCCCAGAGCAGACCTATTAAATCAATCACTAGGGCTCAGACAATCAGGAAAGCATTGACTATAGCGATACAAAACCTGATCATAACATAATCTTCCTCTGCTTCCTGATGAGGTAACAAAATATGCCGTGTTCATTGAACAGCTGCTTTCATAAGGAGAGCAATAATGAAAAAAATCTCCCAGAACCTGCAGTACTTGCACATGGAAACAAGATTTCCAGTGAGAAAATTAAAATGCCAACAAGATTTATCCTTACCTATGTAGATGTCCTACAGCCTTAAACATGTTTTAGAGTGCAAAAAGGAGAAACAATGTCATTTTTTAAAAAGTACTGTTATTGAAAAATAAAAGTAATAGGCATGGTTCTTGTTATGGGCTGAATTATGACCCCCAGCCCCCAAATTCATATATTTAAGTTCTAACCTACAGTACCTCAGAATGTGACTCCATCTAAACATAGAGTTTCTAAAGAGGAGATCAGAACACAGACACACACAGAGGGAAGACCATGTGAATATACAGAAAAATCAATCAGTCAATCAATCAATACCACAGGGTTTTTGTTTGTTTGTTTTTGTACTTTATCTAGAGGACCCATGAGGGATGAGTCTTTCTTCATGGCTCTTACTAATAACAGTTTTAATCCTTCATGTACTAGAAAGGTATTCTACTTTTTCTTAATTAGAAATGTATGACATTTGATTGTTAAATTGCTGACTTAAAAATTCACCCATAATCTTATGACCATAACATAGCTGTAAATAGGTTATTCAACACAGTTCTCCATTTTTGTGTTCTCCATTTGCTAAATCAAGCATTTTCAATATTTTCTATGTATCTAGTGTTTATAAATTATAGCCTTCTTGACTATGCTGTATTTCATATGGTTGAAGAACTAAAGCCTAATTATTCCTCTATATTCTCTCATTTGCTGTTTTTCTGTTAACTATAGGAAGAGATCATGTTCAAAATAAAAGAAAAATATATATAAAGGGAGAGGACAGCCATCTTCAGGCCAAGAAGAGAGACCTTAGAAGAAACCAGCCATGCTGACACCTTGATCTCAGACTTCCAGCCTCCAGATCTGTGAGAAATAAATGTCTGTGGCTTAAGCTACCCAGTCTGTGGTACTCTGTTATGGCAGCCCTAGCAAACTACGCAAACAGAGTTATCTTTCTCTTTTAAAGGAAAACAAAGAAATGAAGATTGACAGTCCCAAAGTTAAGTCATCTCTACTTGTTCAGAAAAAATTCTGACACTTGGTATAAATATCCAGATTTTTAGTGATTACATATGGAAATCAATGTTCCTTTAATGCTTAAACTTTGGCTGTGAATATTCTCCCACCATGTCCTCTCTATTAAGAGGAGTGAAATGTCACATAACTAGTTGGGAAGTGGGCTTCTGAGAACTTCACAAAGAAAGCATGGACACATTTGTTAATTCTGAAGAAGTAGACCTATAAATAGTATCTGATCATTGATTTCAAAGTGGGTATAAAGATATGTGTAAATTGCTACAGGGAAAATAGCTTTTCAAGGATTATTGGGGTTTTTCCATTTCAGGTTCTTTTAATGATAACCTACAAAACAAGAAAAAGAAGCCTAGTTTGAGATCCTCTTATTAAAGATTACTTTATTTTCTTCCCCACACATTCTACCCTATATTTTCTAACTGATCTTAGAGGAAGGGAGGGAAAGAGAGAGAGAAACATCAATGTGAGAGAGAAACATCAGTTGGTTGCCTTTCACACGCACCCTAACCGTTGATCGAACCCACACCCTTAGTATGTGTCCTAACGGGCAAAAAACCTGCCACCTTTTGGTGTACAGGACAATGCTCTGACTGACTGAGCCACACTAGCCAGGGCAAACATCCTATCCGTTTAAGTATCCTTATAATGAGTAGGTAAATGATAGGCTCTTATCTCCTTGCTTTTCTGTTTGTATGAAAAGCTTCCCCATTTCACTGCTTCCTATCAAATGAGAGCAGGAAGTGAAATAAAGTCTTTGGAAGTCAGGGCAACACTCATGTGAAACAAGCATGTGCTGGCATACTACCCGGATGTACATCTTGGGAAGAAGGCCTTATTCACTTGATCCATGCTGGATTTTCTGGAGCATGTGAACAATCTTTCAAAGATTTGGGAAATACGTAGATTGACTATTTGGTTTTATTATATAGGCTGTCCAAATAAAATATTTGTATTCAACAAGCCCTTTTCAAAAATAAAATTCTTGCTCAAAATTTAAAAATAACATATCTGTGTACATTAAAGAAAAATAAATTGTCTATATATTAGTTATTTGAACATTCAAAAATAAATAGGATATCCTGACCTTTGCAACAACATGGTTGGAACTTGAAGGCATTGTGGTTAAGTGAAATAAGTCGGACAGGGAAAGACAAATACCATATGATCTCACTTATGTGTGGAATCTAAAATAACTGAATTCATAGAAACAGAGAACATATTGGTGTTTCCCCGAGTTGGGGGTAGGTTCCCTGCAATTTTTTTTTTAATTGCATTTTGTGATGAAGTGAAAATTGTTGACACTCAGTTAACTCTCTGTAGACTATAATATTTTTAGTTGAGGAAATACTATATGTAAGTACTGAAACTTTTTTTTTATCCTCACCCGAGGATATTTTTCCATTTTTTGTACAGATAGAGTGGGAGGGAGAGAGAGAGAGAAACATCGACGTGAAGGGACACATCGAGTGGCTGCCACCCGCACGACCAACCAGGGCCGGGGACAAACTGCAACCGAAGTACGTGCCCTTAGCGGGAACCGAACCCGGGTCTCTCCGGACCGCAGGCCGACGCTTTAACCGCTGAGCCAAACCGGCCAGGGCAGTACTGAAACTCTTGATAAAATCAAAGAAAATTCTGCTAAACAGAGGATATTCTCAACTGTAATTATATTGAAATATGTAAATATTTAAGCCCAAATATTTTAACAATTAACAGGCAAAATTGGTGTAAGGACAGGAAAAAAATTATAGGTGAAGAACTCAATAAGAAAAAGATGCCATCGAGCAGAAGAAACTAATGAACAATATGTCAACTTGATTTTAAAACATTAATAAAATAATCATATCTTAAGAACAAAAACAAAATGTAGAAATAAAAGAGCTCAGAGAAGATCTGGAGATTTCTTTCTCATTCTGGGCCATCTAGGTTCATTAGAGACATTCTAAATATTTTTTTAAGTTCACAAAATGTTTATTTTTTTTAATTTAAGAATATTTTATATTCAATATTATCTTAGTTATATTTGTTTCACTTATACAATATAGTGATTTGACATTTTTATACCTTACAATGTGCTCACCCCACTACTAGTAATTATCTGCATCCTTAAAGTGAAAAAGTCTGTTAATTATCACTTTTTTTTTTTTTAATTCTCACCCAAGGATATTTTTCCATTTATCTTCAGATAGAGTGGGAGGAGGAGGAAGAGGAGGAGGAGGAGGGGAGAGAGAGAGAGAGAGAGAGAGAGCTATCAGTGTGAGATAGACACATCAATTGGTTGCCTCCCACACAACATCAACCAGGGCTGGGGACCAAACTACAACTGAGGTACTAAATGAAATTGAAGCTACTACATTGAATTTTTTAAAAAATCAGACAATTTGTTAAGCATGCTGGATAGATCATTTGTGAAAAGTTAATAAAGTTATTAAAAGCAAGCATCTGCAATACAATTTCAAGACATTCTACACTATGGTATCAATCTATATTAAAGTACATATTTCAAAGCAAAATTCTTCTGATGCCCTTGTAGCCCACACACACATTCATACTCTCAACATATTCCATATGTTGTTTTGTAAAATTACATATGTAGTTCTACTAATACAAGGCCCAACAAATGAACTCAGTGAATTGAGAGGAAACTAGTTCAGCCAATCTTTAATTTTTCTCTGGTTCTGCTACAGAAGCATCTTAGCACCTGCCATTTTTCAAAGAAATTAGAAACTTCTTTAAGTGAGACTGGCTTCCACTCCAGAAATATTGATTTTAAGCCTTTTTTCAGAATAAAGTAAGTTGTGTAATGAATATTAGCTATTGTTGCAAAGGGTATTGAGTCAAATTCAAGTATTCATTGTGAGTAATCATAATGTGGCTCCTACCCAGCTGCTTCCTGGTTTGTACCTAGGATGGAGCTCCTCTGCTTTCCAATGGTGCCCAGCCTTTATCAGCACTCTGTGCAGGCATATTTTAACTGACTTTTTTGTCCTCTTAAAGACCTTGGGCAGAAGATCTAGAAGTGGGCTCTAGAACCAAGAAATCATCCTGAAGTGAAATTGCTTCCTCTAGTAAATTTGCATTACAATTTACCTGAATTCTGGTAAAAATGAACTGACACATTAATCAATGTTAATCGATCAAAGTTTTGTTATGGTCAAGTGTGCAACCTGATGCAGGTGCAATGGAGGATACAACGTAATATAAGAAATAGCACCAACTCTTAAGGAATTTATAAATTAATTGAATAAAAAAATAGCAAAATATTTAATAGCAAAATGAGGCCGATGATAGTGTCTAGTGATCAGTGTAGATAATCCATATTTTAGGAACTCAGACACAGGAAAGATCACTGTGCTAGGACTAGTAAAGGGACTCTACCTAGTGGAAATGCAATGGAGATAGGCAGATTCCAACAAGGCAAAGAGGAAAGTGGAAAGAAATTTTGTTTTTTAATCCTCACCCGAGGACATTTTTCCATTTGTTGTTCAGATAGAGTGGGAGGGAGAGAAAGAAAGAGAGAGAGAGAGAGAGAGAAAGAAATATCGACGTGAAAAGGACACAAGGGGCTGCCTTTCGCACGCACGACCCAACCAGGGCCAGGGACAAACTGCAACCGAGGTATGTGTCCATGCCCTTAGTGGGAACCGAACCCAGGTCTCTCTGGACCGCAGGACAATGCTCTAACTGCTGAGCCAAACTGACCAGGGTGGAAAGAAATTCTTTAAAAAGAGAAGTTAGGGGGATATTCTGATCAAAGTCTCCAGCTATCTTCCTTAAAATTCATTCCCAATAATCATATCAGTTGACATTTATTTTCTCTGTGTCAGACATTATACAAAAATTATTTCATTTGAACTCAAAACACACTTCTGATTGAGGCGTCAAGATAATTTTAATTTATCGTTGAGGGTTCTTATGCATACATCAGTTTATTAATTAATTTAAGGTGGCAAAGCTAAAAAATAGAGACAGCATGCAAACCATGTCTGGCTCTTGCATTGACATGCTTCACCCTGCACTGTGATGGCCTCCTTCTTGCAGTGTTATTGGACCCCACCCTTCCATCTCATTGTATTGCCAGTTACTGCCTTTTAGGACCTTATCATGCCCCACATTAACTGCTATTACAACCTACTTAAAGTATGGCTCCCCTAATTTTAATATCTGTCCCTGTAATTTATCCTTCATGATACTTACCCCATGTTCTGATCATTCACTCCCTGTTCAAAACCTGGTAGGGATTTCCACTGCTTTAAACACACACACACACCCACTACTCTCTCTTTTTAATGTTCTCATATAACACCAATTCACCTTTCCACTTTTGCCTTCCCCACTGCTAATTCTACTTGGTATTAGATTCATTCATGTACTTGCTTGTCTTTCCCATTAGATTTCCAATTACTTAATGATGGATCAATGACTTCTCCTTTCTTCTACAGTTTGTAGTAAAATCCCAAGTGTATGGTGGACATGGAACAAATGTGTGTTTCTTTGACTTTTGCTGAGTCAGCATGTTGTAAGCACAGTGAGCAGCCAGTGTTGACTGCAGCAGGGGGATGTGAAGAGAATAAGCCATTAAAGTGACTAGGCAGGCAGGCCAGACAGATTGGGGGGGGGGGCACCTTGAATACCAGTGTGAGAAGTCTGGATTTTAATTTTAAATGCTCGTTGTGCTGAAACATGTTTTGAAATGTACAGCAAGGTATGAAACCAAATTTCATGCTATTGCTCCTTCTGTAGCCATTCTTATTTTCCACATACAAATGCAGGCAAGCATGTTGCACACCTTAGAAAAATCACCTGCCTGCATCTTTAGGAGAGGCAGCTCTCAATGTCACTCCATGTCATTATCACACTTCCCAAAATAGTTCTTCTCTGTCAGTGTCTATGAGTGCTTGTTCCTGTGGGCATCAATGCCTCATTTAAGAAGGTACAACAGATTGCCATTAGCAGCATATCTGGACATGTTAAAGCATGACATCTCCATCACCTGAAAGTGCATGGGGAACCACGCTGAACCCAGCCACGGCTCGCTGGCAGTGGTGGCTGGTTCTGCAGCATTGCCTTCAGGCTTATTAGCACTTGTCACTTGCAGTCTCTACTGTTACTAAAATTATACCTGGGATATCATTCGTACAGTCACATCCAGAGGTTAGAGTTACGCTCTCGTGAGGAAGCAGGTTACACTGTGTCCACGACCTGAGAGCAGGATTTCTACTGGCTAACGTCCTGGCTAAGGTCACAGTCCTAATACTGACAGAGAGGCTTCCTTTGAGATTCTTTACCCGTAAAACGGGAAACGATATTTAACTGAGTATCTGACAGGTTTTGTTTGGTTTTGTTTTGGGGGGAAAGAGTGCCAACTGATATAATAAATATCAAAAAAGTGAAAGTATAAACCAAGATTCAACATAAAGAAGTGACTTTTTTAATAACCAATTTGTACAAAAAACCATTAGATTAAAATTTCAAACCATAGTTCCGACACTGGGACCTTAATACTCTTACCACCCTTTTCACTTTCTTTCTGCCAGACAAATTATGGAAGGGTCTATGAAGAGATAACTTGGTATCTTCTGGAAACTTCCAAAGACCTTCATTCTGTTGTTACAAAATGTTTTCATCTTTCAAAAATGTTGTGAGGCAACTACTTGGAGAATGGGGCTCAGGACTGGGTTCAAGCCATCATGAGGACCAGGGGCTGGCATCAGGATGTTCAGGGTCTCCATGCCTCAGTTTTTTTATTGGTAAAATAAGGCAGGTAGTGAAGTTATGGTAAAAGTATCTTTCTGTTATAAAGTTTAATAATTCTGTGATGGCAAATTTCTCAAAACAGGCCTCAAGAAAGAAAAATGATAAATGCTTGGTGGTTGTCTCCCAGTTACACCGATGGATTTTTCTTATTTGTTTTATTGTCAGTTCTTAATAAAAATGAGTAAGATATAATCCTTGCTCTTAAGAGGTTTACAACCTAGTAAGTAGGAAAAGATAAAGGCATTTACTATAAAGCAGAATGGGGTCAATTACTATTAGAATTCAGAAGAGGAGGAAATACAGTCACGTGAAATCAGTGGATAACATGTTACTAAAGTGTTAACATATGATTTGAGCCTGGAAGAGCCAATAGCCTTAACCATAGATGGAGATTAGACAGACGTGAAAATCTCAGGAGCACACAACAGCAAAAGAAAAACATTCAGCAGTCTGTGGATGGGAACTGAAACTGTGGGGCATTCTACGACCCTGGGTCGCACAGTTTGGCACGCTCAGTGCGTGTGCAGGGCTGTGGGAGGTATAAATTAAGATAGACTAGGACAAAAAAATACAAATACGTTAAAGCCAGGCCTTAGAGTTCAGAAGTAATGAGGATCCATGAAAGATTTCTGAGCAAAGGAATAAAATGAAAATTTCAAAACTGTACTTTAAAATGGTACCGTCTGAAAGCTGAATGAGGAAACTTACCCGGAGAAGAAGGAACAAGATGTGGCTCTCTCTGGCTGCAGAGATGAGAACTAGAGTGAAATGAAGGGAGGAATATTCTAGAGCTCGAAAGTGTTCAGATTTACAAATGTGTTGTTAGTGCCTACTAAGTACTAGGCACAGAGCACCAAAGTGTGGGAATAAAGAGAAGAACAAGACATTGTCCTGTCTCAAGGAATGGACTGTAGCTTATAAGTTAAAGGATGGCCTCCAGAAGCTGGAGTCTGGCTTCACAGCTTATAAACAGTGCAGCCCTGAGAAAGTTGCTCTACTTCTCTGTGCCTCAGTTTCCTTATCTGCAAAATGGGGATAGTCAGTAACATTCCTCATGGCATTACTGTGAAGATTATGTGAGTTAGCATAAGGCACTTAAAATAAGATCTGCTATATAATAAAAAATTAAATATATAGCTATTTCTATTTTCACAAAAATGAATAAATTTTATAAGAAGGAATCTTAAGTGAAAGAAAAAAAATTTCAAATAGCAAAATAAAAGTGGGGGATCAATCATTTTTAAAAGTGGCTTTTAAGACTCTCAATCAACATTAGCTGAGCTCAAAACTGAATACAGGCAACTGGAAGCTTCATCTAATCCAATAATTTAAAGACATGTTCTCTCTTGAAGGAACAGGACACTCAGAGCAGAACAAATTATGTATTTTATATTAAATCAATAAGGAGGGCTCATGGTTGTAATAATTCAATCTGTTCAGTATTACTTTATCAGTGACAGAGGTAGAAAATATTATGAGAAGCACACTTTATCCTTGACTATCTAGTTTTTCTAAACTGTCTTTTTTGATTGAACAAGAAAGATTTTACAACTGAAGATTATACACACTATTCATAGAATAGATAAATTTCACACATTTTCCCTCTTGCTCCTCCTTGTGTGCTTTCTAACCAGGCTGTCTCTGATCCAATCCTTGAAAACTGTGAATTTATCTGGGGAATGTGGAAAATTGGAATAATAGATTACCTCCAGTGATTAATACTGGGAATATTATGGTTTTAGACAATAAATGAACTCCTGAGAGTTTACACTTACTCTAATCATCCTTCCTTATTTTTTCTGAAACTAAACTCTGAAACACTGTTGTATCATAATCAAAGCTGCTTATTTGTGTCAGCATGTATTTTCGGTTTCATTGTCGAAGATTATCCAATTTAATCTCAACACTCCTTAGTGACCAATTTCTCCTGGAAGCCTATAATCCTGAAACAAATTTCCTAAGCAAGATGGAGTTAAAGAAAATACTCATTTTCTAGGACTTGGAACATTTGTCCCAATTTCACACCTTATGCTGCGGCTCAGTTAGTGCTTATAAAGCAAGCCCTGCAGCCAGAAGGCAAATTCCAACCTTCCAACCTCACCTTTTCTTTCTTGTTTTTTGCTTTTTGGTAGTTTAAAATTTATTGGGGAGACAGACATGGTTCACATTCAGCTTATGGTCAAGTGTGACCTCTGGAACCTTTTAAAATGCACTTGTAATTAGTGATTTCCAGCCCTCCACCTGTCTTCTCTCTCGTTACACTTTTTGTGCACCTTCCACAGGAGGAGAGGCACCGACCTGCCTGTTTGCCTTGCGGTCTGCACTGCTTTGAGTAAGTCAAAACCGGAAACCTGGAGCCAGATGCTTAATTTACATTCAAATCCTGTTTCAAAGCTATAGTCTTTATAAACCCCTTTATTGTTTGAAAATAATCCCCCAAATAGCTTCAGAGAAGGAAAGCAATTTGTTCATACAACAAATATTTATTAAGCACCTACTGTGTGCACACATCACTGAAATCGTTCTAGTATGGAGTAAGGCTATGCAGAAGAGAGATAAAACATAGTGAATATGAAGCTTTTTGTTTGAGGAATACAGAATCTAGTTGAAATACAGACATGAGTACATGAACTGTGCATCCCTAAAAAATTATGAATTGGAATTTTTTATTTTATTTTTCAGATTCACTGAGATGCTTATATTGGAATGTAAAACCATCTGTCTTTAAGTATAGAGAGTAACATGTCATTTCTTTATAAGAAATTGGGTAAAAGGATCATAGAGAGTTATTTGACCTGAAGACACCAGACATAAATAAAAGGAGCTTCCCTAGTATACAGGATACATTTTAAAGATTAAATAAAATTAATTTTAATAAACAGTGGTTACTTGATAGCTTGCTTTTAGACATGCTTGCAAACATTCCCTTTTTTTGACTTGCCAAAATTCAATTTGGGTATATACTGTCTCTATACTTAATTAGCAATGTATATATACATTTCAATTCTTCCCCAATCACCAATTTAGGAAAATCAGTTATCTGCCCTCCACAAACACGGATCAATTATTTGAGTCTAGTTTTCACACTAAATTATTCCTTATCCCATATTTTTGTCCCCTAAGCATAGAGTGGCACCAGAGAGTAAGTACATGGTAATAAGTCCAGAGGGCATATAGGTCACAGGCTAAAACCTTAGACCTTGGCACATGAGATGTGCTTACCATCTAGATGTGGAACCCATATCTAGAATTTCTACATTAAACAAGGGAGTTTATGGAAGATAACAAAGTATATCTATTGTTAATTTAATTTTTCACTTGGTTTTTACCATATTCTCATTAGATTGAGTTTAATGTCTTTTACATCATTTCTGGGTGGACCAGAAACTAGTTGTATGAGCATGTCAACAAGACTAGTATAGGCTCAGAGCATGGACTCAAGCCAGATTTCCCAGATGTAGACCATGACTCTGCCACTCATCAGTTATCTAAGCTTGACAATTTTCTTCACCTCAGTGTTTTAGTTTCCTTATCTCTATATTGGAAATAATGGTATCAGCCTTATAAGGTGTGAGAATTAACTGAGTTGATATATGTAAAGAATCTAGCCCAGCTGGTGTAGCTCAGTGGTTGAGTGTCAACCCATGCACCAAGAGGTCACTGGTTCGATTCCCGGTCAGGGCACATGCCCAGGTTGTGGGCCTGATCCCCAGTCAGGGGCATGCAGGAGGCAACCAGTCAATGCTCTCTCTCATTGATGTTTTTATCTCTCCCTCCCCCTTCCTCTCTCTAAAATCAATAAAGAAAAAAAAATGTTTTAAAAGGCTTTAAAACACTACTTGCCACAATTTAAGCATCTCTAAAATTTTGCTGTTACCTTACTACTGTTTCTTAAAATGATATCAACAATCCCTACTGCATCTCCCTACTTTCCATAACTGCTTTAGGAGAGCCAAAACAGCACCACGGGATGAAGAGATGAGTCTCTCCCTTTGACTTTAAAGTAAACATTAAAGTAACCTTTTTTTTCTTAATCCAATTTCTATGACCTGTCTAGTCACCAATATTTCTTTTCACTATGGTTCCAATGTGGTCTACTTCAGTAATCACAACTTGGCAAGGTGTCAACACAGGCATACACAATTCATACTAAAGAAACTGCCCCTCTTATTTGTAACAGTTTATACTGAGTACCAATATTTCAAATTCTTAATAAAATTATATTTTCTTTTTTCTTTTCTTCTATCAATATAGTCAACAATTACAATTTATTTTGTCTATTTCTAAAGAAGGGAGTCAGTAAATAACTAGAAAAATTTAACACTCTGCCTCTAAAATCTAAACAGAAAATCTTTTTCATCAAAAACAACAGGTTAATCCTGGCTTTGGAATCAGAGAAATTACATTAAAATGCATACACTGTGATTCATTCAAAACCTGAATATAGCAATATATAATCCTATAAAGCCACAGAGATTTTAGATCAAGGCAAAAAAGGTAAATCAAACCTGAAATGAGTGGATTAGCAGAAATGGGAGCGTTACTGTAATATTTCTTTGTATTGAGTAATAGAGAAGCAGATTTTGTCAAATCTTTCTTTCTAATTCCCATCTGGAAAAGCCTTGCTCTGGAAATGAACAGGTTTGAAAGGGATGCCTTTGACATCTGTAAAGTTAAAAAGCATCAACAATTGAAATGGGCTTAATCCCTCACTCAACAGCAGGTACTTTACATACAATCATAAGAAGTGATGAAAGTCAGACACAGATGTAAAAATTGTTAGATTTAATCAGATTGGTCCTCTACCCCTGGCTTAGTCTACTCTGTTTTAGCTTCTATTTAACCTGGGTTAACTGAAGTAGATGGTCAGATATGTAAGGAATAAATCCAGGTCAAAAATCAGGTCTGAGATGTCAGGTGGTAATTAATTTTAACTCCATAAACCACCAAATACGGAATTTTTTTTTTTTATTAATAGTTTTGAGTATGTCATTGTGCATATTAGTCTTTATTAAATTGTGTCTATGAAACTGGCCTAGTGTTTGCCCCTTTGAGCCTCTGAAGTGCGAGGAAGAGTGTGTCAGAGGAAGGCCTGGCGGAACCCGAGTCGGCAGAGGTGGTAGACAGGAGATTTCGTGGTTTAAAACGCCACCTTTTATGATGCCGACAATGTCCTCTGGAGCCGCACACACATTTAGTTGCTCTGAAATCTCTTTTGTGTTCACAGCTCCTGCTGTTAGATGCCCAGTTCTTTTCCCACATTGTTGGATGAACACAGAGGAGGAAGATGAATTTTATAATTACATCATCACAAAGCAATGTTGGTTTCACTAGTAACTGGTTATAAAAATTATGCATATCTATAAACATACTAAGATTTGGGGGGGAGGGGGTTGAATCTAATTATTTACTCCAAATACCAAACTTCTGTCCTATGAAAAGTCTAAAAATTGTGTAAATATGCTGGAAAAATGTGTCACCACTACCACCAAGCATAACTACTACTAGAGTCTTTAAACAGTAAGGTGTAGGTGTTTGTAAAGTAAACCAAACACTGGATAGCTGGTTAGATTAGAGCTAACACTACCAGTAATAGTATTCTATTGTTTCTCCATTCATATAAAGTTGTGTGATTTTTCCAGACTGAGTAATACATGTGACTGTGCTCTTGATCTCTAACATACCATATACACAGAGTACTTGTCAGTATTATTACACTTCAATAATGGTAGAAACATCTTAAAATTAAGGGCACCATAGTCAAATAATGACTTATATTCAGAGAAAATTTTAAAACATCCCATTCAGTTTTGTCTCATGTAAGTTGAAGGATGTTTCCTTCATCTCCTATCTTCATTAAATCTCAAAATATCTGTGGGCTCCACATTAGCAACCTCTCTCCCTCTTCTGACCTCAATCCGCACAACCATAAAACACAGGAAACTTTCAAACCGAATTGTTTCTTACCATATGGGATCTGAGAATAAGATCAAACCCAACCTTGACAAATGCCATGCAGCAAGTCAACAACTGTTCCTGGAGTCCCGGGCAATGCCTGGGAGAGCGCCTGCCAGGGCCTACTGTTTTCAAACGAGTTTCATTTCTCTAACAATTTAAATCTGCCAAGAGGAAACCGAGACAATCAAGCTCCGTGCCAAAAAGCCCCAAGCTTCAGCTAGAGATGTATCCTCTCTTTAGCCTGCTGATGAGAGAGGGAGCAGAGGGAGAGGAAAGGATAAAGATTCATAATGAGCAGCACAGAGGCTCGCTATGTATCTGGAATGCATTTGCAATGCCACAGCAGGACAGTTTCTGGCCCTAATTAAGTGACTTTGTTGAGCTCCATGTCCGAAACAGAATACCCTCTTCTTTTCTCTTTACCAACTACCATTACATTTGGGGTTGAACACTGTCTGGAACATTTCTTCCCACCTCCCCATCCTCAGCCTCCCAGAGCTGTGTCACCAGAGAGACACCATATCAGAGAGGCCACTCCCTTCTGTCCAATTTCAGAACAAAGTCTTGGTGCCAAGGAAACCTTCCTAGGAAGACCCAACGTTGCCCCTGCTCTCCATTTTCTGGCTCTTTCCTTCTTTATATCACCTCAAATTCACTCACCCAAAGATGTGTACAAGAAAGTCCAACTCTCCTATGGTCTCTAGCTGGTGAGGAGAGGAAAGAAACGAGAGGGCAAGGGGGAGCTCCCTGCACCGAAGAGCCATGTGCACTGAGGAGGGATGAGAACCTGCTCTGCCAACCTGGCACCAGCCTTCCTAGCACCTCAGGTTTCAGAAATGAGACCCACTGTTTCTTATCACAGGTCCAGGTGGTAAAAATCTGTAGTTTGTCCAAGCAGACACCTTTGCTCAGAACCCAAATCACAATCGAGATAAAAGGTGGTTGTGAATACACAAATGAGCTCCAATGTGTGCTATTTTGAGGTATAATAGTTTCAGAGGGTTTAAGATCTTTCCTGTTTTCTACAGTAGCTGAAATATGATCTTTTGAAGTAGACTGTTTTGAATTCAAATCCCAGCCTTCCACGAACTAGCTGTGTGATCTTAGGCACTTTATAAATTGTCTGAGTTTCAACATCCTCATTCTTAAAAGAAGCATAAAAACTCACTTCACTGGGTAGTTGTGGGGATGAAATAGGAGGTCATTGTTGCAGAGCTCACAGAACTGTTGCAAAGTTACAGTGATAACAGAAAGTACGTATACAGCAAATAATAACTATTCATTTTCAATTGGGATAAAAACATGCTATTCAATGATTTTGCTTATTTTAGTTTTAAAATAATCATGAAAATATCTTGCTTTTGAAATTCTTTAAAGACATTTTTTTGTCCTCAGTCTTATTCAATTAATCCTGGAAAATCTCTAACTTACTACATGCCATAAGGGTAAAGAAGAGCTTTATAATCACAATTAAATGTGAATTTGAAACACGCTGTGTTGGGAGTAAATTGAGATGACCTTTCTGAAGGACATTGTGGCAATACTTGTCAAAGCAATGAGAATTCCATTTCTAGAAATGTGTCTAAAAGGCATGATCAAGATATAACTCTAATGATGTAAATTGCAACTTGTCAAAAATTGAAAACCATCTGTATGATTTTTTTTGAGGTGATATAAAGAAGATTGCTTCAATACATTGATATATCCAGTGAAGCATTACGTAGCCATTAAAAATATTGTAGAAAAATGTTAAATCAGCTAAGAAATAATCACAAAATAAATTTTAAAAACACACTGAAAAACATTCCAGTATCCCAATAAAAATATATTTCCTGGCACCCTGCTGGTTTGGCTCAGTGGTTGGAGCATCAGCCTGCAGATAAGGGGTTGTGGGTTTGATTCCCGGTCCAGGGCAGGTACCTGGGTAGCCGGTTTGATCCCAGGCCCTAGTCAGGGTCACATGGGAGGCAACTAATCAATATGTCTCTCTCACATCAATGTCTCTCCCTCCCCCTCTCTCTCTCTCTCCCTCCCTTCCACTCTATCTAAAAATATCTTTGGGTGAGGATTACCAAATAAAAAAATATATATATATATATATATATATATATATATATATATATATATATTTTTTTTTTTTTTTTCCTGGAGAAAAAAATGCCAGAAGGACACAACCAAATATTAACATCTTTACATCAGCATAGCAGGAGTATGGTTGATTTAATTTGGATTTTTTTTTGTTTTGTTTTGTTATTTTTCTGGGATTTAAATTGCTTTTGGAAAACATGTATTGATTAATAATTTTAAAATAATATAAATGAATTTGCTTGAGTTTTAAATTTGACCACTTCATTGAAAACTCGTAAGTAATGATGCCCATATTCTCAAGCATAAGTCCACACAAACTTACCCACACATATTTATTCATATTTCCCCCAATGCCAGTCCATCAGCATATATTATGCTTGCATAAAAAGACATTTTCAGTGACAGATGAAAACGTCCTACTAAATTCACATAGAAAAATCTGGATTTCTTCAAATACTCCTTTAAAACCCAATTTTCAGCTCTATTTAAGAAATAGTTTCCCAATATCTTTTAATGGCTCTTCTTGGTCAAGTCTTCAGGTGCCACTGACCTTGCACAGTAATTTTCCCTTACAGCATGTTAATTGTGGTCTTAGCACCTCTGCCTACTCATGAAACCAGCCAAGTGTGAAATGCCTCTGTGCAGAGTAATAGTTCATATTTGGTACTTTATGTATTAATTACTTTTCTGTTTTTCCTAAACCAGACAGAAAAAAAACCCATCTCATTTTGTAATAAACAGTCAATGAGGAAAACAGCAAACAAGTCCCACTTGCTGACCTACAGAAAGCTGTAAGAAAAGAGCTACTTCCACACCAGCACTCTCCTTTATCATCTCCCTTTGCAATTCTGCTGCTGAGTAAGTGGGGCTTCTTCTCGGAGCAGTGATGGGCTTGCTTTTGTTTCAAAGAACAGATGTGAAGTATAAGAAGCAAGTAATCTAAGTCATACCCCATTGTTTTGAGCCTGAAATCCAAAATATAAAGTCCAACTCAATGTCAACAGAAGAAGGTACACAGAGTACAATGAAAAACATTTAACAATTTGACATTATAATCTTCAAAGATAAAAAATATGGAAAGATGCTAGTATATTAAAATTCTACTTAGTGCCATTTCAGCTGCCCAACAGTTACAATATAAATCAGTTTGACGATCTGAAAGCAGCAGTTTTAATCCTGAATTCTATGAGCTTGTGTGCTCGCTCTCTCATCTGCTCTCTCTCTTTAATGCCAATCATTCAGCCTGAACAAAAAATTCAGGTGACATTTTCTTGATTCAAGAGCTGTGTTCAGCAGTTATAAAGCTGCTGTAATTTACAGCAAAGAATAAAGCTAACCTAAGAGACCTCAACCCCAATTTGCTAAAACTTATTACACCTCATTGGCCACTGAATAGCCAAAAGATGAAAAAAAGAAAAAAAGAATGATCTGAATAAGAAACTTTACTAGCATTAGCCTAATGAGAAATGATTAGCTTAAAATTGCTCTGGCTACATCGATAGGTTCAGTTTAACACTATTTATGATGTTATGATTTCCTATTTCCTGAGTTATATGAAAGCCAAGGCAGTTACTGAAACAATACTAATGAGTCGATAGATGTTTTCAGATGTCTGTTTGACTCCTGAGTCTAGTTAAATGTCTCAATCAGATGTGTGTAGCTTCTACTGAGTTCCCAGCTACTGAATTAATAACATGTTCAGAAAATATATTCAATTGTCTAAAGCTATAGTGACTTTGATACTACAGGTACACCAATTGTGTTGACTGCATTCACATTATTACTTTGTAAAGTGCTATGAACATGCTGAACAAATGACCAAGAGTGTGTGATCATTAATCACCAGCAACAAGCCGAGCAGAGAAAGACAAATACCACATGATCTCACTTATTTGTGGAATATAATGAACATAACAGTCTGAGGAACAGGGTAGACCCAGAGATGTGGAAGTAGGGTACAGACTGACAACCCTCAGAAGAGGGGGTGGTGGGGGGAGGGAAGAGATAAACCAAAGAACTTATATACACGTACGCATAACCGATGGACATGGACACCAAAGCTGGGGACGGGTGGGGGGGATGGGGAGGAGGGAGTCAATGGGGTAAAAAGGAGAAACATCTGTAACAAAAATAAATTAATAAAAAGAAGGAGAAGGAAAAAAAAACAAAAAAAAAAAACAGCCTCTTTTAATGCCACCCACAGCTCTGTGAAGGAGAATGCACTGCCTGGCTTTTGCACCATCTCCAATTTGTGTTTTCAGTGAGAATCTAGGCTGCAGTATGTATTCCCTCTTGCTAAATGACTTGGGTAATGCTAAAGACTTGGGAATCAACTCATGGTCAAAATGTTACTATATGAGAGAAAAGTAACAAGGGGCTGGTTTACCCTAAATTAGCATTCTGAGTCCAAAATAATTCTAACATTCTCAGATTAATCCATAATGGTAAATTTGGTGAGGTGGTTTATTTCACCACAATTTGCTAAAACACCATTATGTATGAACAGGTATATAAGACATAGTCTTTGTGGTACAAAACCTGGGTAGACAATGATGTTTAGACTAGAAAAGGAAGTTCTAGAGAGTGATTAGGTGAGTCACAATTTTATACATGTACCAATCATGTGACTTTTGAGATTCTCAGATCTATTAACTTGCAAAACTATAGATCAGAGGCTAAAAACCATATCCACTGCTAAAGAGAAAGGTAACACTTAAAGGTATCAACACACAAATCTAGAGCACATGCAGACTTTAGAACATCTACATAAACTTTCCTTAAGAAACCAAATAAACAGCAAATGCCCCTTCACTTTATTATCACACCACCCTCATCACTCAAGAGGTTGGTGTGTATGTTTCCCTGTTTAGGTTGCTCACCCATTATACAACTCATATAGTGGTACCACTAATTCAGTCATGGAAAAAAGCATATATATACATGTATATATACATATATACATATACATGTACACACACACACACATATATTAGTATGATTTTAAATAAGTTTAAAAGCAAATTATTTCTTGCTTTTGATTTTTAGAGTCAGATTGAGTTGATCCAAAAATTATTAAAGAACATATGTTCTGCTTGGAACACAGTACAATTTAGAGTAAAATCACAAGACTTGAATAGGAGGAGGCCAAAGGTTAATGTTGGGAAGCAGAAATCATTTCTCATTAATTATTGGCTTATAAAAATAAAAGGCTACTCTTTTGTTCAAGGTTTAACTGTCCATCCATGGGTACATGGCAGCTATATAATACACTGCTGGGAGGGGGGAAAATAGAGAAATATTGGAATGCCCAAGGATGCATGCGGTATCATTCTTTGAAATCTTCCAATGCTGAAATGTTTGTATTATTAACATCCTCTAAAATTTACTAGAGTGACTAATTTGCTATAGTCACCAGACAGAAATCATGTAGCATGATTTACACTACTACAAAATCTTTACTAACTTCGGGACCATAAATTTGATCATTCAATAATTTAGTGCTAAATCTCTTCTTTTAATGAAACAAGAGTGATCATGATTATTATTAATGCTATTTTTAGTTTTAAATTATGCCATTATGATAATAATTCTACTTACTTTAATATTTCAACTCAAAATTAATTTCCAAAGTCTTTAATTCTAGTCAGCCTGCATAATTCCAAGGTATTGTAATACTCTTGCAACTAAATCTTTAAAGTGCATTTAACAATAGAGAATGCTAAGTGGATATCTTATTTAGGTATTGTAGCTTAGAGTTGGTCTTCATTTTTCAGCATTCCAACAGAGAGCATTCTAATTAAGAAATTAAAATTTTCTTTATTCTTGAAAAAAAGATAAACAATGGATAAAGCCATTTATATCATATTCTGATTAAAAAAACAGCACATAATTTTAAATTGTTATTATAAATTTTCAATTTTATTTTTTAAAAGAAACATGCTTTTGAAAAACAAACAACAGTTAACATATCATCTCAGATTGCGCTCTTGTGCCACCTTCTTCCAATTCATAGCATCTGATGAATGGAAAAGTGAATTCTGACATTTTGTGGAGAATTTCACATGCTGACAGGTGTTACTATAAAAGCAACTTGCAACTTAAGACCACCATCTACTGGCTCTGCCCAATGTTGCAAAAGCTATCAGTGTAGTATCCAACCAATTCTAAATGCACCCTGCTAGAAAATCTACACTTTGTCAAAGAACTTACTAAACTGATAACCATTCTTCAAAAAAATAGAATCTGTTGCTAGATTCAGTTACAAATGATGATTAACTGCAATTATTTTCACATAATAAACCTGATACTTTTGAACCAGAATTGATTGATAGACAGTGCTATCAAAATGCATGCCCTTCCACAGAAGAAGATACTCAGTGATAGTTAGGATTTTATTTAGGGAGTAAATAGACACTTTGTTAACAAGGTCCCTTTGTACTAATTCATATTGCCTTCCATTACTCAAGAGCCATGGTTTAGTATTAAGTTTGGTGAGATACTACCGCCAGGAAAGAGACATGAAATTGTAATTTAGGGTCACAACCTTCTCTGGAGCCTTTTAAATTACTGATTAGTAATTTCCAGAGCTAGATAAAAGTTGACTTAAATTTCCTAAAAGCATTGACCTTAGCTCTGCTCCCTCTCAACTCGTTTGTTTTTAAATTTAGAGACAAAGCATTACTTTTATACTACCCTGGAAAAAATGTAATCCCTTGCTTTCTAAATTCCTCAAAACAATTCATTCAACGAATGTTTGTTAAGGGCGCTAGGCTCTGTGGCAGTTAATGGAGATGCAGAGGTAAAGTAAAAATACAGTTTCATTGAATACATTGAGGATTAATTATAATCTATTTATATGCTCTCTAGTTCCACAAAGAAATAACATACACCACTATAACCAATTTCCTAGTACTGATATTAAAAATACCTTTAAGGAATTTGCAAAATTATGTATCCCCTGCCCAACCTCCACTGTCTGAAAGATGTGTATAGCCAGTGTGGCCACCTGTCATCATAGACAGATGAAGGGACTATCACAAGACTGTTCTAAGCCCTCTGCTCATCTCTGTTTATCTGGAAGTCTCCATACATTTATGGTGATTTTAGATTTTTGTGTGTGATTTGTTCCATCATTTTTCCAGTTACCCAGACTTGAAATCTTGCCTCAGCTTTTCTGATTAAAATAGAAACAATGAGACAGAAACTCCCTCATCCTCTCAATATTAAATTCACCAGTTTACTTGAAACTCTGAGTTCTGCCTTCAGGTCTATCTTAGTGGAAGACAGGCCCTCCCTTACCAAAAGTTAAGTCTCCACCGCCCATTACACATGCCAGCTCCTGGATCCTCAAACAATTTCCCACTGTAATAGGACTTTGTTAGTGCAGTGTTATCAAGTTCCCCTCTCCACTGAATCATTCTCAATCAAAGAACCTTTAGTTTTGTGAATAATAGAAAATCTCCTTAACAGTCTGCTACCCTATCGTGCTTCCCCGTCTATGGCAGAATTTTAAGAAAAAGTTGGCTGTAGTCTCTGACTCTATTGCCCCTCCTCCTATTTTCCCCTCATCTCATTCCAGCAGGCTTTCTGGCCCACCATCCACTGAGATTACACATTGTGGTCACCAATGTTTGCAGGTTTTCACACCCAACAGTACCATTTCTGTTCTCATCTTTATAGACTTCTCAGCAGCATTGGACCATTCTGTCCTCCAGCAAAGCCTCACTGTTTTGGCTCTAAGATAGTTCACTCTGCTGGTTTTCCTCTGCCTTAATATCGATTCCTTTGCTGGCTCTTTTTCCTCTGGACACCTCAATACTGGGAAGCCTCAGAGTCTGGAGCTGGGACTCCTCTTTCTATACCTTCTCACTAGGTGATGACACCCAGTCCCATGGCTGTAAAGAATATCCGTATTTCCAGTGACTCTGAGATTTATTTCGCTAGCTTGAAGTTGACCCCAAATTGACTTTTAGATCCAACTGACCTCTTTGTAAAGTTTTATTTTTTTAATTACAGTTTACATTCAACATCATTTTGTATTAGTTTCAGGTGTACTACACAGTGGTTAGACAATCATATACTTTACACAGTGATCCCCCTGATATTTTCAGTACCCACCTGCCACCACACATAGTTATTACACTATTAGTGACTGTAACCCTATGTTGTACTTTACATCCTGGTGACTATTTTGTAACTACCAATCTGTACGTCTCAATCCTTTCACCTTCTCACCCAGTTCCCTAACCCCCCTTTGCTCTGGCAATCATCAGTCTGTTCTCCATATCAATGAGTCTGTTTCTGTTTTGTTTGTTTATTTTGCTCTTTAGATTTCACACATAAGTGAAATCATGTGGTATTTGTTGTTCTCTGACTGACTTATTTTACTTGCACTGTTATTTACAATAGCCAAGATATAGAAGCAACTTAAGAGCCCATCAATAGACAAGTGGGTAAAAAAAAGTTGTGATACACCTATACAATGGAATGTTACTTGGCTATAAAAAAGAATGAAATCTTACCATTTGCAACAGCCTGGATGGACCTAAGGATATTATCCAATTGACCTCTTGATATTTCCAGTTGAATGTCCAATACACATCTCATCTCATTAACATGCCTCAAACAAAACTTCCAAGACCTGCAAAACCTCGTTCCCTTGTTTTTTAAACATGGCAGTACATAGCACTACAATCTGCCTAGTTGCTCAAGCAGATATTTAGAAATTCTTTCTTTCATCTCCTTCCTATATCTAATCCAATCTTTAAATCTTATCGATTCTATCTCTGAACTGTCTCCTCAATCCATGAAGTCCATATTGATAGCCACAAACTGGGCTGCTGCTATTGTCTCTGAGCACGTTGTTTGGCTTCTGCTCTTGTTATAGTACTACAATGTGTTTTTCACACATTGGCCAGAGTGACTTTCCTTGAAACAATTTATATCACTAAAATTCCAAATTAAAACCCCCTAATCCTGGTATCCAGTGCCCTGTATAAAGGAGGCTCTGTTTACTTCTCTGTCTCTATCTCTGTATACTCTGCCCACTATCCCCCAGGAACATTTGCCCTACTTGGGTTCGTCAAGCATGCCCAGATCATTCTTTCCTTGGAGCTTTTGTATTTGCTGGTCTCTTGGCTGGGACACTTTTCCTCAGATTGTTAGACAGTTGGTTGTTTTCCATAATTCAGACCTCTGAGTATATGTCAATTCCTCATAAAGACCATTCTGGATTATTCAGACAGATCCTATATAACAGATCCTAATTCATCTCTATCAATTTGCTCTTTTGTTTTCATCATATCACTTATAGCTACCTGACTTTTTGTTTATTCATTTCTTTATGATCACTTCCCTCCCATTAGAATGTATACTCTATGACAACAAAGAACTTGTCTGCCTCATTCACCACGGCACTCCTAGGAGACTGTGCATGACACTTGGTAGATGCTCAATAAATGTTTATGGACTTAACGAATGAATAAATTACTGACTAATTGATTAAATTGGATTCTTGATTTTTCCAAAATATCAGCCCACATCCAGTGAGGTCAAGCCCTGACAACTCTTACTTCATGCCATCTATTTATTTTTCTTCCTCATTCCTATAGCAACCACTCTAACCCAGGTCATTATGACTTGAATTCTTCACTGCCTCCTGAAAACTCTTCCTTCTGCTCATCTGCATAGCTGTACTATGGAGGCAGAACAGTGTACTGATTAAAGCAGGAGCTCTTCAGTCCGACTGCCTAGGTTTCGATCCCAGCTCTGCTGCTTACTAGCTCTTCGCCCTTCGGTAAGTTATTTGGCAAGTCTGTGAATCTGTTTCCTCATCTTATAATGGGGATGATTATGGTACCCACCTCAGAGACTGTTATGAGGAATTGGTGACTTTCCCATGGTAATCCATAGAAAGAATTTGGACCAGAGCCTGAAAAGCATCAATGACTGTTCATTTCTTTCCTACCTACTCAGTTAATCTTCCTAAAATACTGCTCTTCCTACATCAGTCCCTTACCCAACCCTGTAATTTTGTATAAAAACTTATTGCAAGTCTTCTGAACTCCCAAATAATTAAGAAGCTGTTTTTTCCTTCAAGGCATTCCTCAATGTAGTATATCTTTCTTTACATTACTGTTCTTCACTCCAATATGTAAACAGTTCCACTTAGTCTGGCCCATGAGCCACTTTTACGCCTGCTAAGCACAGGTATTGGAGTCTGCCTCATGGTTGGATACACATGAAAATGAAAGATACCACTTTTCTCCTCAAATTCTTCAGTCTCCTAAAGTCAGTCAGTGTTATCCAGTTATAAGAAACAGAAACTGACTCTAGAAAACTTAATATAGAGAAAATATATTTATCAGAAGGATATGGAGCATCTTACAGAATCCAAGAAAAAGCTGGGGGAAAAAATAGACTCAAAAGTTAAGAGCCAAGGTAGGTCCTAAATTATAGGAACTACAGGATGGTATCTTCAGGGTCCTAATCCAGGAAGAGTCAGTGTCAACAATATTTCATCACTGTGATTCTCTTCTCAAGAGTCAAACCCAGGGCAATTACATCTAACAAAAACCCAGGAGTTAGCTGGCCTGGGCCACACGCCCACCTTCGCTAGGGGAAGGTGTGGTATCCAGAGGAGGAAGGATAACTGCCCAAAACAAAATTGGAGTGTTCTTACAAGAAAAGGCAAATGTACATGCCAGAAAAAGCAAAAACTATTAATACCCCTTATTAAAATAATAGATTATACTTATATAATTCTTTATAATTTAATCATTTGTACATCCCATGATCTTATACATTCCTCACAAATATAAAGAATATGAATCCAGTGCTCAGGAATGTTAAGAGGTTTGTCCGGCCGGTGTGGCTCAGTGGTTGAGCACTGACCTATGCACCAAGAGGTCACTGGTTCGATTCCCGGTCAGGACACATGCCGAGGTTGTGGACCTGATCCCCAGTGGGGGCATGCAGGAGGCAGCCAATCGATGTTCTCTCTCATCGATGTTTTCTATCTCTCCCTCTCACTTCCTCTCTTTTTAAAATCAATAAAGGAAAAAAATAAATAAAAAAGGTTTGCACCATCTGGCAATGGATAGTTGGAACTCAAAAATAATTTCAGCCCCAAGTCAAGGATTCCTTCATCCTTACCTTAGTTGCCCATTCTTTTCTCCTAACTTTCCTTCTTTCTTTCTTTTTTAATCCTCACCCAAGGACATCTTCCCATTTTTTGTTCAGATAGAGTGGGAGAAAGAGAAAGAGAGAGAGAGAGAGAGAAACATCAACGTGAAAGGGACACATCATCGAGTGGTTGCCACCTGCACTACCCAACCAGGGCCGGGGACAAACTGCAACCAAGGTACGTGCCCCTACCGGAAACCAAACCCGGGTCTCTCTGGACCGTAGGCCGACGCTCTAACCGCAGAGCCCAACAGGCCAGGGCCTAACTTTCTTTCTTTAACCTTCATTTCCCTTGCTGAGTACTAGCCTCTTTGTAGGTACAGTTCACGTTTAGTTGCCTCCTGGAGCCTTTACAAACTGACACATATTTCAACCATCGCTTCTTTCCAGGAACTTCTACAGAAGTGATTTACACCTGATATTCGGTGCTTAGCATTGCCTTCTTGCATTGTACTTTGGATATTTTTATGTAAATCTTCTAAACCCTCGATAAAATAACTCAGTTGTAGCCTCTACTGTACCTTTAGTGCTTCTCTAATATCCCAGTATACCCAGGCTGAAAAGGGTCCAGGCATGTTTGCCAGTACCTGTTGTCTGAGAGGAGAGGGATATACCTCCCAGAATATGTCTTTTGTGTTTGTTTCCTTTTTCAACTGGGTTCTCATCTTTCACCAATAGCACCAGGGGTATGTCTTATTTCCTGAGAAGTCCTGGGTTATTTCTTCTAAGACCCTGCCAGCTAACACCTTGGAAGTCAATGTGGTTCTAAGTTAATCAGATATAAAGCAGGTTTACAACACACTGGATCATGTCACTTATCCAAAATACTTTTAGGCACACAGAGTTGCTCAGAAGCTCTGGCCAGCACTGCGTTCTCAGTGCCAAATTTGGACATAATATGCAAAGTGATAACCTGAAGTTGAGATACCCACAGTATCACCTTCTAATCTACTGTATAATTAACTTCAGTTATTATGTTTGTTCTTTTTTCCAAAAAAAAAAAAAATTAATTTTTATTGATTTTGTGAGAGAGAGGAAGGGAAAGGGAGTGAGATAAAAACATCAATGAGAGAGACTCATCGGCTGCCTCCTGCATGCTTCCCACTGGGAATCAATTCCGCAACCCAGGCATGTGCCTTGACAGGGAATCGAACCCGACCTCTCAGTCCACGGGATGACGCTCAATCTACTGAGGCACACCAGCTTGGTGATATTTGTTCTTTATTGCCTATTGCTCCCAGTAGAGTATACACTCTCAAAATCCGATATATTTGCCCTTTGTTCCCTGATGTACCCCAAGTTTCTGTAAGAGTGTCCGGCACATAGCAAGTGCCCGACACACATTTGTTGAGCTAATGGATGAAAAACACAAACAAACATCCTAATGTTCAGTAGATTTAGCAACTACCGGGACAGTCTCTAGCATCAAACCCAAACAGAGTAGGCAACAGAAAGGTGAATCCAGGAGGCATTCTGTGAGATCCTGAACCTATGAGGGAGAGAGCAGTTTATGGGGCCCCTATGGCCTGTTCATAGTTGGAAAGGATTAGAGACACTAAGGTAATTGGGAAAATAGTAACCATTGTGTGTACATTATTGTTCTTCTTTCTAGATGAGGAAATAGAATTGGAGGGGTCATACTCCCCAGGTTACATAGCAAGCAAATTGTAGGGCTAAATAGTGAACCCAGGACTTAGGCAAAATTGAGCTCAGTTCCGAAGAACACTTATTAGAGCCGGTTAGACTTGTGTTATAACCCTGGACAGTTATATATTCACTCTAAGTCTCAGTTTCTCAATTGTTAAATGAGAATACAGGCCATACATATCTCCTAGTGAGAAAAAGTAAGTGAGAAAAATTCATGCAAAGCATTTAGTTCAGTGCCTAGTGCACAGTAGTTACCAATCTACATTACTATTATAATAATCTATTATAAAAATCATCATTGTTATTTTAATCATCAAACTATTATTTATTGAAGGTCTACTATAAAGGATATTAAAGATGCAATGTTAAGATGTGATTTTCAGCTTTCAAGTATCTTACAGTCTAGACCTCAAACAGATAAATTAAAAATGAGATATGAATGGTAGAGATAAACCCAAGAAACAACATAGGGAAAGAACTACCATTATGCCCTGAGGGGTCCAGAAAGCTTCCTGGCAGAGATAACTCTGAAGAGACACCCCAAAGGAGTGTTTCAAGCAAAGAAACATGAACAGGGCATTGTTATCAAAGAGAACTCTAAGAACAGTTATATGCCCATAACAATAATAAGCAGATTTACAACCAATTTCCAAGAAGAGAAGGTGAGAAATGGGACTAGAGAAGTAGAAACTGGACCTTGAGTGACATATCAAATATTTGAACCTTCTTCTTGGCAAAGTGAACTAACAGGATGTGTCTGAGAAATAATACAGAATGAATAATACATTCATTGGCTAGACCACTGGCAACTGAGTGGAAGACAAAACTGAAGGAGACAAAAATAGGAACAGGAATTTTAACTGGAGGATTACTACAAGAGTCCAAGTGGGAGACAAGGGACACAATTAAGGCAGTTGAGAAAGGACAGAAGAGGTGGAAGAAAAATGTGTGTCCCTAGAAGTAGTTAACTGAATGGCGTTTAAGTTGAGGTTGGGTAGGCAAGATAGTAATTGGGAGTCCAAGGAATGGAAACAAAAGAATGGGACATTACTACTGGCCAGATTCTTCTTAGAGTTGGCAAATAAATCAGTTCAGGACACCTGGTGAGGCAGTTATTTCCAGCTATTCTTATGGTGTCATACACCTGTCTCTTTCTCCATGGTGGTACACATATGTTTTTGAGGACTTACCAGTCTCTATTGACCGTTCCTGTCTTTTCTAGTCAACCTTTGCATTTTAAATTTGTTCCCCTTGCAAGCAGAAAACAAGATCAAAAGAGCAAGATTTCCAAGTAAGAGCCAGAAGATTGAAAGTCATATTGGCTTTAATTAATTACCACAGTATAAAATGGATTAGATGCTCTAAGTCTCAGTTTCAAATAGCAGAATCCATGTCTTCTCCTCACGCAAGCAAGTGAGCAAGACACATAAGGACTTCTAGAATGGTAGATTATCATTTCTAGAATGGTACTCAATTTGTAAAAGAAAAACAAAAGCCTCAATTTTCCCCTTTCTTATGACAACAACATTTATTTAAATTCTTCGTCACCTCTTTCTGTGAAAAAACATTGTCTTCCTCAGAAATCTCCATCATGAAACCATGTACTATAACAATTGTGTTTAGAGACAGAACTTGGTCATTATTTTTTCCAAATGATGAGGCATATAGATAATACAATATTTCAACTTGGCAATATATCGGTACTGTGTTACTTAATGACCATCAGAAAGAAGAAATCTATGGGAATTTCTGTAGAGAGAGAGTATTAGAATATAATTACTTAAAAGATTTCTAAGTAATTTTTAAATTCCCTGATGGTAGCTATTCAGTTTCTTTCAAGCCATCATCAACTAGGACCTGCAGTAAGATCAAGGACCCATGATAGGTCCTAGTTATCAATCTTCAGAAAACTAGCACATAGCATTTACCCTGGAAAGCAAAGAACAGGAAAATTAACTATGTTAAGTTTCTACTATGTACTTGGTTATAGATTATTACTGTCATCACTATTACACTGTGTTTTGATCCCTACAAGAGGGGCCTCCTTGAATGTGTGCCTCAAGGCTGTATCCAGAGCCTAGTCATGCCAAACACATAGTGGATATTTAATGACAACAATAGCTATGATTGACTGGGTACTTATTTCGTGCAAGTAATAAGTTCCAAGCCCTTTTCACATGCTAATGCATTTGATTCTCATAGCCATGCTCTAGAGTAGGTATTATATTCATTTCATAGAAGAGGAAACTGAAGCTAAGCGAGCTTAAGCAACTTGCTCAATATCACACAGGTAGCAGGGCTGGAATGCAAACCTGGGCAGTCCAACTTCCGTAGCCCATGCTCAATCACTACGCTAGACTGGGAACAAATCAACATCATTTCTTTTAGGAACTGGTAACTTTTTATACTGAGATAGCTCTGAGATTAATGCAAATGTATCTTTTCCATAGCTAGGGAGCTTGCCTTCTGTTGCACAGATAAAGCAGTAAGTTTCCACTCTTGCTTTGTAAATCCCAGGTAAAGGCTCTTTCTCCTGCACTTCACCTCTTGTTCTTCACAGCTCAGTACTAATCATTAGCCCATAATGCAGTGTAGAATTGCCAACACTATCCCGATGATGTAGTTATTTCCAATTGGCACTTGGGAGCAGTGAGGATAGGAGGCATTACTCATAGCCAAGAGTACAGATGTTTCTAATTGCTTTCCATTACCAAGAATAACAGCTGTTTACATCTATCAGCAAATAATTCACAAGAGCTCCAGACTATTAAGATAACATACCCCACCTGGTCACCATCACAAGTTGTCAAGGCCAAGATAGAGACTGCCAGAATCCCCATTCTGCATCTCTGTTCATCAACTGACAGCATGTGTCACCTTCAGATATCCTTATGCTACCCCACAAGCTCTGGCTTCTTGGTGGCCTGACACATCAAATGAACATATGGATTCTTCATGGCTTTGCAGTAAATGTTTTATGGTTATCTTGCAGCCAAGGACAGCTGACATGGACAAGTGAGAGACTTTCAAATAGCCTGATGAAAGAATTTCTGCACTTTTTTTTTTCTCACAGAAGAGGAAGTAGTGTTCTGCTTAGAGGAGTTTTGTAGCTGCAATGTACTTAACTTCCTTTAATGCACCAACAAATAGCACTGGGTGATAGACTAGGCAGTTCAATAGCATCCCAGGGACCTGGTCACATGCTTGGCAATATCCCCAAAATGGACAGACAATGTTAACAGTTCAGTGAACTTTATGATCAAGTTTTATTGGCCACAAAAGAATACAAATATTGCAACACATCATAGATATTTGGAGTTAAAAAGACCAATAGTGCCTCTTTGCCAATGTAACATTGATCCCTACTGTATTTTTTTTCCAGCCTAGTTTAAAGTGACTTGGGTAACTTCTCTCTGCTTTTTTTTTTCCTTATGGAGATGATTCCAGAGTCTAATAAAACTTTGTGTTATAGCTTCCTCTGCATTTATGTCTGAAATGGAATTTCCACACATTCAAACATATATTAAATTCATGGGTCTTTTATAATTTATAAAAATAATAGAATATCATCTATGTAAAACTACAAAACTATGTAAATTGAAGATTTTTCTTATGGCTTATGGTAGCTTGTCTCCAAAGTGCCCACTATCAGTTCCTCCCTTTCTTGTACTTATGTGTCATTCCCCAATCAAAAGGCAGAATGCATGGAGTCCTTTGCATCTGGGCTGGCCTCAGGCTGCTCTGACCAATAGAATATGCCACAGTGATACTTGGACATTTCTGAACCCAATTCTTAATAGGACAAGCAGTTTCTGTTTCCCTTAGCTTGAAACTCTTGTTCCAAGGGAAGCCGAGTAGTATGTATGAACCCTTACTACGTTGAGACTTCCACAATGTAGCCATGTGGAGGGACCGTATGGAGAAAAAGTGACAATAGCTTCCCCCAGCTGTTGCAGCCATCTTGCCCAGGTGCTTGAGGATCATGAGAGAGAATAAGCTATCTTGGACATTCTGGGATCCCAGCCAGCCATCCCAACTGTCTCTAACTCTTTAAGTTATCCTAGCTGAGGCTCTAAATATCATGGAGTGGAGATAGGCTGTCCTTGAATTGTTGACATAGAGAATTTTGAACATAATAATTGTTTTTAATGTTATGCAGCAATTGGTAACTGGAACACAGCCCCCACTTCACGTTCCGTGAATCTCTGTTACTTTTTAGTATCACTCCACAACACTGATGATGCAACCTATAAGAGGGAAATCAGAATCTGTACAATAAATTTCATTGTAGTTCCTAATCAGAAAGAGAGAGAAGAAAGGTAAATGCATCTTACTCCTCTTTTCCTCTGGTCCATGTCTCATACCACTGCCAATGAGGAGTTTAGCACTTTGCCCACAAAATAAATGATTATGTATTTTAGGTTTCTGCTACTGCACAGGATATCAATTCAAATCACTGTACTTAGTTTTTCTGGTCTAAATATAAATCCAACAATCTGGTTTGAATTAAAATAAAATCCTCACTTCCTTCCAGGAAATTTGGTTATTTTTAATAAAACGCCAACAAATTTGGAAAACTTTACAAATTCTCTTTTTATAACATCAATTATAAATCTGTAAACTCTGTTGGGAAAAATACTAGTTTTGCAACCTTAAGGAGTGCTTGTACTACTCACAAAGATGTTGCTGTACAATATAGCCTTATTTGTATACATAGCATAAATTATGTATGTGCGTACACCAAATATATATCTATTTGTGTATATATATGTGTGTATACACACACACACTTTAATGAAGAATAGTTATAATATACATTAACAAATGTATGGTATTCTTTCAGTCACTTTACATCTGCTTAACGGTCATGAAAAGGTCACTGCATAAGAACACAGGTCTTCTGCATCTAGCTCGACAGTCAGCCTCTCACCACCCCACCTAATTAGGAGACTGCCCTGACCCTGTGAGGTCCTTCTCATTCCTCAAGTTTGTTATTCTAATATAGTCATACTGTATTTTCTTACCTTACTTACTAAATGGATTTAGCCTAATTCCTATTTCACAACATTATAGTAAGAAATTTAACATTTCAACATTACTTAAATAAACATTTTCTTATTTTAGTCTAATTTTGTAGAAAAATTAGGAAATAGCTACTTCCCTCTTAATGGCAACTTTACAATGCTAAAATATTGATATTAACTCCCTCTCAAAGTTGAAAAGCAATATTTGCCCTGACTAGATTTAATTATTTAACAATGGCATGTTTTCTTGAACTACCAAGCAATCGCACTGTTTAATGTGCATAAGGAAACAAATGTTTTGTTTCGTTTTGTTTTACAAAGAGAAAAATGCATACTCATGACTTTAGCTCAATTTAGAGGAATAAAAGATTCTTTATGCAATTATTCGATACTACATTGAGAGATCTTCAAATAAAGAGGTCCAAGATATACAATCATTTCAGTTTTTCTTTTGAAATTGCAGAACGGTCCTAATTACTTTTACTCCAGTAAAGCACAGTCTTCACTCACCAATAGCCCAATCTAAAGAGAGCAGAGTGAAGAGGTCTCTTCCAGGGTAACACTGGGCAGCGTTATACCGCAGGGAGAGGCCAGCCTCCTCGACTTTCATCGTTTACCCTCTCATCCCCTTCCCTCAATCTTTCATTCACACTAAAATGATCTGTAAAATGTCTAATGAAACCAGTTCTAATTTCTGACATAGACTCTGTAAGTGTGGGTGTTGTAAATGCCTAAAATGAAGCTACAGAAGTTATTGCTTACTCTCTTTCTATATGAGGCCAGCTTAAGTTTGTATCACAGATATTTTTTTAACTTTTTATTTTGAAATGATTATACACTCATTAGAAGTCTCAAAAACAGCACAAAGAGTCCCTTGAATCTTTGATCAGATTCACTAATGCTCCACATAGAAATTTCCCTTTTCCACTGCCCATATTAAAACACGAGAAGACAAGTATATTCTTAATAAATGACTAAGTTGCACTTGCATTTGTCGTCAAGGGCTGCAGGAATACAGCTAATTATTAATTAGACTGCAAGTAGAATGATGCTAACATAGTGCTGGTGAACATACTTGTTTCCAGGCTGGCATGATATGGCATGCAAGTTGGCATGCAGTGTTATATGAACATATGGCAGGCAGAAGCTGCTGTTTCCTTCTAGGAAACAGCGAAGGAAACGTCAGCTCTCATAGTATGGAAGACACCCCCCCCCCAAAGTAAATTCCTCAGTGCTGCTGAGGGTGAGTGCACGTGCCCTTTCCAGTCACGTGGTCTCATGTCAGCACCCACAGGGACTGGGAGTTTGCTTCCCCCCGAAGAGGAGGGCAGAACCAGAAGTTTTCCCCCGAAGCTGTTATTCCGAGTACCAGTCCCAGGCTTCCTATTTGCAGCTGAGACTTCATCATAAAAAAAGAAAGCCAGCTGGGCAGACATCAACCATTCCAGTAGTTTAGCCCTTTGCCTTCAAGCCAGTATGCACTTAGAGACAGAAGAATCTGTAAGGATCTACCTTCCACAGCTGAAAAAAAGAAACATTCTATGGCTTTTCCAAATGTTCAGAATGCTTAAGGATTTCAGCATTTCTAGAATTCCACTGATAAAGTGGTTCATCCTTCATTATTAGTCTTTCCCCAAGTATGATAATCTTCACTCTCTGAAAGTCACCAACTTTTAATCTGAATCTCCATCACTGAAATTCATTTTCTTCATTCTGTTCTCCGTGGCAGTAAAGCACATTTGGTATATAATAAACTTACATCCTTTTATTTAATCCTCACCTGAGGATTGTTTTTCATTGATTCTAGAGGAGGAGGAAGGGAGAGGGGAAGAAAGAGAGTGATGAAACATCAATGGGTTGCCTCCTGTACATGCCCCGACCAAACCTGCAACCTGGGTATGTGCCCTGTCCAAGAATTGAACCTGTGACCCTTGGTGCACAGGGAGACACTCTAACTAACTGAAGCCACACAGGTCAGGGCTCAACTAGTATCTTTTTGAAGACTATTATTGAATTTCTCTCAGCTTTCCTTTAGTCAAAAATACATAAATGAAGTTGCTTCAGGAAGAAGGTTGTGATTTTGGTCTATGCTTCTGACCATTTATATCTCCTCAAAGCACTCTTATTTGCTTAAATAGATAAGCTTGATAATATGTGACTGAATTATCCTATTCTAGAAATTCTACCATATAAAGATAAGTTAACAAAACATACTCTGTCTCTCAATGTATTTTTTATTTAAACAGTTTTAAATTCATGATTTGGTAGACTAAGCTATTCGCAAAGGTTTTACTGATTTAATAGGATACTTCTCAATAAAAGAGTGAAGTCCTAATTACATTCAACAAATTAAGGTTTTTCTTCCCTCTTGGCCCGTTTTCTGCTCCCAAATGAAGCAGTGACTTAATAAAGCTACTGGAGAACAGGAAGGGAGGGATCCCCTGTGGCCGGACTGCACCCGGAAAGTGGGCACCCCTCACACTAATCACTGGAAGAGTTCCCCAGGTGCCTTCCAGAGAAAGGAGGCATTTATTCAAGTTGCCCTTTCCCTGCACAGAAAGATTCTCAAGTGTGGAGCGTGTAAACTGTCAGTTTCTATAAGAACTCGGCTTTGAGGAACCAGCCAAACTGCAAGAGAGCAAGGACCTCAGCTGCCCCACCCACCCCTCCCCGTGCCATCAGCCGAGGGGAGAAAGCCCCAACAGTCCCTGCGACCCAGAAGCTCGGTTTCTTTTCTCTCTCTTCAGGCAGCCCTGTGAATACGTGTTCTTATTGCTGTGGCTGTTGTCATTACTGGATGTTTCTGAGTGATCTGGTGTTTGTCCAGGGGGCAGAGTCCCCATCAGGACGCGTGCCAGGCAGAGCAGAATGTCGTTAGGCGGAGAACCAGGGCGGCCCGAGTGAGCTGCCCCGGCAGGGGATTTATCTCTGCGAGCGCGGATCGTAATGGTCTCCTTCGCTAAGCGACTCCGGGGGAACAAGGCTTTGGCAGAGGCCTGCGAGCCCCGCACTCTGTTGTAAAACCGAATGCCCGTGTAATGGACGCTCCGGAGGAGTGGGATGTGAGGGCAGTGGGTGGGCGAGAGTCGTGTCTAAAACGCAGAGACAACAGTGCAGGGAGGAGCAGAGGAATGTGAGCCTACAACCGAAGGTGCCCAACAGGCAGAAGGACCGAGCAGGGATCCGATTGATTCAAAGGAATAAAGATCATTTTTATAAGGATTTCAACCCTACTAATTTTATAGGAAAGAAAGAAATAATTAACGAACACACACAATATTTTAATAGGGGGTTGAAAATGCTTCAAAGAAAAATAAAGCAGGGAGAGAGGCCGAGAGCGGTGCAGAGGGGATTAGTGTTATTTTGTGAAACGTGGTCTGGAAACGCTTCTCTGCTAAGTTAAAATGAGCTGCGATCTGATGTGGTGAGGAAGTAAGCCCTACCTCGAACTGCAGGAAGCTCTCAGGCAGAAGGAACAGCAATGCAAAGGCCCCGGGATAGGAGTGCAATGGGCTGTCAAGCAGGAAAGAGCTCAGTATTTCAAAGAACTGGAAGACATCCTTGTGGGTAAAAGAAAGTAAGTTAGCCCCGCGGGTGTGGCTCAGTGGACTGAGCACCCTCCCATGGACTGAGAGGTCCGGGTTAGATTCCGGGTCAGGGCACAGGCCCTGGTAGTAAGCTTGAGCCCCTGTAGGGGGCGTGCAGGAGGCGGTGGCCCATCAATGTTTCTCACATCCCTGTTTCTCTCTCTCTCTAAAATCAATAAAGGGAAAAAAAAACATATTAAAAATAAAATAAGAAAGTTAAACGGAGTGTCTTAGAGGGAGCAGGGGCCAGATCAGGTGGAGTCCGGTGTTCAGCATAATAGTTTGAAGTTTTTGTCTCAGTGAGTGGGGTAGCAATGGAGGGTTTTGACAAGAGAACCACTTAATTTAGATTTTGAAAGAACTCACTTCCTTGCAGTGTGGTGAACAGCTTGCAGAGGAACAAGGGTAGAAGAGTGGAAGTAGGGCTGTATTGGCAGAGTGAAAAAAAAATCATCAGACAAAATATCATGTGAAGGTAAAGCCAACAGGGTTTGCTGATAAAACGGATACAGGTTTTAGGAAAACGAGAGGCGTGAAGACGACCAGGGATTTTAACCAGAGCAACTGGGAGGATGAGATCGCCATTTTTTGAGCTGTGGAAGACTGGGAGAGGAAAACGTTTGGGAGACAATTAAGAAGTCCGTTTTAGATATTTTAAGTTTGAGATGCCAATTAGATATTCAAACAGAGAGGTTGAGCGGGCAGTTAGATAAGTAAATGTGAAGTGCAGAGCACAGACAGGCTCTGTTGAGGGGATTCAGCAATGAGAAGAAGTTGAGGCTGGAGCCTCATCAGACTAGAAATGATCATCAAAGCCACAGAACCGGATGAGACGCCTGGGAAGTGAGCACAGATTAGAAAAAGTTCAAGGACTGAGTCCTGAAGCAACCTAGCATTCAGAGAAAAGTGAGAATGGTCCATTAAAGAAGACAAAAGAAATGGCCGGTGAAAACCAGGAAGAATGCTGCTCCAGTTCAGCACAGAGCACGGTCAAGGCGGAGAGGTGAGTAGTGTTCCACGTGCTGACCACAGAGCAAGCGATGCAAGGAATAAGAACTGAACATTAGAACGGGCTGGGTGAAGATCACGGTGCATTTGACAAAGGCGGGTATTTTGGGGTATGGATCGGTTTTATAGAAATGATGCAAAGGCAATATGAAAAAAGCATGTGGAAGACAGTGACAATAGACAACTCTTTAACTTGGTTTTGCTGTCAAAGGAGCAGAGAAATAGAACAGGAGCTGGAGGGAAGTGATAAGTTTAGGGAAATCTAATATGGGAACTATACAGTTTATTTGTATGGGAATGACCCAGATTTAAAGGAAAACAATTTCTGTTCCAAGAGAGGATACCACTGCACGAGAAAAGTCCTCAGTGATTAGGATCAAATGCAGTGTTTTTCAAACTATCTGGTAATGAAAAACCAGGTCTTTTTCTTCCAGTCTATCGAAGACCCATGCTTTTGTAAAATACAGTGCAAAAAAAAGTATTAGACTAATGAAATATTAAACACAGTCACATTATATACAATGCTGTTGTTTTTTTTAATTATAAGATTCAACAGACATAAAACCAACTCTATTAAATTGTTACAAAAGTTTCTATACATTTATTCTCCATTTCTATACTTGTCTCATTACAAACTGGTAACAGTTATCTGTCCAGGGCCAGGAGCAGTCTGTGGTTTGTCCTTTCAATAGGGTTGATCTAGTGTCAAGTGTTGATGGAGTTAGAACAACAGACTTTCCCGGAAGATGTGGAGGTTATCCTTGTTGGTTTCTATCTCCTCTGTGAAGACAGAGTGAGAGTGAAGACGGTGTTGTAGGACAAGGGAGAGAGAAGATTATGTAGTCTAGAAGAATGAAAGTATACATTGAGGAAATCTAGGACTGACAAGAAGTACTAAAGTCTTACTTGAGAGTTGGGGTCATGGATTTAAAGTTAGTCCAGTTAGAATTGCTGTGTGTGTGTGTGTGTGTGTGTATTTTTTAACCACATACGCCTTCTTGGATCGAGGTGTGGAATAGGAGAGGGGTAATATTTAACCAGGTCAGAGAGGGCATGATAGAGGGAGGAGAAAGTGCTTTTCTGGTAACATCTCGCAGATAAATTCACTCTCCTACAGTCCTGCTGCCACAACTCGTGTTAAAGCATTCATTGTTAAATGTCTCATTTGCTGTAATAATCTCCTGAATGACTTTCCTTTGCCAATGTTTCCTGCATTTACAACCACATTAATCTTGCTCAGACTCTACATTCATGATCTCATCCAGTTAGCCCAGGGAGTCATGGTGCTTCCTTTTTGCTCTACATACAAATTCGACCAGCCATTTAAGACCACCCAAAAGCCCATACTTTCATCTTCTTAAGCAGACATCTTCAAGTCATTGTTCAATGTTCATTTCCCAATTTCATACATGTGTATACATATGTGCATGCACATACACACACACAAGCATCAATATATGCATAAATGCCAGAGGAATGGCCTTCCTAATCGGCATGCTCTTCATATTCCACACTTCCTTCAAGACTATTGAAATCATATTTTAATAAACATTTATTAAATAGCTACTATGCACCAGCCACTATTTTACATAAAACGAATAAAAATATCATGATCTTCCTTGCTGTTTTTGTTCCAGACACCATTGTTTTTTTCCTTGTCTAAATTTTTATAGTATTTATAGGTTATAACCTAGAAATATGTACTTTGACTATTTATGCCTTAGGTATTCTTTAAGCTATTTTATTTATTTTCCTTGTCATCCCTGTAACTGTATAAGTTTCTCAAGGGTAGAGATAGTCTTATATTTCCTTTATATCCTTACTGTGGTGTAGACCGAGAGTACTTATTATCTAATACATGCGTGGCGACTTTATAACCTTAGTAGAATATGGGAATTGCTTTTCTTTGAAATAGTAGAGTTCACAGAATGTCTAATATTTCTGCCCTTTAGAAAACATTTACTTTACCAGTTAGGGTGTGTTTGGCTTCAGTTAACAGAAACTCAACTAAAGCTTGTTGTTTTTTATAAAAGTCCATAATTAGTGAGTACATATAACTGGTTAAGCTACTCAAGGACACAGGTTGCACCATCCCTTTGTTTTGGAGTTTCTCACTTCACAGTGATAAGGTTCATTTAAGGAAAGAATGGGGAGTATTTCCAAAAGAGAGATTTCTCCCTTTTGTTGAGCAGCAAGATATTTCTCACAAGTTTCCCAACTTCCCCCTACATTTAATTTACCATTTCTCAGTCACATTGCCACCCAAAACTGCAAGTGAGGTTACAAAAGTGACTATTGAGATTTCTTTTACTCCCACAATAAGAGGTGGCAAAGGCAAAGGGGATTAATAATAATTGCTTTAACCAAATACTGGCTCGGTTGTAACACCTGGTGAGCTCGTTTCTTTTAAGCAAACCCATGCAAACGTGGCACAGGTCCGCACCTGTAGAACCTCACACTGCACGACTTCCCGTTTGTGGAACTGTTTCTCCTTGTGTTCACACGCTGTCCTGCCACGATTTTCGGAAGGGGTTCTGGTTCTTCCTTGTATCCATGAATATAATTGGAAATTGCACTTCTAGCCACTTGGTTATCCAGTTTCAGGGACTAGAATATTATTAAGATTGCTTAAATCCTGAAAATAATTCTATGTATGACACCTTTATTCCCACCAACTTTCAGTCCATACTGTTAGATTCAAAGATTTTAGGTTCGCTTCAGATATCTACTTGTTTCCAACACATTAACAGCTTTTTGAAAATAAACAGAGAGGAGTACCCCCTGGAAACACTAGATTATAGATGGATAAATAGGTTTCTAAATCTGAGTATTTTTCAGTGCTTCTCCTATGCTAGTGTCCTGTTAACTCTCCAAAAAGGGTACATAACATAATAGTGTTTTCAATATATTTAACATGGTTTATTTATGTTATTATCAACATTTAACATGGTTTATTTCTTCAGAGAGCATTTTATAGAACCAGTGTTTGAAGAGAAAACCTTTCAGATATTTCTAAACACATGGATGCCTATTTCTATCACAGAACTGAGGCTCAGGACTTTAAGTGGCTTACAATGGCACAATTATACTAAGTTCAGCCCTACTCCCCCATATTTTTCCCAGAGGCCCTGTATTCTTCAAGATTTAACTTCTAAGTAATTATTCCCCAGCTGACCATTACACAGAGTGCAGGATATAGGCAACACTGTGCCCCTATTTATGCCTACCTCTTCTCCCACATCAGTGATACAAATAATGTGAAAGTTATGACCATCTGAGCTTTTCCATTCTACTGATTCTTAGACTCTGTTATGTATATAGTCCACTATATATATATATAGTTATACAGTGAATATAGTATAATACAACTTTCTAAAGATACACAGTTTCCTAATGCAATAGAACCACAGAAGGTGTTTCAGAGGTCATCTGGTCTCACATTCAGCCAAAACAACACCTGAAGCATCCAAGGCAGATGGCTGCCTGGCCGAAGGGTGTCCAGCCAGACCGAATGTAGGAGCCAAAATTTACCATTGTCATCAACAAAGGGCTTAATTTTTTAAAAAAATTAATAGCTAGACAGAAAAATGCAGAATAAACTATTTGTTAGAAAATGTTCAAATGTTTCAATGGTATAATTTTGTTTTAGCCCTTTCAAAAGATAGTTACTTTACTTGTATTTCATTGTGCTTACGAATGCAATTATTTTTTATTGAATTTATTAGGGTGGCATTGGTTAATAAAATTATATAGGTTTCAGGGATATAATTCTATAATACATCATCTGTATATTGTATTGCGTGTTCACCACTCCAATGCAACTCTTAATCTTTCCTTTTCTCTTTACTTCAAGACGTACTGATATAGTTCTAAAAAGTAGCAGATAGCCCTAAGGCCAAAGAAGATCCATTATCAGTTTTCATACCACCACAGGACTTCTACTCAAGTTTCCTGAATAGAGTTGAGTTTTCCTGTCCATCTTATTAGAGTTTATTTCCAAACCTTCTGTGTTCAAATGGCTTCTCTTCTTTAGTCTCTATCAGTGTTCAGCAGAGATGGAAATCAGCTGACTATAGTCCTGCATATGCCTTCCTAGCACAGAGAATGTATAGTAGGTATTCAAAGAGTCAAAACAGAAATCCTATGTATACTATATCTAATGTCCAACCCTACCCTACAGAGGGTGTGAGGATGGCCTAGTCACATGTCAATCAAGCGTCCATTGTTGGAATTTTGATATTCCAGAAGCTGCTTTAAAACAGCATTGTATTCCAGAAAGATAGCAACTGTGGTGGCAGCATAGTTTTTGCATCTTCCAACATCCCCATCAAACATGTGGTAAAATTAAAACAAAGAACATTTACAATATAACTAAATAACAAAGAATCCCAATTATCCTCAAAATAAAAGTGGACCAGGACAAACCACCAACAGCCACAAAATATGAGTGTTGCTAGCATCTATGCAGAAGGCAAAGGAAATAATGGGATTATTATTATTATTGGACTTCAGATTATGATAATCCTAAAATACCAAACAGGTATTCACTGGAAAGTGCAATGAGCCAAACTGACACAGCATCTAAAATTGTAAAGGGTTTCGCCCAATCCTATAGACAGTGAATATAATAAGCCTACAAAAAGGCATAAAGAATCTGCTGCACTCAGCCCTATGAACTCTCAGACATGATCCCTTAGTGCTTCCTTCCAAGATAGGTCCCTATACTGAGAAGAAACTTCTAAGAGTGGAATAAGAAATGAGCAGGACAGGGACTCCTGAAATATAAAGATTTGGACACAAGTCAAGAAGAGAAACAAAGCCAAGAAATCTCATAAAGCTATCGAAACCAGGTCCCTTTCTACAGTTTCAGGAAAACTAAATTCATATAAATATGAACAATAGGAGAGTGTTAAGATCTCAACTCACAGAAAGTCACTAAAGAGAATGTGAAGCAGAATACCATTCCTGCAGACAGCAAAAGCATCCCACAGAGCATGCTCAGATATAAATTAAAATGGCAGCATACACTCCAAAATGAGCTAAAATGCATTAATAATGATACAACATAAGAAATAACAGCCCTGGCCGGTTTGGCTCAGCGGTTGGAGTGTCCACCTGCGGTCCGGAGAGACCCGGGTTCGGTTCCCGCTAAGGGCATGTACCTCGGTTGCAGTTTGTCCCCGGCCCTGGTTGGTCGTGCAGGTGGCAGCCACTCGATGTGTCCCTTTCACATCGATGTTTCTCTCTCTCTCTCTTCCTCTCTCTCCCTCCCACTCTATCTGTACAAAAAATGGAAAAGTGTCCTCGGGTGAGGAAAAAAAAAAAAAATAACAGCACAAATCATAGTGGGAAAATCTCAGAAAAGAAGTGACATACCTCAAAGAATTAGATATAAATAAAAATATCTTTTAAAATGAGGATCAAAACACAAAAGTGAATAATACTTAAGAGTAATATAAAATAAAAGAAAGGAAATTTTATTATTAAAAAATAAAGAGATAAAAGAGTCATGAAAGGGGTACTTACAACCTACAAATATTAGGTGACTTAAAAAAGAAAACCATACCGAGGAAACTAAACATTAAACTAAACACTAGCTTTCCCAGGCGGCTGCCGAAGGCGGCGGAGGGGCAGGTCCTGGTGCTTGACGGCCGAGGCCATCTCCGGGGCCGCCTCGCGGCCACTGTGGCCAAGCAGGTACTGCTGGGCCGAAAGGTGGTGCTTGTGCGCTGAGAGGGCATCAATATCTCTGGCAACTTCTAGAGAAACAAGTTGAAGTACCTGGCCTTCCTCCGCAAGCGGATGAACACCAACCCATCCCGCGGCCCTTACCACTTCCGAGTCCCCAGCCGCGTCTTTGGCGGACTGTGCGCGGCATGCTGCCCCCCAAACCAAGCGAGGCCAGGCCGCCTCGGACCGCCTCGAGGTGTCTGATGGGATCCCACCGCCCTGGGACAAGGAACAGCGGAGGGTGGTTCCTGCGGCCCTCAAGGTTGTGCGTCTGAAGCCTCCACGGAAGTTTGCGTGTACCTAGGCCGCCTGGCTCAGGGGGTCGGCTGGAAGTCCCAGGCGGTCACAGCCACTCTGGAGGAGAAGAGGAAGGAGAAGGCCAAGGCCCACTCGCAGAAGAAAAAGCAGCTCATGAGGCTACGGAAACGGGCTGAAAAGAATGTGGAGAAGAAGACTGGCACGTACACAGAGGTCCTCAAGACTCAGGGACTCCTGGTCGGAGCCCCATAAAATTGACTGTTAATTCCTCATGCTTGGCCTGGCCTGCCTTTCCTCCATCGCCACCCTAGGATGTGGGGGATCCCAGGGGCTGTTGTTCTGGGGGCACAGGAACCCTGGGCCTTAGAAGGCTGGGGAGACAGAAGGGGCCTTTGTTACTACTATTTAAGAAAGGCCTTTTAAAAAGCTTAAGGCTCTAAGAGCTGTGGGGCATCATTTGCCTGTGACCTCATTCATGAGAGTTTAGGAAATCAGTGGTTGGAACGCTAGTTCTGTTTCCGTATTTACAAGTAAGCTGGATAACTCAAGTTTAAACTTCCCACATGGTCAGATACTAGACTCTGCAGCTGTTAGGATGTAACAAGTGCTTGGGGCAGGATGAGCCTGGTGTTGTACAAGGGTGTTAACAGATGCAGGACGGCCAGCCACAGCGTCTCAGGCACTGCCCTTGCACGTTCCTGTAACTTGTGACCAGACAATGAATAAATTACTTTAAAAGAAAAAAACAAAACAAAAACTAAACACTAAACTACAAGAAAATTTTTAAAAAACTTTTCTAAAATATTTTTTAATATATATTTGAGCCCTGGACAGTGTGACTCAGTTGGTGGGGCATCGTCCCATGCACCAGGAGGTCATCGGTTCAATACCCAGGTCAGGGTGCATGCCATGGAGGGTTCAATTCCCACTGGGGAATATGTGGGGGTGGTCGTTGGATGTTTCTCTCTCTCCCTTTCCCTTCCTCTCTCTCTAAAATCAATAAAAAATATATAAAATATAAAAATAAATTTAAAAAGCTTTCGAGTAGCCCTGGCCAGTTTGGCTCAGCGGTTAGAGCATCAGCCCATTAACCGGAGAGTTCCAGGTTCAGTTCCCACTAAGGACATGTACCTCAGTTGCAGTTTGTCCCTGGCCCCAGTTGGCGTCATGTGGGTGGCAACCAATCAATGTGTCTCTCTCACATCAATGTTTCTCTCTCTCTCTCTCCCTCCCGCTCTTTCTGAAGATAAATGCAAAAATGTCCTTCAGGTGAGGACTAAATAAATAAAGCATTCAAGTATACAAAAATATCTAATAGTACACTGTTCTCAAATCTCTGTTATAAGCATGAGGAGAAAAACAAAGGGAGACCCCAATTATCTCAAATTACATGATAAAACAAATTATTAACCTATATACCATTCATCTCAATGTATAATATTCTTCTAACTTCCTTTATATATATAATATATATATTTGAAACATCAGACTGTATGCACAAGAATATTGATGCAGAAGTATATATATAATTTTTATATATTATATAGAATAATATTATTTTTAAATATATCTAAATATATATATCATTTTTCAAATATATAAAAAAAAATCCTTGAAAAAATTAATTATATTCTCTGACAGAAAAACTATATGCCAAAAATAAAAGGGAGAAGCGACACAATAAAGAGTCTCAAGGAAAGAGCATGTAAGCTGAGAATTTTATTTCAGAAAAATTCTCGTTCAAGGGCAAACAGGATAGAAAATTTGTCAGAAACATGTTGTCAAAATGGCAGTATTTCATCTTTTCTTGGCTGAGTAGTATTCCATTGAATATATGTACCACATCTTCTTTATCCAATCATCTACCAAAGGAAACTTCGGTTGTATCCTTGTCTGGGCCACTGTGAATAATATTGAAATAAACTTTGGGGTGTGTATACCTTTGCAAATAAATGTTTTCAAAATTTTCAGGTAGATACCCAGCAGAGGAGTTGCTGGATCATATGGTAACTGTATCTTAATTTTTCAAGGAACATCCATACTGTTTTCCATAGTGGCTGACCAGTTTACATTCCAACCAGCAGTGAATAGGTTTCCATTTTCTCCACAACCTCTCCAACACTTGTTACCATTTGTCTTGTTGATAATAGCCATTCTAACATGCGTGAGGTGGTACCTCATTATAGTTTTGATTTGCATTTCTCTAATAGATAGTGAAGTTGAACATCTTTTCATGTATCTGTTGGCTGTCTGTATGTCTTCTTGGGAGAAATGTCTGCTCAGGTCCTCTGCCCATTTTTAAATTGGATTATTTTTCTGGTGTTGAATTGTATACATTCTTTATATATTTTGGATATAAACCCCTTGTTGGTTGCAAATGTCTTCTCCCATTCAGCTAGTTGCCTTTTTGCTTTGTTGGCAGTTTCTTTTACAATATGCATTTATCATTAAAACACTTAAAATGGGTATTAAAGAAAAGTACCTCAACATAATAAAAGCCATACATGACAAATCCTCAGTTAATACTCAGTGGTGAAAACCCGAAAGCTTTTCTTTTAAGATCAGGAACAAGATAAGGATGTCCACTCTCGCCCTGTTATTCAACCTAGTTCTGGAAGTCCTACCCAGAGCAATCAGGCAAGAAAATGAAGTAAAAGACATCCAAATTGGAAATGAAGAAGTAAAATAGTCACTTTTTGCAGGTGACATAATTCTTTATATAGAAAACCCTAAAGACTAAAAAAAATAAATAGTATATCTGTCACTTGGAAATATATTTTTTTCAATTTGTTTCTTCAAAAAAAAAGTCAAAGCATTTTTAATATTCCTTTAAAGTCCCATTAATCCTAAAATAGTGTTATGTATTTAATTCATAAATTAATTTATTGAATATTTAATATATGTCAGACCTTATGGTATCTCTCAAAGGAGCTAAGACATGTAGATAAGTGTTTAAAATATGATAATTGCCATGCTCTACAAACAACATTGATCCATTGTACTTTACTCTTTAGGCCTTTTAATATTAATTTTCACTCTTAGTGCCCAGGATAACTTACAATGAGAGTTTAACAGCCACAAAAGAAAACTCATATATTTTTGTTGGCTCTGAGGATGCAAAAGGAACTGAGAAAATAGTTGAAAGCATCCTTGATAGGTATGAAAATGGTTTGTTTATGGATTATGACAAACTGCAAGAGACCCCTTTGTGATGGACAGAAGATAGATAAACAGAAATACTTCTCTCTTGAAACATGTCTGTACAATCTAAAACAATTAATCTTTCCAGAGTCAGTCAGCTCTAATGGTGCTGCCTGGCATGGGCCATTCATCAGAGCCCACCAATCCATCACACAGGACCAGATACACTGCTTGGCAGGTCCGCCACTCCTGCTACATGCCTAGATGCCTGCGAATCTTTGTAAGGCAGAGCAAGCCCTGGAAAATTATTTATGTTTGTCTTAAAAGAGGGAATCTGAAGTTATTCATATTCAATGCTATTGATTTTAATAAAGATGTCAACAAAAAACTACCTCCTCTAATGACACAAAGCTCATCTATTTTGACAAATAAAAGTCTGACAAAGTGTCCTCCTCTCAAACTCAAAAGTCTAGGCATGACAGATCATTCTTGTCAGCATACACACCTTTTCTAATATCTCTCATAAAAAAATAAATAAAACTCTTATTAGAGCTGACAACATCCCCTATAGCTTCTATCCCATTTCTCTGATCCCTATTTTTAAATAGATTTCTTCACCTCCCATTTCTTTTTCTTACATACTCTATGGTTAGACTTTCATTGCTTTGTTGAAATTACTTATGTCAAGTTCACCAACAACATGCTCAATGACCAAACTTTAATTCTCCCACCTCTCTCAAACACTTTCTTCACTTTACTTTTAGAAAAATGGTTTTCCAACTTCATCGAACACTTCTAAATCTCCTTTGCTGGTTTCTCTTTGCAACATGGGCTGTTAGTATGCTCTAGACCTTAGCTTCCAGCCCTCTCTGTTCTCCATACTTACTCCCTAGATGATCTCAGCCTGTCCAATGACTATAAATACCGTTAACATACAACAGATTCCACAATTTGGTAACTCCACCCTGGACCTCTTCCAAACTCTATATTTTTATATTCACTGCCTATTTGAAAGCTTTACTTGCATGTCCAAGTTATATCCAAGCTTAATATATCAAAACTAGAGCTATTGGTTTTTCAAGCAAATCATGATTATCTCCTAGTTTTTGCTATCTCTGTAAATGCTATATATCCTGCCAGTCATGTCCAAAACCTTTCAGCTATGTTGGAGCCTTCTCTTATTCTCATCACACTCCCTAAACAATTAACCAAAGTCTCAAGGCTCCATCTCACTACTTCTGGAACTACTGCTTTCATCTCAGTTATCATCATCACTCACGCTGACAACTTCAAGAGCCCTCTAATGGGTCTCCTTCATTCTCTCTTGCCCTTCTTTAGTATATTCTCCATTCATTCATAGATAGATAGATAGATAGATAGATAGATAGATAGATAGATAGATAGATAGAGATATAATAAATTATGTCTTTCTCTTGCTTAAAACATTTTAATGGTTCTCTAGAATCAATTCCAAATTCTACACCATGGCCTCTGAAACCTTGTGCAATCTGGTCCCTGTGTGTCTCTTGAACACTCTTCCCACTTCTCTCCCTCCTTTTCAGTGGCACTGGCCTCCTTCCTGATCCCCAGTATGTTTCTGCCCTAGCATGCTGTATTTGTTGCCTTTTCTGTAGACATATTTCCCTCAGAGCTGCAACATAATTAAATAAAGTGAGAAGAGATTTATCTGATCAAATTTCACTAAGAGAAGCCTTCCCCAATCACTTTTCTTCCTTCCATCATCCCCCATGCCATTATCAAGCTATAGTTTTCATTATAGCATTTACCAAAAATTTATAATACATTCCTATATTTCTTAAATTGTTCATTATCTATCTCCTCAAGAAAATGTATGCTTCGTGAAGACAAGTACTCAACCTCTTTTGTTCACCTTTATTTCACCCGTTCTAGAAAAGTATCTGGTGTATTTTAAGTGCTCAGTAAATAATATTGAATGAGTATAATTAAAAAAAAATTTTTTTCCCTTTATTGATTTTTAGAGAGAGGAAGTGAGAGGAGAGAGAGATAGAAACATCGCTGAAAGAGAATATTGATTGGCTGCCTCCTGCATGCCCCCCACTGGGAATTTGGCCCACAACCTGGGCATGTGTCCTGACCAGGAATCGTCAGGTGCATGGGTTGATGCTCAACCACTGAGCCACACCAGCCAGATGAATGAGTATAATTTTTAATTAAAGAATTGAGACAAATAATCTAGTAAGGTCCCTTCTTATTCTCGGATCCTCCGGTTCTGAGTTAAGTGTTGTCTCCTGTGAGCATGACTATTCGATCTCAATTTCCTATGAAGTGGATGTTGGGAGAATATGGGTAAATGCAGAAGGCATTGGGATAGATTGTGAGGAAGCCACTCCAGGAAAAATGCAAGTTTGGGGACAAAAAATAAAATTGTCTGAAATTCAATGGTGACAATATGTCTGGAAAATCGAATAGGCTTTCAAATATTTATGATACACATCTAGTAATGGACCTATACCCTGGACCTATAAAGATGAATTATCAAAATACTTATGGGTAGTTGCAATAATTACGCAAAATTCCTCAGCCCTGACCTTTTGCACAATCTGTTTTTCACCACTTTTAAACCACACCCACCTCTGAATTTGTGGCTTTAAACCGAAGTCAGATCTGACCTCTGCAGGACTGCAGTTGATGTTTGAATACCTTCTACCCCTGACTTGATTTATGACTCCAGATCTCTGGAGCCTATGACCTTCTGTAGGAGTCTTCTCACCTTACCCTTTGCCCCAAGAAACAAAAACTGGGCCCCAGTCACTTAAGGGGCACTCAATGTACCAGCCCTGATTATCTACAGAGGTTGATTTTGACAAATTAAAAAAAAAAAAAATTCTAGATCAAAGGAATTAGGATTCCAAGTGAATCTCTGCAATGAATTTATAAACCAACAATTATACCTTTTTGCATTCTTTATACAAGCATACTAGTCAACTAAGTAAAATAATACATGTTAAGTGTTCAGATTACTATTGGGCACATGCTGTGATTATTAGTATAGTATCACATTATTAGTATACTATTGTATTCTGCCTCAGGAACAGAAGTAAGCAGGTTCAATTGATGAATGTTAAATAAGTCTGTTTTAAGGATTTAATTATGACTTTTCATAAACAGACTACTCTTTCTTTTTTCCTGAAGATATCACTAAATGTTTCTTTTTACTTGTCCATTTAGCTAAAATACTTAACTGTATTTTAAAAGATTCTTTTAAATTAATATTTGGAGCATTTCTATTAAAAACTTCTTAAATTCTCTTTTTTAAGAGCTTTAATAGAATGTTTAAATGGAGTAGTAAAATTAATATTTAAAATTTGTCTTGGAAACATATCATAATAATGAGAACATTAACAATTATCCCATTTTAGTGCACTAAATACTCTTTTACTAAGACATAGATAATAAATACTAAGTAAGAAAGATAATAGACAAAGTGCTAAATGAAAAGTTAGGCAATATATCTGTCATTTATTCAACAGAAGTATATTAATGTTTTATGGTTTAGTACTATTAGAAGTAGCCTAATGAAGCAGAATTGGCAGGATATCGGTGGATTTATCTCATAACAGACAATAAGCATACAAGAAGTGCAATGTTGAATAAGACAGAAAATAGATGTTCTCTCATGGAGCTTATAGTTTAGTGATTGATAATTGAAATCAGTCACTCCAACCAAAAAAGTAACTGCCCATTTTCTTTTGATTTCTTTTTTCAGTGGAATAAGAGGCCCAAACTGACTAGGTGGCAGTCTCATTTTCTAGGTCAGTTGGATCATTTTCATACACCAAATGGAAGCTTCCCCTCCCCCTCACCCCCACCTCCTTGGTGAGTAAGATCTAGAAATAAGCATAGCTCAAAGTTTCAGGGACAGAAAGCAAAACATCTATGAGCAGGTTATTATGTGTTATTTTGACAAGAGCACTACAAATCTATACCTTGATTACCAGATTCATGTATTCTGACTATAGAAAAGACAGCCTCATATAATAATCTGATTCAACACATATCCTGTAAAACAGAAGCCCAGTCTTTCATCTGATACTGTAACGTACTGGCTTAGCAAGCCCTTTCACCCCTCAATTAGGCCAACCACTCTGGAGTGACAGGGGATAGGATAAGGTTAGTTAATTCCATCAGCATGAGACTATTACTGCATTTCTTTTGCTTTCAAATGAATCCCTTGATCACAATCCTGTATGTGATGCCATGAGGAGAAGAAGTCATTCTGTTAGTCCAATACTGACAGAAGCATTACAGGTAAAAAAAAAAAAAAAAAGCAAATCTATATCCAAAATATGTCTATTCCAAGAGACACATATCTGCCCCTTCATTATGGAAGACATCCAATGTAATTAATATGCCACCAAAATCTAGTTGGTGCCCATGAGAAGCAGTACCATGCCAAGGGTTCAATATTGGTTTTTGCTGTCAGTAGATCAGTCACCCAATGGTAGTATTAACCAGGTCAGCCTTGGTAAGAGGACACCATGATGTTTAGCTATGTGTAACCTCCATCTCTGATATCACAACTTCTTTGTTCATGAGCCCATTGAGCAGGCAATGGGGTAACTAAGGAAAGAAGCTGAATGACCAGCAGAGAATATGTCATCTTGTACACTATTACGATAGATGCTCTTTGGTGGATATTAACAATGGAAACAAATTTTTCACAGTTTGTGCCCATTCTAAGAAGTCCCTAATCATCTAGCCAAACCATTCACAACTGCACATGAATCAATGTATTGTACTTCTCTCCATCTCTTACTCAAGACATAGCAGACAAGCAAAATAATTAGATCCATGAAATGTTAATTATACATGCAAATGGAATTTCTGTAAAGTAAGTGACATTCCATACTAAACCCAGCTATGAGGCTCCCTGGATTCATTTTGTACTACTTGACCCCCAGGTTGTATGTCCTTGATCAATAGAACCCTGACAGCTGCCACTGTCACCTTGCACTCAGTACAACTCTCGTATTCTTCTCTAGAGTGAGGTCTGGACTCAAGGACACCTCTATGGCTCCTGTCATGGAAAACACAGCAAATTTACCTGATCCTGTCCAACGCATACAGATAACTCCTAGATTTCCCTAGCAGATGCCAAAATGACCAGGTAACACAACCCAGAAGTACACTATTAGTGGCTATATCATGAAATTGGACCAAGAGAGAGATAGGAGCAAGTAGGAGCTGGCAAATAAACCCACTTCTTTTCTCCTGCTGATGATTACTCTAAGACATCTCAGGAGACACCTCTCATGACTGAGCAGCTGGCTGGGTCTTCTGTGAATCTGCAGTCAACTAGTTAACAAATGATTTTATTTGTGTTCCTTCTTCCTGATCTCATTTCCCTTTTTCCTTCACTCTTATTACCTGGGGTTATACTCCCCAATAGAACATTAGCACATCATCTTTGTCTCAAGCTGTTTTCTAGATAACCTGGGTAGTAAACATAATAATACTCTAGGGCAGTGGTTCTCAACCTTCCTAATGCTGCGGCCCTTTAATACAGTTCCTCATGTTGCATGTGGGCGTAGCTGCATGTGGGCGGACCTGCCTAGAGACAGATAGAGGAGCGGTGTCCCAGTTCCTAAGACCATCGGAAATATGTGTTTGCCGATGGTCTTAGGTGACCCCTGTAAAAGGGCCGTTTGACCCCCAAAGAGGTTGCGACTCACAGGTTGAGAACCGCTGCTCTAGGGGATTTTTTAAAAGGAAATTATGATAAGTCTTTTGTTATGCTCTTAATACATCTTTATTATTATTATTATTATTATTATTATTATTATGGTACATGCTCCTAGCCGCTAGGGCCTAGCGGGAATTGAACCCAGGTCTCTCTGCTCTGCAGGTGGACACTCCAACCGCTGAGCCAAACCGGCCAGGGTACATCTTCCCCATTTTCTATGTTATATTAAATGCCCTTAAATTATTCTTATTTAATATATGGTTATCCAAGTTGTACTTTGGAATCTCATTCCACAATTTATTTCAAGTTTTAAGTTATAATAATCTTTAAATTATAGCATACCTTCTCATCAGAGTTTTAGTGAGCTATAAGTGAAAGGAATTCACATAAAATCTCCGTTAAATCACATGGATTGCCATAGGTTTTAGTGTTGTTGTTTTTCTTTTCCAGAAAACTGATTTTTAACAGCCAAAATAATAGGCCCTTACAGCATTTAGCAAACAACTGCTCTTCATCAGTATTCCCAGCAGCCTTACCCACTGGTATTTATTGGCTGGCTAAAGACAATGCTAAAATTTGCTTCTTTTGGCCAACAAATGAAAGCCCAGATGCCAAGGTGAAAAAGATTTGTTCTTTGGTAGTAGCTACAGCAGCTGTCTATTTGGCATATTCCTTAGACAACTTTGAAGTTGCCTAGGATACAGACTTCATAAACTGAGATCCTGAAGAACCTTTAAAAAGATATTTTAAAATGCAAAACTCATATAGACATTAAATAAATAATAAAGCTTCTATCCTACTTATATATAATAAATTGATCTGCTGATTTGTGGAAACAAGGCATATAATTAATAATCCAAATTATGGCACCAAATAAATTGTACATATTTTGTCATGACAAGAAAAATGAGACCTACATATGAAGATCAGAAGTAAAGAGTTGAGAATCACATTCTTGAACCAGCTTTTCTGTAATGCTGAGACCTAAATTTCTCTTTGCACTAATCTTCAACGATTATAAAACTGCCCTCAGTGTTGGCAGTAGTTTAACAAACAAATAGAAATCAGAGTAACACAATCCTAATTACAATAGATTATCAAATACTGTCAAAATGTAGAGGGTTTCCTTCTTCAGTAGAAGGTCATACATGGCAATATTTTAATCATTGAATTCTATACTTAAAATGGGTGAATTCTGTCGTACATAAATTATACCTCAATAAAGCTGTTTAAAAAAACAACAACAGAAAAAAATTACAGGTTATTGTCAAGAAAAGAACAAACTCCTCCGAAGGCCTGAAATTCCACATCTGTTCCCTAATCACTGAAGACTAGCTGTCTAGAAATCTAACCACACTTGCATATTGCTGTGTGGGTGAGCAGCGGGATGTGACTGCCAGCCTACTGCTTAGCTCACCATCTTCGCAACTTGGCAGTAATCACTACAACCATCATGCTGTTCACCTCTACTGCTCATCACATGTCCCTCTGGTATCTGGTACATTTTAGCTATAAGTAAAGTTCGCTTTTACATTACCCAATTTAGGCACCCAAGTCTCATCATTTTAGATTAGTGGAAGATGCTAATAGCTGTCCCTTTCTTAAAGAATGTTGCATATACCCTAAGAAAAGGGATATACTGAGGTGGGTAGATTGATGGTATTTTACCCTGAAAGAATAGAACTTTGAAAGTTTGCCAGGCTTTGAGGAAGGGTCAGCCAGCACCCCCCAAAAGGAGGCAGTTTGCCCATCTTCCTGTCAATAACACTTAGCATGCTGAGCTGTTTTATCAGACAGATGGTAGACCATGCACCATTATGACCAATTCAGCGTTGCCGCTCGTGCATAAGGGTCCCATGACTGGTAAGCTTCCCTGACACCTCAGACAGAGCGTTTTGTGTGGCCCTTCACAACTCTGCTGCTCGGATTCTATGTTCCCAGTGGCAGGAAGAAAACATCATAGGGGAACTTGGATAGAAAAACCAACTTTAAATATTTTCATTCAGTTTTAATGAAAAAAATCCTAACTTATCAAAGGCCTACTGGTGTTAGTGCCAGCAATGATACAATTAAGACCTTAAATCATAAATGCTCATCAAATTTAAATTTCTCAGATATCTATTACCTTTAGACTGATGTGCAATTTCTTCAGAATTTAAAAATTAGTTTTAAAATGGAATTTAGATTGTGTAAACCTGAGGGGGGAAATCGAATTGTTTCCCATAAAACATTTTGTAAATTATTTCAATTAATATTAGAGATTCTTTTAAATGTAGGTGGACAGTCATGACTTTTATCTGAAGCATATTTACAGTCATAGATTAGAGGCCTCTCAAAAATACTTTTCAATTTTTATAATACTTAAAAACCCAAGAATATATGAAATGTTGGTCAGTGGAATGCAATATATATATCTGGACTTCTTTTTAAGCTGAGAAACAAATAGAAGCTTAATAAGAAAAGGTTAAAATACCTATAATAATTTTGTTACTTTCTCTTTGCATTGGATAGAACAAGTATAAAATATTAACCAAAGAAAGATACATTTTATAAGATTTTCATAATTATGATAAATAGGTTATAAAATTAATCTATAAAATTATTTAACAACAAGAACTAAACAAAGTACCAAAAGTACCCTCTTTGCATAAATGTTAGTATTTCTGGAAACAGGAAAAAATTTTGTGGTTAGAAGTATTGTGTGGGGATTGACCTGGAGACTTCTTACTTGAGACAAACACATTATAAGTTCAATTCTACTCTGAATAATGAAACTATGATCTATTTATCTGATCCAATAACCCCACATTTATTTCTTTACATTCAGATAAGCCATAAGTATAGGGATATACCTAAGGTTTTCCAAACAACGTGCAGTGAAATTTTTAGCCTGGAGTTCTGTTTACCCCAAATTGTCAATTACTATCCTGTTACCATCACCAACAAAAGGGAACAAACTCTTCACCCTACATTAGGTTACCATGTAAGAGGAAAACCTTATTCTTTCTCAAGCTAGCATAATCTATTCAAAAGCATTAACAAAATATCTTTCTTGGAGTCCCTAAGATAGCCATTGGACCAATTCCTTTAGATAATTGGTTTGATATGGGTATTTGCTTACATAAATTGGATTCGGAATTTTTTTCCTTTTCAAGCTGAAGCTGTTTTCATTCACACTTGGGGTTCTCCATCTGTCGATAAAGCCTGTTAGCTCACCACCTCACTGGCTCTGAGGTGCTACTTTTCCATCTGGCAAAACCCTAAAGAGAACCCCAGAGTCAGAGAAGCATGAATCCTATGGGTGCTCTCAACTCTAGAGCTTATGTCCCCAAAGAGATGGAGTCTCTGAGAGTCAGCAAATATTTAGAACATGTACATGGCTTCTCCTGGACCAGAAAAGACACACCTAGTGGCCCAGGCAAAACATTGAGTTGAGTTGTTTAAAAAAGTCAGCCTCTGCATCCCTCCTACTTTCTTTTCATTGTTCCTTTCTCCCTTTGTGGCTCACATTTCACTCTTCATTAGTCAACAACGAAGCATAATGTAGATAATTACATACTGCTTCACAGTGCTATGTGGTAAATTGAAGTTAATTAGGGAAATTGGGATAAAAGAAAAATAATGGCTGGGGAAAATGACTGCAGGGTATTTCTCAAAAATATATGCCATAAGATCCTATAATTTTACTAGATGTGAGTCATTCACTAAACACTGAGTAACCTAGTAGTTTGTTCAAAGAAAAGAAGTTCATGATTCATGGTGTTCATAAGATTTTTTTTTTTAATTACTCAATTGATTTAAAATAATCAGACTTATTCCTAGCACTGAAATTTGAAAGATATTTCTCATTAAAAAGGACACTTTTAAAGTATGTAGAGAATAAATCCTTAATTATATCCTGCAACAGTAACTGCAACAAGTTCCATGGGGCTATTTCTAAATAATGAGCTTTAGTAAATTAATAGCAAAGCTTTGAGGTATATAGTTCAACAGAAGCAAAACAATGTGACCTAAATTCACAACTTTCTATTGTCTGCATTATACCACAAATAAAACTGTGAGTTTGAATGTATACTTTCTGGAAAGAATCTAGACTGTAGTTCTTTTTCTTGGACAGTTACATGTAGACCCATATGCTTTGATAATCGTTCATCCTGGGAGTAATTAGGGTTGACATTTTTAGGAATTGTGATGTCTAACAGAATATGTGCTTAAATAGAAAGCCATAAATTTCTTGAGAATGGGCCATGGACCAAGAAAATAACCACTTATATGAACAAAACTTTTCTAAAATAATTGACTATTCTGGGTCTAATCCAGGTAGATACAGGTCTATGGACATATTTGTAATCAAAGCCTCAATTTTCTATAGTGAAGGATAAACTCCAAATCATTTTATACTAAGAAGATTTTTTTAAAGCATCACCTAACAAACAGTAATTTATTAATTTTGTAGTTTTATCTTTCCTGGAAACATTTTCCTGAAATAAACAACTAATTCTTGTTGATACAAAAGGTCTTAGTTTTCATCTGTTCTTGAGCTCTGTGTTCTTCTGTGGTGGCTTTTACCTTCAGGTGGACTTCCTCATTCTGGTGACAAGATGCTCATCAGGAATTATTCCATCAATTAAATGACTCTAATTAAATCAAAGGGCATCTTCCTTAATAATAATAATTATAAAAGTCCTGGGCTTAATATAATTGGCCCAGCTTAAACTGAACGCCCATTATGAGCCTATCACAGTGGCCAGATGGATAAAATATACTTAGCCAGTTCTGGCTCATGTGTCTATACTTAAAACAGAAAATGAGGCAGAGGGTAGTTCCATTTGAATATCATACACTTGGGGTCAACAAACTATGGCCCAAAAGTCAGCTACCTGCTTTGGTGAATGAAGGTTTGTTGGGAAACAAACATGCCTCATCTGTCCATGTACCATCTATGTCTGCTTTCATGCTTCAAAGGCACAGTTGCAAGAGACCACATAGCCTGCAAAACCTAAACTATTTACTATCTCACCCTTTAAGAAAAAGTTTGCTGACCCCTCCACAGAACAAAAATGGGAAGAAATGATTCTCAAAAGAAAAACAAGGGATTCCTATTTTCTTTTCAAAAAGATGGAATAAATGCTGGACAAGAAAAAAGTCAATTTTATGACTCCAAGACAACCTGGTTATAAAAGATATCCCCACATATATAAAGTAGTTGAATCAATCAGATAAACTTTGGAAGACATCTTAAAATAGTATTTGATTTTCAAAAATTATCTTCTGAAATCACCTTAATTAGTGACAGTGTAATCACATTCCATGTATACAAGGAAGGATGCTTAACTTGCTATTTTCAAGGGAGGTTGTAGAGAAAGAGAAACACTTGAATCCAGGTCATCCAAAGTGGTAGTAAGGCTTAAACGTTCTAAAACAAGAAAAGAAGCTTCTTGGCTGATAATGACTAAGACAGGGTGATGATAGCTTACACACATGGCAGACAGTTCTATGTACTTTATATATTCTTATCTGATGTAATCTTCACCATCAACTCCATGAAGGTGGTATTATTATCACCATTCTACAGGTAAAGCTCAAAGAGAACCAGCATCTTACCTTGCTCATAAAGTGACGGAACTAGCTCCTGAATTCATGCTCCCACTCAGTGACACATGAGACACTGTCTTCCTGGTGAAAAACAAGAAATAATTCATGGTGAGGCTACCAGAGCATGACTCAGTCCAGCGTTGATTATTCTACTGCTGTGCTCAGTTATGTCCCCATGGCTATGTCAAGCTTTCAAAGAATCTTGGGGCTGTCAGATATTATACAAGAGTCTGTCTAACAGATGTTATCCTCAAGAACAAATTCTCATTTTATATGATATGCTGGAAGAATTTGGGTATTTATATGAGTTATCATAGCAGTATTCTACACCAGTGGGCAGAGAATTCAACTGAGGTACTGGAGAACTGAATTCTTTTCCTGACTTTTCCAGGTATGTGCTACATAAATGTGAAAGCCAACTATTATTTTTACATGTGGATGGAACTTTATAAGCTTCTGAAGAATGTTATAAACATTAACATAGAAAAGACCCTGGGTACTTATGAAAAGCATTATGTTTCAATGAAACACAGCTCAATTTCTGAAATAGAAAACAGCTAAGGAGAGTAGTAGAAAACTAAATAGCTACTTTGGGGGAAAAGGCAAATTTTCAAATGCATGATTACTATTTTAGTGATTTTTATTTTATTTTATTGATTGATTTTAGAGAGGAAAGGAGAGGGAGAGAGATAGAAACATCAATGAGAGAGAACATCGACTGGCCTCCTCCTGCATGCCCCACACTGGGGATCTGGCCCACAACCTAGGCATTTGCCCTGACTGGGAATTAAACCGGCGATCTCTTAGTGCATGGGTCGATGCTCAACCACTGAGCCACACCGGCCAGGCTATTTTAGTGATGTTTTTAAAAAAATGTATTATGAAAATTTTCAAACACACACGAAGTACAGAATCATAGTTTATGCCATGTACCCTGTCCTAGCTTAAATAATTATAAACATATGTCCAATCTTATTTTTCTTTTAAATCAAATTTATTGGGGTTACACTGGCTGATAAAACTATATAGGTTTAAGGTGTACAATTCTATAATACATTATCTGTATAACTTCAACAATACACCCCACTGTATTATGTTAAAACAAATTTCAAAATGAATAGAACTGTACACTAAAGAGAGTGAATTTCAATGTGTGTAAATCATCTCACAATAAAATAATTTCCAAATTCTTTTAAAACACTGGTTTTTAGTGGTGGGATTTCTACAGTAGCTATAACAGTTCTAGTATTAGTGTCGAAAAATCTTGTCAGAAATTATTGATATTTTCCAGAAGTATTTTATTTTAGGTAATTGACAACAGTCAGGCCAGAAAACAAATAAATGAAACTCAACGGCATGGGGTTGTACAGGGAATAAATGAGAGGACATATGCACAATACCTCACTACCCTGCTGTACCCAACAGGCACACAATAAATGACTGCTATTATTATTGATTTCACTGTCATTGCTAAAAGATACTGCATGTCACACATAGGGCCTTTTGTTAATTTTACAATAAATCTCCAAATGGAAAAGACAGCTAATACAGACACAATCTAGTTCCAGAAAGACTTAGGGAGTTCAAACTATGGACCAAAATAAAATGGCAAGTTTACTTAAAACAAATGGAAGTGTCGACATATTTTCATTAATCAATTGACTTTGGTCAATGCGTGGTAGAAGCATCCTGTTTTGATAGCAGTTAACAAGAGAAAGAGGGAATTTTTGCTGAGAACTAGATCAGTGTATCTCTGTAGTGTAGTTTGTTACCTAAGGAAAATACAGCCCTGGCCAGTTTGGCTCAGCGGTTAGAGCGTTGGCCTGTGGTCCGGAGAGACCCGGGTTCGGTTCCCGCTGAGGGCATGTACCTCGGTTGCAGTTTGTCCCCGGCCCTGGTTGGTTGTGCAGGTGGCGGCCACTCGATGTGCCCCTTTCACGTCGATGTTTCTCTCTCTCTCTCTCTTCCTCTCTCTCCCTCCCACTCTGTCTGTACAAAAAATGGAAAAATGTCCTCGGGTGAGGATAAAAAAGAAAATACAGGCTGTTACTTGAAACACAGTAACCCCTTCAAGAGAAAGGTGGTCCATAGCTCTCCACTCTTAGCAGGCCTCACCTGAAAAATAGTTTCCACTCTGGACACCACATCTGTGGCAATCACTGACAAACTGAATTGGATGTTCAGACGTGTGTAACCCAGGAAAAGGCATGTCATATGAAGAATGGAAGGAACTGGCAGTGCTGTTTCATAGTCAATGACAGCAATGTCCACTCCTACCAATGTCACGTTATTTGTCTTACTCAAGAATTTCCTCACCCTGTCTGTTAATTTGATCTCATTGTTTCTTGAGGGATCCATTCACACTCTCAAAGTAATTTACATCAAATACCAATGCAATTCTGAAATTGAGTTTTTGTGCTTGTGCAAATCTTCCCATCAGTATTAAAACATATTCAACAATACCTTAGAGCAAACAAAAATATCCCTCTCCAACCACTGCTTTTCCTCTTGTTGAAAACTTGCTTATATTCTTTCCTCCATTCTATCCTCGATCTAAGCCGCATCACTTCATTGAAACAGTGCTGTCTACAGATGCCCGTGAAATCCACATCACTGTAGCTGAGGCACAATAGTCAGTTCTTTTCAAATGAGCTCTAGGCATCACTCAACATCTTCTCCTTTATGCACCATTCTCTTCCATTGGCTTCTGTGACATCCACTCTCTTCATAACCCTCCTCTCCTCACCTCAGTCTCTTTTGCCTGCTGATTGGCTCCCAAACTCTATTCTCTACTTCTTCAATAAAAATCAAGTTTTAGCTGGGCACACGGCCAATAAAGCCTCCCTTACACCTAGGTCTAACCAGGGGACTAAGTTGAACAGAAGAGAAGTGTGCAATTTTTGTGTCATTTTTGAAAGAAACCTCCTTAACTTCTCCTCCCATTCTCTTCTTCCCTCTGTTATGAATAAAAAGCTGAGGCAGAGCTGAGACAGCACACCCTACGGAATGTTGGGACAACAAGATAGAGAACCTGGATTCATGAATGATCTCATGGAGCAGAGCTGCTTATTCACACTGATTGCCTGTCCTCCTTATACTGTTTGTACAAGGAAATACACATCTATTTTGTTTTACCTGACATTTTTTGGTCATTTTGTTATGGTCAATTTATCCCATAACTATTAAATAAAAACTTTGACATATAATAGAATTTTGCTGGAAAAAAACCTGAAATATATGGCATTCACTTGGTGGTCAGGAAATCAATGGCAATACACAGACATACACAAACACACACACAAATTTTGTAGGTTTGGAAGCTAGTAACTTGCTATACCATGGTAAGATATTTTATAAAACTGTCACATGAACTAACTTGAAAAGGATACTACTTTCCCACAGAACTGAAGGCAAGCTCTGAGAAGGAGCCAGAATGTAAGTGTACGTTGACTACGTCTGATGTTTTATCTCACTGTAAAAGAGAGAGAGATTGACTTTTGACCAGTTTGCAAGCAGCTCTTTTAAGGGAGACACTCCTATACCTGCAGCCTATTATAAATACTAACTAGTAGCCATTAACTTGGAGCTCTGTAGAGTAGGAAAAGCCAACTACTACTCACCAATATTTTGGGAAAGTTGAAGAAATTTAATACAAACTGAATATTATTGTTAATTTGTTAATGATATTGTGCATATGTAGGAGAATTCCTCAATTTAGGAAGTATATGCTGAAATATTCAGGGGTGGACTATATAATGTATGTGATTTATTTTTAAATGATTGAGAAAATATACAATTTTATACACACACACACATATATAAATATAAATGAAGCAAACATGACAAAAACTATTTACAATTACTGAAGGTAAATGATTGGTCTATATGTGACCATTGTACTAGTCTCCCAACTTTTCAATATGTCTGGCATGTCTATATTTAAAAGATGGAAAAAATTATGTCAATACATATCTAATAAAGCAAAGAATAGGAAACAGAGCTGATGTCCCTGCAAGACCCGTTTTAATCCTCTGATTTTAGAATAACAGAAAAAGAGATTGGGACTAGTGGTTATAGAGAATAAAAGAAAAAAATGGAGGGAATTTAAAAAACAGCTTCCTATAAGCCAATATCATAACAGCTTGCTCATTAGATTAGTGTGATTACTTCTTTATTAGGCCTTATTTGAGCTGTCATCTGGTATCAATTAGGTCAGTTATAGTCTGTCAGGTCTACCGGAGGGAAATGGAGCAAGGTCCATCCTGGCATGAGGATGGTGTAATTAAAGCAATGGGAATAATGGCTACTCTTCATTTTAACCCTCACAATCAACCAAGCCCACACTGGTCTTCCACTCATGTTGAAGTTAAAGATGTGAAAGGAGGGCAGAGATACTGCCAAAATAAAGCTTTAAAAAATCTCATTTCAACTATCAAATCAAATCAAATCATTAGTGAGGTGATGAGCTACAAGTAAAATATACTGAAATATTGTAGAAACTAAAAAGAAGAGGGCATAATTCATGTATAAATATGTTCCTTAATAATTTAATTCTACACATGTGTATATGTTATACATCATGTATATATACATGTGTGTATATATATTTATCTATGTCTGTATGTTTGTGTATACAGTGAACAATTCACAACCAAGAAAAAAGAATGGAAAGTAAGGATTAGTCTGTAAATATTTCACTAGAGTAAAAAATAATTGCACAGATAGTCTAGAATTAAAGGAAGAGCATTTAGAACAGACATCAACTGAACTGAGCACATAGCTTCCTTGAACCTTGAAGAACATAAGCAAAATCTTGAGACCAAAATTGTGGCTGTGTTGAAAATCTTTCCAAAGTAATTTTAAATCAGGTTGATTTTATTCAGTTTTAGTTCAGTTGTAAATGTAACAAAGGAAGAAAGGGAGACCCAGAAATCCACTAAACATTAAACATCAAAATATTAGAACATAGCAGGAATGATGTTAGGATAATTATTCCCAAATATTGAGCTATGGTTGACATTCCATTTATATACTCCTGATAGATATAAAGTGTTTAGACCAATAGTTATCATGTATGACATACACAGATTACCAACTTTTAATAAAAGATTTGTATATTTAAATAGACTTAATTATAACTCTAAACTATATAAACCTTCTTTCATGATTCAGAGAGCTTTTTAGGACTTTACAGAGTTTTATACACAAAAATTGAGCTGAATATATAGTTATCACACACTACATTGCCTAAGTTGTTTTTCCAACAAAAAAGCTGATAAGATTTTATTTGTCATTTCTTTCATAAAAAATAGAATACAGAAATGAGAAATAAGGAGGTAGGGAGCACATTATATATATTTCAGTTTCACTGGTAATCTGGATTACAAATTAATAGATGTCTGAGTGAAAATGCCTGATTGATCTCTTCTCTGGTGCTACCATGGAAGTAACTCTTTGACCTGTGTTGGACAAGTACTTAATCTTTCTGGGTACCAGTTTTGTCATTTATGAAATGAAGACACTCTGTTACCAGATAATACCTAAGCTACTACTCAACTTTAATTTTTTTACCTTTTATGACTTAGTTACCTCTTTCTAAAGCCATTCACCCTCAACAGAAAGGAATTAGATAGGCAGACACCAAAGAAAGCAAAAATGATTATAAGATTTTTATACACATCTATCCTATCCATCTGTCTCTCTCTCTTCCTCTCCCTTCCTTTCCTCTCTCTTCCTTTCTTCTCTTTTTAATATTTAGCACTATTCTTTGTTTAATAAAATCACCTACAATATAGGATATAATGGTAATATAATAGTCTATCATATATTCAGGATTGTCACAAAATATACTGGTCATATTTCCCACATGAATTTCCTAAATCTTTTATTATCAATAGATATCAACCAATGGCGTCATTACACTACTAACAACCTAATTATTCTAGCTTAAGTGTAATTATGTTATGATAAAGATATTTCTTATCATAACTCATGTGCTTATGGGTTTCCTTTGATCATCCAAAAGTTTTGATAAAATAATATTTAAATCTTTGGACCTTAAGAAGATATTAGTGTTAGGCACAAGATAAAAGATTGTATCCAGCTTCATTTTAAACATTGATTCTTTGTTCATGCAATAATTTTCCTGTTTACTCTGCCAAATGATAGTAGCAGAAGAAAGCTTTAACCCCAAGCTTTTGAGAAAAAATATTAGACAATTGCCAATACTATCACCTCAATGCCAATTTTATGGCAAAACACCACGCTCTCTCAATCTCTGGCGCTCTTCCACAGCTTTTCATCCAGAGTTTGATAGGCAGTAGCTTTCCATCACCTTCCAAGTGAGCCTGGGAAAGCCAGTTCACCAGGGCTCCCTGCAGTTCTAACAGAACATGGACAAGCTGATCTGCATCCCAGTGCCTGCCATTGGGGCTATGTGAAAACGCAGCCTCACTAATAGAAGCACAATATGCAAGGTGCCAGTGCATCTCTGTGATTTACAATATGCCTAATGTGCAAGCCCAATGAAGAGGTTTGTTGTCTACCATAAAACCAGATGGATGTAAGCAGTGATTAGAAGCAATTAACTCTATTCAGCACTAAATAACTTTCCATCATTAATGTACATTTTTCCACCTCATTAGAGGTACAGAGGAGAGCATGAGGTAAAGAGCATTCAATTTGAATTTCAGATTTGCATATGTTTGGAGGGAAAAAAAAAAGACCCACAAATTTGCAAGGAAAACAAAATACATGTTCATAGAAGCCTTGTTTTGAAGCCATTTTGTTCCATCAGTACTGGGAGGACATATATTCAATTTCCCCAACCACCCACCAGGCCTTAAGTGAACAGAAAATGCATGAACTTAAGGACAATAAGAAACACAAGAAGTTACCTCCCACCAAAAAAACAAACAAGGATAATGGACAGATTTTTTTCTGTTTTGCTTCCAATATAATAATAGCAAGCTTTCAGTGATTGGCAATGTCATTTAAAAGTGTAATTCTATAAAATAGCATGTTGATTATCTAAGATACATCTGAAGAATTCCAGGCTAAGTGATCAGAAAAGTACTTCAATCTTTCTTTACATCCCACAGTAACATTTCGGTCACTTGATGGATTTCCAAATAGAAGTTTTGCAAATTGATAAGAGTAATTCGAAAATTAACTATATCTCCACCCTCCCAAAAAAGAAACTTTCAAAATTTACTAAGTTCTCAAAATAATGTAGGAAATGTTAAAATAATGTAGGTTCACATGCTTACCGTACTATATTAAGTGAATAAAGAAGATACACTATGATCCCAAATATATAAAAAAATAAACTCAAGAAAAATATCAGAAATAAACTAAACTAGTATTAATGAACATTCTATATAATAGAATTTGCAAGTCATATTTTCCATATTAATTTCCTAAATCTCTTATTTCCAATAGATATCAACCAATGGCATCATTGCACTAACAACATTAATTAGTTCTAGCTCAAATGTAATTACACTGTAATAAAGCCATTCCTTTTTTCTTTAATTTTTTTCCTACATTATTCATATTCATGTCTCCCAACTTTTATATACTGTACAATTATTTGTTCATTTATTTCTCACCTTGCTCCCCAAAGGATTTAAGATAACTTAAAGAATAGGAATAATTGAGTTAGTTGGTGTTTTGTATAAATGAAGATAAAGAAATAGTAGATCACAGTGGTTAGGAACACGTATTACATGTCTATTTATCTCTCTTTGATGACAATGAATAGATAATAGTTATTGTTTAGTGATACCTATTTCTTAAAATGCATTTTTTTCTTTATTGATTTTAAAGAAAGAGGAAGGGAGAAACACTGATGAGAGAGAACATTGATTGGCTGCCTCCTGCATGCCCCCACTGTGGATTTGGCCCACATCCTGGGCATGTGCCCTGACTGGGAATGGAACTGGTGACCTCTTGGTGCAGGGGTCAATGGTCAACCACCGAACCACATCGGCTGGCCTCTTAAAATGTATTTTTAAATAATATTAATATTGCATGTGTTTATGACTTGCTCTTTGCCTGGTATTATTCTAATTTGTACATATTCACTCATTTAATCCTCACTCAATAATCCAATGAAGTAGGGGCTATTATTATAAATAATCCACCATAGTTCATTTAAAACTACCAACAATTTGCCAATCGGATTGTAAAATTCCTGAAAATGTAACAACCGGCTCATGCAAACGAGTACAAGCCAGCTCCAGCACCTCACTGTTTATTAAAGGCACATACTGCAGAGCGGGGCAGTCTAAAAATAAGCAGGACATCAACCACTCTGTTTCTAAACTGATGTCATCGAAATGAACCTTCCTGTAGATACCACTAATTGTCTCCCAAGATCCAACCCTAACTTTCTCATTTCTTGTTCCTAAAAGAACGTGATTTTGGCCCTGGCTGGTTTGGCTCAGCAGTTAGAGTGTCGGCCTGCGTCCTGGGGCATGTACCTCGGTTGCAGTTTGTCCCTGTCCCTGGATGAGTCAGGGCTGTGCGGGAGGCAGCCACTCCATGTGTCCCTTTCACATCGATGTTTATCTCTCTCTCTATTTTCCTCTCTCTCTCTCCTACTCTATCTGAACAAAAAATGGAAAAATGTCCTCGAGTTAGGATAAAAAGAAAAAAGAACGTGATTTTGCACATTGCTCACCCTTTCTCCCATTCAGACAAAGAAAGAAAACAATATGAGTTCTTGAGAATATCTGTGACCTACTCATCCTTACCAAATCTTACATGAGATTATCAATGACATTGTTAACCTTCCAAATAGAAAGCCAAGGTGAGAGACAAGAATGTATTAGAGATCAAAGGATTGTAATCCTGGGAAGCACTGATTCAGGCAAGAAACCCAAAGAGTGTTACAATTGTGGGGTGAACACAAGGAGTCTTTAATGAGGAAAGGAAGGACAATCCTTACATGAATAGAAGAAAGGAATTTCTATTGGTGCTAATAAGCTAAGTTATTCTCTAGCTACATTTGGCTGTTAACTGATTGTCCATAATTGTCAGTCCTTGTGGTCAGTATGTCTCCCTTCTTGATAGCTTTACAAACAGTTGTTTGTAGGACAATGTTGATTTGGTCTAGTCCAAAGGTTATTTTGCTCAGTTCAAATATTCTAGATTCAAAAAATAAGGCAGTTCCTCTGGTATATCGGTTCCAACTCCATTTTGAATGACTCCATTTATATATTTTTCACACCATCATTCTCTAAGCAGTTGGAATTTTCTTGTAATTGGAGCCAAAAAACATCTCAATTAATATAGGGTTACACTTAGAGAACTACACAATAAACTTCATGATGCACCTGGTTCATGAGCTCCATGTTTATATAGATCCCTAAAGCATGCTACAAAATTTACATTTTGTGGTACTGGGGCCAAAAGGCCTTGTGAGGAGCAAATTAGGTGAGGTAGAGGTAGATGAAAAACAGCATTATCTTCCTAGAAAGTACCTTTGAAGGAGGAAAACAATGGTGAGGCATAATGGAGAGTTAATCCTCACACAGGAAGGGCTGCCTGTGAAGGTGGGCAATTGAAATTAGGTAAATTTAGAATTATTACCCAGCGATTCCACTTCTGGAAATATATCTGGGAATACTTCAGTGACTATAATACTGAAATGAAAGAATAGCCACATTATATTCATTACAGTACTATTTACAATAGCCAAGATCTGGAAGCAGCCAGAGTGCCCATCAGTAGATGAATGGATAAAAAGCTGTGGTACATTTATATCATGGAATACCACTTGGCCATAAGAAAGAAAGAAATCTTACCTTTTGTAACAGCTTGTATGGGCCTGGAGAACATTATGCTAAGTGAGATGAGCCAGTCAGAGAAAGACAAGTGTCATATGATTTCATTTATATGTGGAATCTAATGAACAAAATAAACTGACAAAATAGATACAGAGGCATGGATACATGGAACAGACTGACAGCTGTCAGAAGGGAGATTTGGGGGCTGGGTGAAAAAGGTGAAGGGATTAAGAAAAAAAAAACTCTTTGGGATAAATGGCAACGAAAGGACACTTGATATTGGGTGGTGAACACACAACACAATATACAGAAATATACAGATGATGTATTGTAGAATTGTACACTTGAAACCTATATAATTTTATTAGCCAAAGTAACCCCAATAAATTCAATTAAATGGATATATATATATTTCTTCACACATATATATATATAAAGAAACTAGGTGGTTAGTTAATTGCAAACATATAAAAAACAAGTGGGGGATAAAAGGAGTTCTTTGCTGTTACCTCAAAAAGTTAAAAATTGAACTGCCATTTGACCCAGTGATCCCCCTTCTAGGAATATACCCTAAGAAGCCTGAAACACCAATCAGAAAGAATATATGCACCCCTATGTTCATAGCAGCACTATTTATAATTGCTAAAATCTGGAAACAGCCCAAGTGTCCATCAATAGATGAGTGGATAACAAAGCTGTGGTACATATACACAATGGAATACTATGCAGCTATAAGAAAGAAAGATCTCTTACCCTTTGAGACGACGTGGAGAGACCTGGCGAGTATTATGCTAAGCAAAACCAGCCAATCAGAGACAAATATCATATGATCTCATTTGTTTGTGGAATATAATGAACAAAACAAGGTGATGAACAAAATAGACCCAGAGACATAGAAGTAGGGTACAGACTGACAAACCTCAGAAGAAGGGGTCAGGGAGCCAGGAAGAAATAAACCACAGACCTTATATGCAAGTATGTGTAAGCATGGACATAGACAATAATGCTGGGGATGGGGGTGGGGAGAGGGAAGGGGATTGGAAGGAGGGTGTCAATGGGGATAAAGGAGAAACATCTGTAACAAAAATAAATTAATAAAAAATTAAAAATAAAAGGAGTTCTATGCACCGGCTCTTGCCTAATCTAAAAGTAGCTTGACAGAAAATATAGATGGATCTTGTTCTGAAAGATTGGCCTGTAGATGACACGCTCTGCTTGTGTTTTTTAACATACAAGCTATAAAATATTAAACTATATCAAAAACATGCAAATAAATCAATTTAGCTATACTTTAATCTTATGAAGTTCTGGTATATAAAATAAAGCGATATACAATCTAAAACTAAAGCTTGCTTTCCTTACCATTATGTGCATAGAATAGGAAAACTTATGCTGATGACACTTCAAATATTAATTTTAGGAAAAAGGGCTTTTGCACATCTGAACTTGCAAATAATTTCAAAATGGCAGTCAGACCGTATTGTATTCCAAATCATGGCACTGATCATTAGTATCCTAATGAAAGCTAAATCTGCCACAAATTGTATCTACTGATCACTTCTACCATCTACATTTCTGGCCCATACATAGTTGTCTGCCTGTGAATCTTTGCAGCATGTAGCTGAATAAGTGAACCCCAAAGCTATTACTTCATTACTATTCCTATCTGTCCTATGAATACAGTGTCTCTCTGTGCTTTGGGGAGTTGCTGAAGTTAATATGCTAGCTTGATAGCCCCATCCAATACCTCTGTATGAAAATAAGTAACCAGTATACTTTTTTATATTCTGGAATCAATGTATAAGTAATTCTCTAGTATATGTGGAGAGCACCATATATGGTATACAAAGAATGCAGAAAATAGTATACAGTGTGGTATCTGACCCAAAACATTTACAATTTAATTGTAAAGATAAGATCAAGACTTATGGACAAAGTCTAACATACAACACTATACAACTTATAATACTCAAGAAAGACAGAAATTTCTAGTCTACCCAGAATTCAGCTTTTAATCAACCTCACCCCTTAAAACCAAGGAAGGAAGCAAAAAAAAAAAAAAAAACCCTTTTATCACATTATAGATAGCAAGGCCTTTATAGAAAGGGAAGTCTCTTAGAGATTATTTCCCACTTTTATAATATCCTGACAAAGTAGGCTACATAATTCAAGCAGACAACTGATTTAAAATTAACAAAACAGACCTTGGGAGAAATAATGGCCCAGAGCTCAAAACAAAAAAGAAAAACTTTAATATTAGGGGAATAATCCTACACATTTCAATGGTTTCTAAGAGCACTATATTGTACTAATAAAACTTATTGTTCAAAATGATGAGCCTGGATCATCAAGGAAGTATGAAATTAGAATACTCTGCTTAAGACAGCAAGGAGGCATGTAAAATTACCTTTGAAAACATTTCATTCAAAACAGTTAAGTTGTAATGCTTACAACAGGGGACTGAGACCCAGAATTTCTCATGCTCCAATAACTAAGATAGTAGAGGCTTCACTGTACGTTTTTGTTCTAGAAAATTTCAGGGAGACACCTGGCATTGGCAGCCCTCTTTCACTTACGAGAACAGCTCTCATAAGTCATAAAAGTTGACATTTCTTCTTAGAATATTTTCCAAGATAAGGGGCTGAGAAGCTTACCCCTTTGGGGAAGTTTACCCAGCAATGGTTAGATGGTCAGTTCTAGACCTTTTAAAGTGACAGCATTCTAAGGAATTTTACCTTGCTTCTCTTTTTTTCTACAAAGTGAGCCATTGAGGCATTGCATCTTCTGAAATTTCCTCGCCTCTTTCAGGGAAGCATATTGGGGCAGAGCTTGCCAGCTGTCGGCTCCCTTTGCCTTCTGCTGCCATTATCCTGAGGTACCGCCCCACCTTCTGGCCCTCCAGCTTGTGGGGGGTGGGGAATAGGGAGGAGAACAGAACTCTTCCTGCCTCTGACATGCATAACACAATGAAAAGAGCAGAAGGAATGTACATCTATACATATATTTGTCTCTCTCTACATATAGACATCCATAGACTGACAGTGTGAGTGTGCACATGCATATGCACACGCCCCGTGCCAGAATATTCTATATGTATACATACACAGTATATATTCCATATGCTCTTTCTTTCTGCAGCACACATATGCAGCTGAGAATAACTACTGTGAAAAAAAAAATACATACTTACCAAAGACAAATTATCAAGCAGAAATAAGAATATATGAAATTTAACGATGATACAGTCTCATCTGCTCCTGCCTTTATTAAAACATGCTTAAGAGACTATCTAGTGTTTTGTATTGCATGGATATAAAAAGTCCTCCTTTTCCCAAATCTTCTGTTTGACATTGCTCAGCCAGTGTCATTGAGCAGGCTCTGGACTGACAACTGATGCAGTCAAAGGTTTAAAGAAGCATGATAAAGATCCAATGCTTTATATGATGGCCGCGTAGACGTTGGGCAGAGCAGAAAACAGTCTAGTGTGAGCAGGTAGACAGATGAGAGGATTCAGTAACAGACCAACGTGTATCACCACTGATGTTCAATCGCTGCACCGAAGCCCCTGCCACCCACTGAGTCATCTACTCCTCAGAAGGCCCTGTGGGCCTGGTACACTGTTCTCGCCCTTTCAATGATAAGAGAAGTGGGGCTTAGAGAGATTCGATAACTGTCGAGGGGTTCAGTAAAATAACTGGCACAGTGCGTCTGCCTCCAGAGCTTGTCTTCTTCCACTTCAGGCTGCCTCTCAGCCCAGGAAAAATTAATACATCTCACATATATAAAAGCACATGTTATGCATATAGGAATAGAAAAGTTTATACTAGTCTAAACCCTCCTTTTAGAATCTTTTACATCATTTCTTTGCTGTTAATGTATCTAAACTGGGATACTGTAGGTTCAGTTACAATAAGTCTGATGTAAAATTTTACTGTCATTTAAAAACAACTTTAAGTGTGCAAACTTAAACGTTTATTAAAATAAGGAAAATCCCTATTTTTCCCCAGTGGTATATTAATTTTGTTGAAATGTATCAGGACAACAATGGCTTACTGGATCAGAGAGACAACAATAAACGGAATTCTTTCCCAGTGCTTGTGACCCTCCCTGGGGGAGTTGGATTAAGTATTCAAAAGATGTAGCAACTATTTTAGGCCACCACAATGCACTGAATACGCCTTCAGTGGCCTGAAAATGCAGGTGATTAAGCATGCACAGGCCAAGTGACAAATGGCAGCTATCCCAACCATTTCTCAATGAAGACTTCTTGTTTAGAAATTTATAAGGAAGTAATCACTTAGAAAGATCTATCACCCACTTCAAAAGCTTCAATTATTCATCTCACTAACACGTTGAGCTCAGTTCTCCTTGGTATCTAAATTGCTTCCTGATATTAATTTAAGAGTTTAGGGAGGGATCCTAATTCATTTAGGCCACTTGGCACTGTTAAGTCTTTAAAATATATTTCACAGAAAAATGCCATCTAGGAAACATTTTCAAAAAAATTGTTTGGCCCAAAAATGTCTCACCAGCCTGCCCCTTTGCAAATTTTAGGCAAGGCATATAGCCGTTCAGTAAATAGTCCCTGCAATTACTTGGAATATCAGGAAAAAATGTATGCAAGACTAAAAATTATGTTCCCGAAGCAAAGGACAGTTTTGCAGCAGTAATATGGATAATTCATTAAGGTCACTGACAATTTACTGATCTCTAGATTTGGGGGTGGGAAGTGCTTTTTTATTATTGTTGTTAAATAAACCCCAAATGATCCATGCCAAGAACTAGTTAGCTATAGTTTCACTGTTATTCTGGTTGCTGAGATGTTCCATAGTTTATTAAAATAAAAACATCATTGTTGAGTCTTAAGAATATTTGAATGTTCCTTATTATAAACAATATTCCTATGAGTTTTTTTTACAGCTATGCAATCTTTGTCTATGTCTTCGATTGTTTCCTGAAAATACTCTGCTTACAGAACGGCTGAGTCAAATTGTACGTGGACGAAGACTTTTTATATGTATTGCACAAATGCCTTTCAGAAAAATTGTATCAATTTACATACTCAACTACAGTAATTAACATTGCCAGTTTCCTGAATCTTCACCAACAATTAAAATCTTTTCAATTTGATATGTAAAAAACTGACTTCTATTTGATGTTTCAATTTGCATTTCTATTATTTCTAATAAGAATGGGGTTTGTAAAAATGTTTTTTAGTCATTTGTATCTCTTCTTTTGGAGATTGCCTGTTTACATCCCATATAGCTTTTCCTATTAGAGGGCTTCGTCTTTTTGTCATTAAAATGCATGAGAGCTATTAACCCTTTGAGTATCACATCTATTCTAAATATTTCCCAGTTTATTTGCTTTTTATTTTGTGAGTAGTGTTTTCTGATATTTTAAATATTTAGGTTTCAGTATCAGAAAAAAAGTGTGCGTTTTCTAGACACTGGTGTATTTTGTCTTGTAGACACAGTGTATTATGTAATTATTTTGTTTCCTTCTTTCCTTTGAAAACACATAAACATGGAAACAAATTTGTAACTTACCTCTAACAACTATGGAAGCCTATGTACTTCTTTAGGATAATACAGTCCCTTACTACTTTTTAATATTTATTTCCATTCAACAGTTTCCTCAAATATTTAAATCTTTTTGTTTAAAAATATCACCAGAGGATATTTTTTTCATCGCTATTTTAGAGCAAGTGGAAGGAAGGAGGTAAGGGGTTAGAGAGAGAGAGAGAGAGAGAGAGACATCCATGTGAGAGAAACACATCAATTGGTTGCCTCCCGCACATGCCTCGGCTGGGACCAGGGATCCAACCTGCAACCAGGTACCTGCCCTCAACAGGGAATTGAACCTGAGACCCTTTGGTGCACATGCTGACACTCTAACCACTGACTCACACCGGCCAAGGCTATTTATGATATTTTACAGTGTGCATGTACTTCCAAGTGTGTGTTTCAAGATGCTTTAAATGACTTCAACGTTTAGTATACATTTGTCTAACTACCCTTAATGAGTTAAATTTCATCATTTGATGAAATCTAATAAATGAGGGAAGAAATGAACTTCAGTTGTGAACATTTCATTTTTATTTTTTGAGACCTGAATATGTTATAAACTTGTTTGAAGATAATTGTGAAAGCAAATGATGTAAATTATAGCATCTTTCGAGTAAATAGTTAGAAATGCCAGAAAAAAAATTCAGCACACAAATTATAGCTACAAATTCTAATACATTTGTTTAAAATTTTTGTAGATTAACCAATAAATTTGACTTGCAATACATATGGGCAATGTTTTTAGCATACATATATTCTATAGGTATAAAAGTCCACTGAAGTTAAATAAAGAAATCTTAGTTGATTTAACTAATATAAAGGTCACATTGAAGAGTACACCAGCCCTAGCCGGTTTGCTCAGTGTTTAGAGAGGCACAGATCAGAGAGGCCTGGCTGGGTTTGGTTCCCTCTAAGGGCACGTACCTCGGTTGCAGTTTGTTCCTGTTGGGGTTGTGTGGGTGTCAGCCAGTCAATATATCTCTCTCACATCAATGTTTCTCTCTCTCTCTTCCTCCCTCTCTCCCTCCTGTTCTATTGAAGATAAATGCAAAAATGTCCTTGGGTGCCCTGGCTGGTTTGACTCAGCAGTTAGAGCATCGGCCTGCAGTCCTGAGAGACCCAGGTTCGGTTCCCGCTAGGGCTGTGTACCTCGGTTGCAGTTTGTCCGCGGCCCTGGTTGGGTTGTGTGGGTGGCAGCCACTCGATGTGTCCCTTTCCGTCGATGTTTCTCTCTCTCTCTCCCTTCCTCTCTCTCCCTGCTACTCTATCTGAATAAAAAATGGGAAAATGTCCTCGGGTGAGGATAAAAAAAAATGTCCTTGGGTGAGGATAAAAAAAAAACAAAAACAGCATACTAGATGAGTGTAAGACTTTAAGAAAAACTTAAACAGCCATAGAAACAAGTATTAGCTTTCATTGTTTTATGCAACACTGCAGTGAAGATGTCTTACATCTAATATATATGTATATATGCAATTCCAAACCTAGTAGAAACATTCCTACATATTAATAAGAAGTTTCAGTTATTTACTAGCTCATATCTTATTCCTGGATGATTTTTGTTCAATGTATGTTAACATGATGGCCAATAAAAGATTTTTAGAAGATGAATTCCATTTTATGTTCATATAAAGCCAGAAACCTGAAGTCCAATTGAAAAAAAACATTATAGAACTCAGGTAAGAGTAAACATCGCCTACACATCACAGGACTCACCTGTTTGGAAATTGTGGGGATGCAAAACAATAACTTTCTTCCCACATTTCTAAGTTCTTTTGGCTGAACCAATAATCAAATTAACATGAAACAGATTAACAGGAGAAAATGTCCAAAATTTATTATGGATATACATGCAGGCATGCAATCAGAATATGAGACCCTAGGACGCAGTGGGCAGTTAAGGCTTATCTGCTTTCTGGAGTTAAGGAGAAGGTTTGTGGGGTGGGGGTTGATTTGGGACTTCAACGGGCAGGAAGATAATGTGCATGGAGATGGAGAAGCAAATATTTGGTAGATAAATGTGTGCTGGGCCATCTTTAACAATGGGATACCAAGAGGACTTGGAACAAATGGGCCTGGCTAGGTCCCCCCATCGCACTACTTTATATTGAACTACAGTTATCTGTCATCACAGATGTGATGACATCCCCCTTCCCGGAGCACATCTCTGTCTAAGTTCCTTTGAGGCCGTTAGAAGAAAGATCAAAAGTTGTACCTGAGTCTTTCTTTTCTTAAAAATAGCTTTACATAATCAATATACCAAAAAGCATATGAATGAGAACAATGGCAGTAGAAAGGTCACCACAAACTGAAGTTATTACTTTGGGAGTCTCATAACATTGTTCGTTGGTAAACATCTCTAACTCAATATGAAAATATTAGTGTCCTGGTAAAAAAACTGGCAAAAGACAAAATCTGATGATTCACAGAGAAATTAATATGAACACAGCAAACACTGGTAATTAAAGTACTTGTAAATTAAAACAAGATTCCATGTTTCAGTTATCAATACTCAATAGTATTGGAAAGCATTAAAATCAGCACTTTCATTTACTGCTGGTGAATTTAATGTTATTTTTATAAAGAAACATGCTATGTACAAAGAACCTTAAAAAGAAGTCTACTAACACTATTCCTAAGAATCTACTCTAAGAATTGTCCACAGACTCTCAGAACAATGTTTTTACAGAAATACCATCATGGTGAAAATTCACATATGGTCTGAAGCCAATTTTTAAAAAAACACATTATAAATTTAATATGATTGTAAACACATACATACAAATATAGATATATTTGTTATGCATAGTATATTATAGATAGACGTCATGTATTTTTGAATTGGAACTTTAAAACCAACAAAATACAGTGGAAAACAACTCCGGCATGAGCTAGTAAGAATGTGAAAACATCAGCACCAATAAAACCCAAGGGTTTCAAAGTGAGTTGCACAGGAAAAAAGATTCACAAAGAATCGAAGAGCTTAACTAAAAGAACAAGAGAATCAATGACAAGAAAACTCAACTCATGGCCAATCCATCTTTGTAATTGTTTGAGTTGCTTCCAGCCACAGGGGCTCCAGTTAGAGTTCTATGGCCCTTTCTCATGAATCCTCTCATTTTCCCCATGGGTCCTCTGTGGAGAACAACTACCCTAAGTATTCTCCCAATATCTATTCTCCTAAATAACACATACTCATCCTTCAGGTGTATAATGTCACTTCCTTCTGGCAGCTAAAAACCTGCCCAGAACAGGTCAAGTCCCAAGTTTATACAATATCTTCACGTTTCTGTACTTCTTCATTGCAGTTATCACAAATGTAATTAAATAACTGACTGTTCAGTTGCTTACTGCCTTCTGCCTTCTTCCCCAGAACATAAGTTCTATGAGAGTAAGAAACATCTCTACCTTGTTTACCACTCTGCCCCCAAGACCCAGCAAATAATAGTAATAGGTAGCATATTACTATGTACCAGGGACTATTTAAGCTCTTACAGCATCCTGTGAGGGAGAGACTAAACTCATCCTCGTTTTTTAAAGAGGAGTAAACTGAGGCACAGAAGTCCAAGGTCATACAACCAGTAAGTGACAGGGCCAGTATTCGAACTCAGGCAGCCTGGCATCCTTAACCATGACCTATGCCTCCTTGCTGCAGGTATTCCTTGAATATGTGAGTGACTATTTGGTCAAAAGAATGAGAAAATACATTAGCAATAAAATGTGTATTTGCTGTGAATTAAGGAGTAGCAGAGACATGTCCTGTAACAGCTGTAGCTCATCATTTCATGGTCACCTGATCATAATAGATGCATAGGACTCTGGTCCTATAATGGAAATACCAAGAACAAAGCTCCATAGACACTCTCATTAAAAATTCAATTATAATGGTTTCTTTAGAATAATAGACAATTTGAAGCTTTCAATTTCAATGATAAAAATCTGAAATTAAAAGATTTGGAGTAAAGGCATAAATGGTTTTATAATACATATATGCATCCACTCTAATTATAACAACTGACCAACCGCAAAGCTCTCCTTTTCCCGCATGCTCTTATTTCCTTTTGAAATCAGCTTTAAAAGAGGGTCTGTAATTGCAAACAAGTTGTGCAGAATAAACAAGCCATTATTGTAATGAGGATGATTCTTGCTGAGGATTATTTTTAAAAGCCAAATTATAGACTCCCAGTCTAAATGGTATCTGTTTTTTTGTCACTTGCTTTCAAATTTAGTTCTTATTTGCATTTTGCCTGACCTGCTAGTTACAGCACAAGTTCACAGAGCCTCTTCTGAAGCTATAATGAGCTTAGGTAATAACCACCACATAATTGTGTTCAACTGCGTACAAGTGTTTACTTTTTACTGCTGTGCTTCTGCCTCCGAGATTTTTGAGATGTAATTATGCACTGCAAAATTTGCAAGTTGCCAGCCTTGCCTGGACTATTTTTGCTATGTTTCACATTTATACTGCTTAAGTACTTAAGTGTAGGTATAAAACAGCCAGGTTTTCCAGACTAGAAAATTACTGTTGCTGAAATGGCAGAATTTCTGCTCTGTGGTTTCCGATTTCCATGCCTTGCCTCAGCTACATATCTTTTTAACCATCTGTTTCATCCTGGCGACCAGTGACAGGGAGGCAAGCCACTGCATCTGCATTACTATGTGGTTTGACATCTGGTATCTGAATCCAACCATCGTATGTACTTGTGAATTGTTTAAATATAAAATCATACTAGTTACACTTGCAGATCTCTTTTTATTAATGTCTTCAACTCTGCTTGTGCTAGAATGGCATGCCAGTCCCCACAGAGAAAGAGTGTGCATCTTTTCCTGTAGGTTGCATGTAATTTGGATATGTAAACATGAACATTTTTTTTTTTTATCCTCACCCGAAGACATTTTTCCATTTTTTGTACAGACAGAGTGGGAGGGAGAGAGAGGAAGAGAGAGAGTGAGAAACATCGATGTGAAAGGGACACATCGAGTGGCTGCCACCTGCACGACCAACCAGGGCCGGGGACAAACTGCAACCAAGGTACATGCCCTTAGCGGGAACTGAACCCGGGTCTCTCCGGACCGCAGCCGGGCGCTCTAACCGCTGAGCCAAACCGGCCAGGGCAACATGAACATTTTTAAGTAACAAAAAACATATGAATTAAAATGAGAAATTTCAGATATGACATAGAGAGGGTCAACAGAGTGCACATGCTTTTAAGTACTCCTAAGACTCTCTTGTTAAATGAATTCAAAACTCTGTTGAAATGGTGATCGTGACATATATGTATCTTATTGGACAAAAGCACTACTGACTCAGGATCATTTGGAAAATTATACTGTTCTCCCTAGAAGGGGAGGACTCCACTTTCTTCTCTTCCCCTTGTAGCTTAAGGTGTGCATTTTGGAAATGGCTAACTAGGATGAGGATACCCCAGAGCTTAGTGGAGAACAAACCACCGAGGAAACAAAGCTTTGGTCTTATTAGCACCACTCATGACACATTTTACAAATAATAGTAATAATCTTCTGATAATCTATTCATTCTTCTTTCTAGTTATTGACCTCCATGTTTTATTAAGACCACTTGACAATCCAGGCAAACCAGGAACAATTCTGCTGGAAAGGACAATTCTGCATTAAAAATAATCTCAGAGCTCTGGCCGGTTTGGCTCAGCGGTTAGAGCGTTGGCCTGAGGTCCAGAGAGACCTGGGTTCGGTTCCCGCTAAGGGCATGTACCTTGGTTGCAGTTTGTCCCCGGCCCTGGTTGGGTTGTGTGGGTGGCAGCCACTCGATGTGTCCCTTTCACGTCGATGTCCTTCTCTCTCTATCTCTCTCTCTCTCCTCCTCCTCCTCCTCCCTCCCTCCCACTCTATCTTAACAAAAAATGGGAAAATGTCCTTGGGTGAGGATAAAAAAAATAATCTCAGAAAAAGAGGCATGATTTTGGTAGCATTCTCTGGGGCATGAGAGAGACCCAGCATCAATCCTGCATGAAGGAGTTATAGACTCTACCTGTTCCAAAAGGAGCCTCTTAAAAATGGGTGTATTTCTTACTCCTTTCTCTCTCTTATACTCTTAATACTGTAAACTGTAATCTTATGATCATCATCACAGAAAGCAGACATATCTGTTTAACAAACTATGTGAGAAATACTACTTAGCAGTATTCTATAGGAAAATTATTTAAAAAGTAAACCAGGGGCATATTTACCAGCTCCTTCAGCTGACATTCTGAATTCCCTTTAAATTTGCTTCAAAATATTATGCTTACTATGCATAATCTTTCCTATTTGCTCACCCACACCCTTTATCAGCCTACAGAAATGATATGCATCCTTTCTGACTCAGCTCAAACGTCATTCATTCAACTATGGAGACTTCCTTGACTCTCTCAGAGTTAGATCATTAGATACAGCTCTCCTTTGTACTCCAAAATACTTCTATTACACTGCATATGCCTTATAAGTAAGTTCCTTATAAAATTGTGTTTAGATCATTCATTTGCATTACTGTTATAGTCAGCTACTGCCATAACAAGGTGATATAACAAAACATACCAGTGGCATAGAAAAATAAGCTATTTATCTTACTCACAAATCTATAGGTCATCTGGGTTCTCTGTTCCAAATGTTTTACCTGTTGTCCAGGCTAGGTAGCAAAAGACAAAAGGAAGTTCTTCTTAACACAATGCAGCAACAAAAACATGAGAGAGCAATCAGAATGGTGTGAGGCCTCCTATGCCTTGGCTCAAAACTGGCACACTGTTACTTCTATCCATAGATCATTGGACAAATCTGTCACATGGCTGAGACCAAAGTCAAATGATAAGAAAGTATACTTCATCCATAATGAGGTCATTGTAAGGGGCAAAGCCATTAAAGCTAATAATTCAATCTACTACAATGCTAGTATAACACATGCCACATATTCGATACTGATTTCTTGGATAAATAAGTGACTAAAACAAAAATGTTCAGAATAAATAACAAGTTGTAAAAATAATATATATTACACCTTTATAAAAAATCCTGATGTTTAAGTTGTTCTTTTTTTTTTTTTTTTTTTTAATTGATTTTAAAAAAAGAGGGAGAAAGATAGAAACATCAATGAGAGGGAACATTGATCAGCCGCCTACTGGGAATCGAACCGAAGACCTCTTGGTGCATGTGTCAGTGCTCAACTACTGAACCACACCAGCCAGGCTTAAACTCCTCTTTGTTAAACTTTGAATTATTCATTTAACCGTCTTTGGACTTAGTGCCTGTATTAGTTTTTTATTGCTGCTATAACGAGTTACCACAAATTTAGTGACTTAAAACATCACCATTTTTCTCTCTTCAGCTGTGGAAGTCAAAGTCTGAAACAGGTCTCACTGGGCTCGAATCAAAGCGTTGTCAAGACTGTATTCCTTTTGGAGACTTTGGAGAGAATCCACATTTTTGCTTTTTTCAGCTTCTAAAGGCTGCCTACATGCCTTGGTTCATGACCCCCTTCTGTCTTCCGGCCAGTGAGCACTGGCCAACCCTTTGGCACCTCACATCACTCTGATGCTATTCTGCTGCCTTCCTCTTCCACATTCAAAGGACCCTCAAGATTACATCTGGCCTAGCCAGATAATCCAGGTTAATCTTCCTATTTTAAATTTTGCTCTTTAGCAACCTTCATTCCATCTACAATCTTCATTCCTCTTCACCATAAATAACCTAACATATAAATAAGTTCCACTGAGTAAACTGTGGACATCTTAAAGTGGGGATGGGGTGAGAACAATTATTCTGTCTACAACATATTGTAATGAAAAAAAAAAAAACAACACAGATCCAGGAAACAGTTTTAGTTTGAGCCCTAGAACTAACCAGAAACAGTAAATTAGACAACTCCCTTCACATTTCAATTGTTTCTGGTGAAATGAAAAGATTGTCTTAGCTGATCTCTAAGGCTCCTTCCAACTCAAATTCCCTTGATTCTATGAATATAGTACATCTAATTAAACCTTAGAGTTAGGAGAGATTACAGCCTAATTCATCATCATAAAATATATGAGTTGAAAGCTTAGCAGTGTTATGGGAACCCAGAGAAGGGTCATTAATAATTCTTTCTGAGTGGCTATAGGTGAGTTCATGGGCGATACGATCTGAGCGTACATGCTCCTGGAGGGCAAGGACACAGGCACTCTGCACAGGAACCAGGCAGAGGGCACAGGGACTGAGGGGCATGGGCTGTGTAGGGCACGGACCACGGAGAGAATAGTGAAAAATCCCACGTGGACAGAGCATAAAGGCAGATGCAGAAAAAGAGCCTGGAAGTGTAGTTAGGCCAAGGAGAGGCACTGGTATTTTTTAATTAAGCAAAGGAATGACAGGGTAAGTTTTACATGTGTTATAAAGGAAATGCAGAAATCACGAAAGAGGTTCTTTTTACCTGCTTTACACTATTTAACAGACTAGCTAGTAGTGTTTCATTAAAATAGCTTATCAGATAACATAGATTAGCTTTTCATAAAGATATAAAAGACAGAAAGAGGAATAAAGCATTTTTATGTCTAAACTTACTATTGTTTTTCATATTTGTAAATATCTGTTTATTTAGGATAAAAACATATTTCCAATTCACCCTTTAAATACAGAATTATATAAACTGAATAAGGTTACCCACAGAAAGTTAGAGAATTAAATAAACTTGCAACCCAAAATTGCATTCAATCCCACTGTAAGTGACAACTTGCCATATTTTTCCACCTCTTGTGGTCAAGTCCTTCTTGAGAGTCCAATCCTATAGGTTCTTGTTTATTCTCTGCTATTTGGTAGTTTAACAAAGTCTAGGGTATTGAATTGTCAATTAACATTGTCTCATCTCTTATCAGAAGCACAAAGATCTTGAAGGATGGAATGTGTTATTTCGACTGATTCTCATTTTTATCTACAAAAGAAGTGTTTAGTTATGATAGGACTCTTCTCCTTCATCTGGTCTCCTTTTTCTAAGCTTTCTTGCAATTTTCCAAGGAGCTGCCTGGTCGTGTTTATCCAATAAATACCCCAGATTGCCAGGTATGTGAGAAAATCCAATTCCATATGTGCCTAAATCCCAAGGGTAGGATGTTTGTTTCTCACAGCAGAACAACAGTCTTAACCAATACATGTGCCACCCATGGCCTTTCAAGCCCTTTCTAACCCCTTTCTGGTTGATCTTCCGTGCCTGGCACAGCAATGGCACCAGCTAATTCAGTCAGTGTTAAGGAAGGAGGAATCACTACCTGATTCTTGCCATCAGGCCATTAAAGTAAATAACTATCAGTTTAATCTGTACTTTTAGAATAAAAAAAACATGAAGCAAGCACAATGTGGTGAATTTTTTAACTTGCCATAGCCCACTTGTTATCTGAAATTTTACCGTTGCATTTGAAAATTTCTTCAAATACTTCCTTTTAAAAATGAGCCCTAGTCGGTTTAACTCAGGGGTTAGAGCGTCGGCCCATGGACCAGAGAGTCCCGGGTTCGGTTCCCGCTAAGGGCACGTACCTCAGTTGTAGTTTGTCCCCGGCTGGAGTCGTGTGGGAGGCGGCCCCTCAATGTGTCTCTCTTACATCAATGTTTCTCTCTCTCTCTTTCCCCTGTCTCCCTCCACTCTATCTGAAGATATCCTCAGGTGAGGATAAAAAAAAAAAAAAAAAATGATTTCATGTATGAAGCCAAATAAAAATAAGTTTACTTTAAAATACTTTTGCAAAATCTCATCTTTGTAAAAACAATCCAAAAACATAAAAAGAACTTTTTTTCTCACGAACACATTCAATTTTGTTCTTTAGTTTTGCAATTCATAGAGAAATAACTTTTTTTTTTTCAATATTCTATAGTTGAAACTGATTTCCCCCTGTTGATATTATGAAAAACCAATAATATCAACAGGACAATTGATACTTTGTGTTTCGGTATGTTTATTAAATACTGTGGTGTGTTTCATGCATAATTTAAGTGTCTATTGCTACTCCGTCTCCATCATGGCATCGGCTCACCTGAAACCCTGGCTAACCCTCTGCACGTCTCCCTCCGGTCACCATCACTCTTTCTCAGCTCACAAAGTCCTTGCTCCCTTGATTATTTCTTCTCTTTCCTTGTATCTTCAAACTTCCCCATGCCATTAACTCCTGCATTTCAACAAAGTCTGCTTCCGTTTGGGATCCTTAGAAACAGACCCTTTATACAAGGAGTTTAGTGTAAGTATTTTATTTATCCAGGAAATGGGGAGGGGCGTGGCAGTGTGACTTTGTTAATAGTGCAGACAATAACTGGTCTTCCTGCTTCTGGTCTTGAATCCCCTGCCCCCATCAATTGTTCGCACTACTACCAGAATGATCTTTCTAAAATTTTAAATGATTTAAAACTGTGGAAAGTAACCACAGACTAATCTGCTCATAAATTCCTAACTGAGCAGGTTGTGGTGAATAGTCTTGCCCCAGACATACAACATTTTAGTAAAAGGGTTACCTTTGCCTGAAGCAAGCCCTGTCCATTGTCCCTGTGCATCTAGGTTAACACACCTTTGAAATAAAGTGTAACACTCTCAAGAGAGAACAGAATCTTAACTACTTTATAATCCAACCCCCACGTTTCTCTGTCCAACCTCCATGTAATCTTCCTTAATTTCAAATTCATATAAGAAGCTGGAAAACTGCTATTCTGGAGAGCATGTCACATCTTGCTGCCCAGCATATGTCATCATTTTGGCTCAAATAAACTCTTTCAAAAATTATCTACAGGTTTGGATGTTTCTTACATCAACAAGATCCTCCATGTTTCCTATCATCTACCAGGTAGAAGCCAAGCTGATATGAAAGACTCTTCTCAACCTGACTCTGCCTGTCTTTCCAGGTGTGCTCCTTGCTACTTCCTCATCCAGCTGTAAGGAAGGTTCCTACATGCATTCTCATACTACATTTGTGCGTGTGTGATCCTGCCTCCTCCCAATCCCTAGAACTGGATTCCACCATATAAGTTCTTGAGCTCATGTCAGACTTTTATTTCTCCGGTGAAGCCTCCCAAACTTCTTCAGGCAGACATGTGACCAGTTCCCACCACACTTTCATATCCAAACCGAAGCCCATGGTACTACCATTTGTTTACAGGTCTATCTTTCCTGCCTAACCTAAAAGATCAAGGGATGCCCACACAGTGTGATACAGCTCCCGACTTCAATACCATGGAAGACCGAGTGAAAACAAGCGTTCATTCATTTAACAATTACGGAGCTACACACGAGCAAACCCACAGGGATGAAGAAGGAACAGACCTGCTGTAATTTTTAGAAGGAAATTGGAGTAATGCAAATGACTGGAAAGCCAGGTGAACTACACATTTTATAAATGAGGTACAGTTAGACTGTTGTAAAAGTTCCTGGTGGGGAGAGAAAGCCTGTGGCCAAAAGATTTCACTTTCATCAATTATAGCTTACACTGGACTTTTCTAATTTTGCCTTCCTCGTGTGTGTGTGTGTGTGTGTGTGTGTGTGTGTGTGTGTTACTTGCCCCTAGCGGGAACCGAAGTCAGGACTCTTTGGTCCGCAGGCCGATGCTCAACTGCTGAGTCAAACTGGCCAGGGCTTGACTTCCTCGCAAAGACATTATGCTCAATTAATATTTGGCAAAGGTGGCAAGAGCATACAATGGAGTAAAGACAGCCTCTTTAATAAATGGTGTTGGGAAAATTGGACAGCTACATGCAAAAAAATGAAACTAGACCACCAACTTATACCATATACAAGAAAAAACTCAAAATGCATAAAAGACTTAAATGTGACTCATGAATCCACAAAAATTTTAGAAGAAAATGTAGGCAACAAAATTTCAGACATCACACGCAGCAGAATTTTCACTGATATATCACCTAAGGCGAGAGAAACAAAGGAAAAAATTAACACATGGAACTATATCTAATTAAAAAGCTTTTGCACAGCAAAAGAAACAATCATCAAAATGGAAAGGGAACCCACCATATGGGAGAGCATAACTGCCAACAATACATCAAATAAGGGGTTAATTTCCAAAATATATAGAGTGCTCATAGAGCTCAACAAAAGGAAGATAAAGAACCCAATTAAAAAATGGGAAGAGGATCCCTGGCTGGTTTTGCTCAGTGGTTAGAGCGTCGGCCTGCGGTCCAGAGAGACCTGGGTTCGGTTCCCACTAAGGGCATGTACCTCAGTTGCAGTTTGTCCCCGGCCCTAGTTGGGTTGTGCAGGTGGCAGCCACTCGATGTGTCCCTTTCACATTGATGTTTCTCTTTCTCTCTTTCTCTTCTTCTCTCTCCCTCCCACTCTATCTGAACAAAAAATGGAAAAATGTCCTTGGGTAAGGATTAAAAAAAAAGGGGGGGGGCAGAGGACCTAAACAGACACCTCTCCAAACAGGACATACAAATGGCCAAGAGACATATGAAAAAATGCTCAGCGTCACTAATCATCAGAGAGATGCAAATTAAAACAACAATGAGGAATCACCTCACCTGTGTCAGAATGGCCGCCATCAACAAATCATCAAACAACAAGTGCTGGCAAGGAGGTGGAGAAAAAGGGACTCTAGTACACTGCTGGTGGGAATGCAGACTGGTGCAGCCACTATGGAAAACACTGGTGTTCTCTCAAAAAATTAAAAATTGAACTTCCTTTTGACCCAGTGATCCCACTTCTAGGATTATATCCTAAGAAGCCTGAAACACCAATCAGAAAAAATATATGTACCCCTATGTTCATAGCAGCACTATTTACAATTGCTAAGATCTGGAAACAGCCCAAGTGTCATCAATAGATAAGTGGATTACAAAGCAGTGGCACATATACACCCTGGAATACTACGCAGCTGTAAGAAAGGAAGATCTCTTATCCTTTGAGACAACATGGAGGGACCTGGAGAGGATTATGCTAAGCAAAATAAGCCAGTCAGAGAAAGACAAGTATCACATGATCTCACTTATTTGTGGAATATAATGAACAAAACACAGTGATGAACAAAATAGACCCAGAGACACAGAAGTAGGATTCAGACTGATAAACTTCAGAGGAGGGGGTAAGGGGGAGGGAAGAGAAAACCAAAGAACTTATGCATATAAGCATAACTAATGGACATAGACAACAATGCTGGGGGGGGGGTGGGGCGGGGGGAACAGGAGGAGGATGTCAATGGGGGGAAAAGGAGAAACATCTGTAACAAAAATAAATTAATTAAATACAAGTTAAAAAAGAAATCCCCTCTTTGGAAGAAAATATCCTTATTTAGAAAAAACAAATTAAAGGACTTGGTTATCTTGACTGTGATGTTTATGGTTACTCTCTAAACGCTCATTTTACAAATCCAGACTTCTCCTTTGTTTATTTTCATCAGTGTGATTTCATCAAAAAAGTATATATCATTCATTCATCTATTCATTAAATACATCTTGAAAATTACAACGCAAAATAAAAGGTGATGAGAGACAAATCATAAGAACAATAGCAGGTTATGTTTTCACCACATTTACATCTCCAAAGGGTAGAAATTTTCACCAGTAACAGCTAGGACTATATATTGTAAATAGAAATCTGTGCCTTTATGTTGCTATTTTAATACTCTTTTTGCCTCCCCTTAAAGATAATTCATTTTCTCTGTTTTACTTGTAGCTTGCTGTTTCAATGACAACTATGTAGTATCCAAACAAACGTGGTATACCTGGATTGGTTGTAGATGAACAAGGGGGAGGGATTTCCTTACAAATAAAACATCATCTATATTTACACTGTGTTTGTTGTTGCTGATGTTAATGTATTTTTCTCCCAGGTGATTCTAGGTATCAACTATTAGAAGCAAGTTCAGTGCCCTGAAATGCCTAAATGGTCTGCACTTTAAATACTAGAGGTTAGGAAAAGGCACATCTTAGAAATCCTTCCCAATAAACACAAGGAAAAACCGCATGCCATCAAGTGACACAGCTGGGAAGAGAGAATTTCCATGCTCGATAGAAACTGTTAACGTTTTACACCTCGAGAGTAACTGTCACACTCAGCATTTAAACAGCCGCAGTCAGTGGGCAGAAGAACAAAAAAAATGTGACTTTTCTTCATGCAGCCTTTTATTTCTTATTTGTCTGGAATAATATGAAACGCTGCCGCCTCCCTGTAAGGCCTGTGAACCGAGTTTTTACTGGGTGACTGCGGCCGGGCAGCAGTGGGCCGAGCCGCGCCGGCCGGGCTCACGGTGCAGATGCAGCCGCGGAGGCGCTGGCCCGCGGGGCGTCCTCAGCCTCTCTGCACAGGCCTCCGATGGCACCGGCTCTTCAGCCCCACCCAGCTCCGAGAAGGAACTCCATGGCCGCTGAGAGCAAAACATGGGCAAGTAGTTGAGAAAAAGAAAACCTATTTGAAAAGCTGACAAACCAAGTGGAAACAAAGAAAGCCACCATCGCTGCACTTCGTCTTAGAGGATTAAAATGTAATCATAAAAGTAATAATTACAGCCCTGTCCAGTTGGGCTCAGCCGTTGAGCGTCAGCCTGCGGACCAGAGAGTCCCGCGTTGTTCCCATTAGGGGCACGTACCACCAAAAATAATAATAATAAGAAAAATAATACTAATAATTACAGATTAGAGCCAGATAAAGGCTACCAGCTCAACCTCACCTAAAAGAATTTTGTGACAGTTTATTATACTAGCCTCAAACCACACATTTGATTTGTTTCTAAGTCTGCACTGTATCCCGCAAGGATATAAATAGCATCACTGTTTTCATTATGCTCCTCTGGTGTTATTGCATGTATTTCCCTGTTCAAAGGAAGTTAGAAGCCTGTCACTTGCTCCCATGTACATTCCAGATAATTTAGGGGCTTTGAGGGGAAAGGTGAAGGCCGTACAGAATAGAAATGGACTTGTCCGTGGCACTCAGCAGCTTACCAAGGCCTCTCCATCCTTGGAAGTCCTAATAAACTAGACAAAAATCTATCTCTTTGCTGTATTATCTTTTTTATCATACATGTGTCCCCCTCCCACTAGAATTACAATTTTGATACAACTGAGAACATGCCTCTTTTTTTCCCAGTACCTAAAACAGTGTTGTGCATTAATTGGCTTTTAGTACATAGTTTTCTAAAACCTTTAATAAATAGCTGTTCAGAGCATGAAAACCAACAGTGATGCCAGGCTGGCAATCCCTGTGTCCACAGTCCTTCATCTGCAAGGTGGTCCTGCCCCCAGAGACTTTATTTACACTGTTAAACGTAAAAGAAGGGTTCCCCTGTTATCTGTGAATTAAATATCAGCTCAGATATTCCTGTTAACACAAAGCATCTTGCCAGCAGCTTAGAATTCCTGAGTCATTCCAAAACTTCTGTACTCAAAAATGTCTAGATTCCTATTTGGATTTAGCGTCAACACCTAATTTCATTACCATGCTAGCCAAACTCAACAGGTATTTTGATAACATATGCATAGCCTTTTAAAAAAAATTTCAGTTCATGGAGAGGTTGGGTGAGGAGGAGAGAGAGCTTCTTTTAAAATGAGTGGGCTTGTAACATTTTCAGTACCCTGCTTCCTGCACAGAAACTGACCTGAAATATCTCCACATGGATCACATAAAACCTTTAACAAGACATTTCTCAAGAAAACTGCACCCCAGACACACGTACATGTGTGAGGACACACACACCACTCACACACAAAACACTGTTTTTAATAGCCAAGGGCACTTTGGCACAATGTGGGGCGGCGGTTGTCAACAGAAACAGATGGTCAAAGAAGTGGGCAAACACTTCGTGTGAACTAGTTCCATAAATGAAGTTTTTTACTTCGTTTTAAATGCCATACTTACTTAACCAGCTTTCAGACAAGATGATACATGTAGCCAGTTGGAAAGAGTCCCTTGCCAGGCTTCTGTGTTTTTATGACAAAATTAAAAGTCCACAGATGGAATAACTCAAAGCTAATTCTTACAGAGTTTGTTTAGTTAGAGTGGGGGGGAAGGAGAATACCATATTGCTTCAAGTTAAAGCCACATCTACAAAATGAAAGATTTTTAATTAAGGAGGAAAGACGTAGAAATGGCTTTTTAAAGAAATAACATAACTATTTTTTAAGTGAGTAGAATTATTTATCCATTAAAATAGCACCTTCCGCCAAAGAGTTTGAGGATCATCTGAGAAATTCCAAACTCAGCCCCCAAACATCTTAGCATCCTTTCAATCAGTGCCTTGAAAAATATCAGTTTGCTACTTCAGCTGACTTCTAAAGATGTACAATCTTCTCATCATTATTTCACTAGTCATTAAGTTTCAAAATCACAAAGAGCTCTGGCTGGTGGGACTCAGTTGGTTGGAGCATCATCTCCTGCACCAGAAGGTCGTGGGTGCGATTCTCTTTTGGGGTGTGTGCAGAAGGAAATGAATTGATGTTCGATGTTTCTCTCTCTAACAAAAACAAACAAACAAAAACAAAAAAAAGAGAGAGAAAGACTCCTGCATGGGAATTATGGGAAGAAAGGTGCTGTCAGAGAGGAAATGTAGAGGAGACCAGCTGTCCTAGCATTTTTCATCCTGTGAAAGATTTGTGACTGTTAGAATATTTAGCTGGTTTCTTCAATGAGAAAATAAAATAGACCCGATATTTTGTCAAACATGGTGGTACACATATAGAAGCATAAAGTGTATATAATAGCATCTAATAGCATCTATTGGAGAAGAAAAAAAAATAAAAAGAACCCAAAATGAAGGGGAAAGTTCTTATATTAGCCATATCAAATGGAATATATTACCCAATCTTCCAATTAAAACACACAAACTTAGGTATTAAAATTCAGTAACAAAAATTAAGTTGACCAAGAGATTTTATCTATAGTTTTTTCAGTGGAGTAAATACCCACTCACAAGTCCAAAAGTAAATAAAGACAAAGAAAAGATAAGTCAATAAGTTAATTGTTTGGGTCTACAAAATATAAAATAATTGTTTTCATTTTTTGTCAATTAACTGGTTTAACTTGATGTAATTAACTTGCTAGTTTCAGGTAAATCTAAGTGTCTATGTTCCACAAAGGAAGTAAACTTTCATATCAGCTTCTTATTCTCTTCTAGAAATATATGTACTTATTTCCACAAAAGAAATTGTTCACTGTCAAAAGTTGGAGGAGGGGAATTCTTAGCAAATCACTACACACAACATTTGCTAGGAAACAGAATAGTGCTCTGCTTTCCCCAGACTTGGGGCACCCGAGGAAGCTCTAACCAATGCATAAATTAAAACCCTAAAGAAAATAACGCCTCTCCCTTCTCCTCACTTGGCATCCAGCAAGGAGAGTCAGGAGTGCTGTAGTGCTTTATACCCAGAGATCTGAGTGAATAGAACAAATGGAATTAGAAGTTTTATATACTCACTTAAGGATTCTCCTGTGACTTCAATTTCTTTGAGGAGGAAATTGGCCTTGTTATCTGACATTTCCTGTTTTACTTATGATTATCTTTTATTTTAGGGATTCCTATTAGAGACTATTTGTTTTCTCTAGGCTATTCTCCATAAGAATCCCAGGCAGCATCTTTGTGGCTATTCATCATATTTTTAAAACTTCCTTACCATTAAAAAAAAGGCTATTTCTTCAATTGTTACCTACTATGTGAGAAAATCACTACAGGATTACCTTAATAGTAGCATTTGCTTTAATATAATATGGACTTCATAAAAATAAGGTGCAATATTTCAATATTTGGTAAGTGTTCTGCAGATATTAGCCTGCTAGGAGAGGTGGATTTTGGAGATGTTTTGACTGTTGAAGAACCATCAGGTCGTTAAATAAAAGACAGAAGCCATCTCTGTCTTAAGTGGCTGTTAATAGAAATGTAGATGACCTAGAAAAAATGAAAGTCAGGATTTGGGAAGCTTATAAAAAAAGCTGTCCTCCAGGTAGGGCAGGTTTTAAATTCTGAAAGACAAAAACTCAGCAGGTGGCACATCTTAATGTTCATTTAAAATTATGTTTGGATGAACATTAGAAATCACAAACATTATCTTACCACAATGAGAAATTTAAAACAACCCTTAATGCCAGAGACCAGATATATTGCGAGCAAGGTGGAACTCATTAGGGCACAAGGACCAATACCTTAGGAAGAAAACACAGCTCAGCTGCAAGGAGGGGGCTGAACAGGTTTGAGTTAGTAAGGGAAGGAAAAGGTGGCAGTCATCCTGGACCAAAAGCCAAGTGCAGACATTGGAGGTGGGCAGTGGTGTAATTATGGAATTCCTCAGGGTATTAGAACATTAACAAAACAGCATCCTAGAGCAGAGATTTTCAACCAGTGTGCTACAAGAATTTCTAAAACATGCAATACTTGACTATTTAGTCAGGGACACTGACTTCTTTTCCCTTAGGTTGTCAAATAAGAAAATGACAATGGCTAATACAACAATAGCCGTTCAATGTAAATGAATCAAAAGTATACCTTTTCTGCCCAGCTGGTGTGGCTCAGTGGTTGAGCATCAACCCATGCACCAAGAGGTTGCCAGTTCAATTCCCAGTCAGGGCACATGCCCCGGTTGTGGGCCCAATCCCCAGTGGGGGGCATGCAGGAGAGCGCCAATCGATGTTCTTTCTCATCAATGTTTCTATCTTTTTCTCCCTCTCCCTTCCTCTCTCTCTCTCTCAAATCAATAAAGGAAAAAAAAGTATGCCTTTTCTTTTTTAGATTGGCAAAATATGTATTTTTGGGGTGCCGTGGAATTTTAGTAATTAGTTTCTGTGTGCCATTAGATGAAAAAGATTGAAGATCGCTGTCCTAGTGAAATCTTGAGAGAACCCTCTCTCTGCAATGGTCAAGAGTACGTATTTTATTAGAGAAGAGTTTTTCACGGAATGTTAATTATTGACCCATAAAAATATTTTCCTGGCCAAATATGTTTGAGAATCAGTGGGCTAAAGAGGTTTCTCAATTTCAGGAAGGAGTGTCAATATACTAAAGTGCAAAATAAAGCTAGTGGGGAGGGGCTTCTATTTTGTTTCCCAACTTACTTGACCGTGAAAGCCCTTTAACTAAGTGTGAGACAAGGTTCCACAGAAGTCCCTGAAAAGTGGCAGCTATTACTACTGGGTCTATTTAGGCCCTATTCTCTCCAACTAAACTTTACTACCTGAATAACAAGCACTTAAAAACATTAAGAATTTGTCTCTTCCATTTCTGATCCTTGGGATTATACACAATGCTAAAACAGGACCTTTTTCCCAACGTGACATACTGTTTAAGGAGAAAGTAGGGGAGAGAGTAGAAGTTATAGTATGCACCCTAGCAACCACCTTGAGAGTTAAAGTTTTACAGCTATTAGTTTTCTACACATTAAGAAACCTCACACATTATATGAGATGGTGCTAGAATCTATGCAGTTCCTTCAATACACTCCAAATCCAGGTTCAGAAAGGGAAAAAGTTACCATCACAAAACAAGAACAGGATGCCAGAGATGACGTTCCCTAACCATATCCAGATCATTCCTGTAAAGACATTCTAGGACAAAGCTCCACGAGGTCAGGGACTCGGTACACTACCGTTTCCACAGAGACTAGAACAAGGCTTGGCACCAAGTAGAAGCTCAATAAACATTTGTTGCATGACCAATTAAATGAATGAATCCAAAGTATTTAATAAAAATGTTATAGAATAAAATCAGAGCTTATATTCAGCTCTAAGGTATTTTAAGCCATTAAGTGGATAATAGAGAAATTATTTAGCTTCCGTCTATAGAGTTCCTACTGGCACCAGTTATTGAAAAGCACTTTATTATTCTTTCTCAGCATAAATGCATCTATTACAATGACTGAAGTGCTCATTAGCCAACCTGAATACTAAAACTGGTGGAGGTTAGCTCACTCAAAGCTTGACCTTTCTAAACAATTTATTTAAAAAAAAAAAAAGTAGGCAACACTTCCCTCCCTAATCTTGCCTCTTTGATCCTCTGGTTAATTGGGGAGCCAGCTCTCTTTTAACTTTGCCAAATATTGCAGAGGATTTTCAGTAAATGTCACCATAAATTGAAAGTGACATTAACATGGTAGATGTGTTTCATTTTCTGATCACGTGTAATGAACTTAGTCATCACTCTATGCTTTCCCTATTAGTATTGACTTTCCAGTTGATGATGGACGGCAGAAAAAGACTCATTTAAGCATTCTCACCCTTTGGCCTTACCAGAAGCTTAATTGTTGCTGTGAATACGTGATAGAGATATTTTAATATCTCAAAAATAAACATTTATGCTACTATTCTGATTGTGTTGCACCCTCGTTATTCTTATACTTAATATGGCAGAAATGATTAATGTAGCATGCTGGTGAATCAAGGGAAAAACCAATATGTCTGTGATTGCTGATATCCTTCACCGATAAGACAATCTTTGTCTCAGCAGGTAGTACTTGTGACTCTGAATATATCATTTAATTTCTCTGATTCTTGGGTTTGTCTCTAAAATTGAAATATTATCTAGCTCATGGAATTTCTTGAAAGATTAAGAAAATATATAAAATTACTTCACAAAAGCTATGTCTAAGTATTTCCATTCAGACGCTTTGTCTGAGGTGCATGGCAACATTAAGAGTATCAGCAGATGAGCCTTAATAAATGAACTACATTTAAAAACTAAATCCCATAATAGCCTCAGGCTGAAGTGGCCAGACCGCACACACGAACTTCAACTCCACATTTTAGTGCAAAATTAGTATCTTCCTAAATAGTTTTATCCTTTTACTTCTTTTAAAAGCAGGCAAAAGAAGAGGACACAGGCACAGGTTACCTCGCTTCCTATCCGCAGCACAAGGTCAGAGACTAAGAGGCTATGGGACTGTTAACCAAGAAACTTAACCATGATGTACCCTGGGGTAAAACTCCTCCTCAGTGGAACCTCCTGATGGTCGTTCAGTCTCCTTCCTGTTCACGGTAGTCAATCATGACCATAGAGTGTGTAATTTCTTCCTTGAACTTTCTAAGAAGTGAAGGAAAATCTCTTGGAGCCAGACTTCACTTCTACTCCTTTGAGGCACGGGCACGGAGTCCACGCCCCCACCTGGCCCACTCAGGGCAGGTGTACAGGGAGCCAGGGAGCCCACGCCAGGTGCCTCTCCACCCCCCCGCAGAGGGGGAACAAAGAGCAGAGAAGTGGACACAGGTTGTTCTGGACAGAATCTGGATTCAAAGGCACATCCTCTACAGCAAGTAGGAATACATTCCAGGCAAGCAGAAAATTTTGAGTTTAATCACTGATAAAATGGGGAAAACGGGCTAGATAAACTATAAATGTCTGAACTCAGAAATGTTTTAAACTTTTAGAGAAAACATATGAGGTCTATATACATTCCCTCGTCATATTTTATAATTCCTTTTATTACTACATCTAAGGTTCAAGCTTTGTAATTTTGTTCTTTCACCCGAAGCAATAAAGTCTATTCTTTCATTTTCCACGAGTTAACTTAAACAACACATACACACTCAAAAGCACCATGAAATACTGTCATCATCTTTTATGGGTCAATAGTATGCTTGTTATTACATGTGCTCTGGGTTTCTACTGGGTACAGAACCAAAGAAATGTTCTCTTCTGTTTCCTCAGAAGCATTATTTCATCAGGAAAACTTCAGTATTTTCTCTCATTCTCCTGCTTTACCCAAGAAGCTCTAAGGGATTAAGGCCATGGTGAGGTCAAACAGAGAATAGCAAATAATAGCTTGGCTAAAATGGTATCTGAAACCATTATATGTACAGTATTTCTGGATTACCTTTGAGGAATAACACTCTTTACTAGAGGCTGTGGAAAGAATGTAATCAGTAATACGGCAAAATGTAAACAAACTTCAAAGAGAGAATATTCTTGGATCACTACTCTAAAACTTACTTTACCATGTTTTATTCTTAACATTCAGAGTTCTGGCAGAAAAAAAAAAAAGAGTGGCTAAACAACTTTCCCAAAGTCAAATTACAGGATTTTTCCTCCCTCCTTAGTAATTATTATAAATGATTGCTAGTTCTCTACCAAAAATAACTCTAAAGCAGAAAAATAAAGCCGAAAGAATAAAAACATGACATGTAAAAAAAAAAATCAAAATTCTATACTTTTGTTCTGTTTTGCATCAACAGCATATTATTCCTTTTACCTTTGACCCCTATTCACCCATCAGCCCCCCACCCCTGCCTCCATGAGATTGGTTTTGGTTTGGGGTGTTTTTTCTTATATTCCACATATAAAAGAGACTATACAGTATTAGTTTTTCTTTAAGTTATAATACAGAGCATAATGTCCTGGAGGTCTATCCATGTTGTTAAAAATGACAAGATTTCCTTCTTTTTTATGGCTGAATAACATTCCTGTGTATGTGTGTGTGTGTGTGTGTGTATACACACCACCTTTTCTTCATCTATTCATCCATCAATGGACACTTTAGTTGTTTCCCTGTCTTAGCTATTGTAAATGATGCTGCAATGAGCATAACAGAGTGTGTGTGTGTGTGTGTGTGTGTGTGTGTATATATGTATATATATATTTCAAGTTAGTGTTTTCATTTTCTTTGAATAAATACCCAGAATTTCTAGATCTATTTTTAATTTTTGAGACATCTCCATACTATCCCATAGCGGCTGTACCTACTTACATTCCCAAGATGAGTGCACAAGGACTCCCTTTTGTCCACATCATCACCAACGCCCGTTATTTCCTGTCTCTTCGCCAACAGCCTTTCAACATGTGTGGGTGATATTTCATTATGGTTTTGACTTGCTTTTCCATGATGATTAATAATGTTGATCATCTTTTCATGTACCTGCGGGTCACTCATATGTCTTTGTTGGATAAATGTCTATTTATTAATTATTTAATTAAAATTTTTAATAATATTGAGTTGTATGAGTTCTTTATATCTTTTGGATATTAGTCCCTTATCAGATATATAATTTGCAAATATTTTCTCCCATTCAGTCGGTTGCTTTTTCATTTTGTTCACTGTTTCTTTTGCTGTGCAGAAGCTTTTTAGGATGATATAGTCCCACTGCTTTATTTTTGGTTTTTTTGCTTTTGCTTTTGGTGTCAGATTAAAAAAATGTCAACAAGAGCTATGTCAAGAAGCTTATGTTGTATTCTACAAGTTTTATGGTTTCAGATCTTACATGTAAGTCTTGAATTTATTTTCAGTTAATTTTTGGGTATGATGTAAGATGGTGGTCAAGTTTCATTTTTTTCAATATTTTGCATGTTGCTGTCTAGTTTTCCCAACACCATTTTCCCCCCACCTCTCCCCGCCACCCTGAAGAAATGTCTTTAATTATCTTTTCAATATCTTCAATAAACATAGTACTTTGTTATCTTTTTCTTTTTAAACTTATGTTTATTGTTGAACGTATTAAATATGTCTCTCCTTTTCTTCTGACTTGACCTCCTCTCCCCCCTCCTGAGTTCCCCACACTATTGTCTGTGTCCACTGGTTATGCATATATGCATATAAGTTCTTTGGTTTCTCTCTTCCCTCTCCACCTCCCCCTTTCCCTTTGAGGTTCATCATTCTAGCAACCAATTTGTATGTCTTAATCCCTTCATCTTTTTCACCCACCCCTCCAACTCCCCTCCCATCTGGCAACCAACAAAATGTTCTCTGTATCTATGAGTCTGTTTCTGTTCTGCTTGCTCATTTTGTTGGTAGATTCAATTGTTGATAGTTATGTATTAATTGCCGTTTTATTGTTCATATTTTTGTTCTTCTTCTTCAAGAAGTCCTGTCAACATTTCATATAATACTGGTTTGACGGTGACGAACTCCTTTTGCTTTTTCTTGTCTGGGAAACTCTTTATACAGCCATTGATTCTAAAATGACAGTTTTGCAAGATAGAGTAATCTTGGTTGTAGGTCCTTGCTTTTCATTGCTTTAAATATTTCTTGCCATCCCATTCTGGCCTGCAAAGTTTCTTTTGAGAAATCAACTGACAATCTTATGGAAGCTCCCTTGTAGGTAACTAACTGCTTTTCTCTTGCTGCTTTTAAGATTCTCTTTTTGTCTTTAACCTTTTGCATTTTTATGATGATGTGTCTTGGTGTGAACCTCTTTGGGTTCATCTTGTTTGGGACTCTCTGTGCTTCCTGGACTTGTATGTCTGTTTCCTTCACCAAGTTAGGGAATTTTTCTCTCATTATTGTTTGAAATAGGTTTTCAATTTCTTGCCCTCTCTCTTCTCCTTCTGGCACTCCCATGATGTGAATGTTGGTACACCTGAAGTTGTCCCACAGGATCCTTATACTATCCTCATTTCTTGGTCTTCTTTTTTCTTTTTGCTGTTCTAATTGTGTGGTTTTTGCTTCCTTATATTCCAAATCCATGGTTTGCTTCTTGGCTTCACCTATTCTACTATTGATTCCCTGTATATTATTCTTTATTTCAGTTAGTGCATCCTTCATTTCTGAATGGTCCTTTTTTATGCTCTTGAGATCCTCACTTGATGGTCTCTCAAAGTTCCTTGAAATTCTAAGTTCATTGAGCATCCTTATAACCAGTGTTTTGAACTGCTTCTGTTAAATTGTTTATCTCCATTTCATTTAGTTCTTTTCCTGGTGTTTTCTTTTCTTTCATTTGGGACATGTTTCTTTATCTTTCAATTTTGGCTGCTTCCCTGTGTTTGTTTCTATGTATTAGGTAGAGTTTCTATGTCTCCTGGGCTTCATAGCGTGGCCTATTGTAGTAGGTGTCCTGTAGGGTCCAGTGGCACAGCCTCCCTTGTAACCCTAGCTGGGCTCTTGAGGTGTACCCCTGGTGTGGACTGTACACCCTTCTGTTCTAACTGAGTCTTGATTGCTGTTGGCACATCAATAGGAGGGATTTACTCAGGCTGATCAGCTGCAAGGACTGGCTGTGCCCACTGGCCACCAACCTCTGACTGCCTTGGATGATCAGCTGTGTAGGGGCCCACCACAGAGTAAGACTTACTTCAGCAGGGCTCTGGTACCCACTGAGTCCATTCCTTGAGTATGTCACATGTAGAGGTGGTTGAGTGGTGGTGCTTTGACATGGTCTGAAAGTATACATTAGGTGTGCTGTCTCTGGAGCAAGGTCAGCCATTGCCTGTATTTTACCCGGGGCCACCAGGTATAAGTTACAAAGTGATCTGCTGATGGCTGCTTCTTGTGCTGGACTTGGAGGTGCCCAGGCAAAGCCAAGCTGTGAACCAAGGCTGATGGCTGCTTCTAGTGCCAGGTCGGGGGCCATTTAGCAAAAGGTATGGGGCTCGCTATGGCCAGATGCTGCTTGTTTGAGAGAATTTAGGAAAATCTGAAGCAGGAGCCAAAACAAGTAAATCCTATAGTAAAGCCATTGGAAACAGCTTGGGTGGGTCCAAAAGGTGGGTGGGGCAGGACCTCCGGGGAATCACCAGGTTGGGGCAAACAGTATGAGCAGGTTGCTAGAGTCTCATATATGGTGCCTGTCTCCCAGCCTCGTTGGGGAAGGGCTCACCAAAGGAACAAAGGCCTCTGCCAGCATGTCTGTCCATGAGAAAGCTGCCTCTCCAGCTCTTGTTCCAATGCCAAACAATTCAGTTCTTCCCCATATGTCTCTGGTGCCTTTCAAACTGCCTCCCTTCCATGCTGAAGCTCAGAGGAAGCAAGTCCAAGTAAGTTAATGTGTGGGCCCTGTAATAGATGCTGCCTGGAGCCTCAGCCTCCCTCAGCCTCAGTTCCCACTGGTTTTTATAGACAGAAGTTATGGGGACTTCTCTCTCTGGTACTGGAACCCTGAGTTGGGAACCTGGTGTGGAATGGGGACCTCTTGCTCCTCAGGGAGGACCTTCACAGCCAAGGTATCCCTCCTGATTTTATCTGCCACACATGGGATCTGTGTGTCTGTTTTTATGCCAATACCTTACTGTTTTAATTAATATAGCTTTATAATATAGTTTGAAATCAGGGAATGTGATGCCTCTAACTTTGCTGTTCTTTTCTTCAGGATTGCTTTGGCTATGTGTGTGTGTGTTTCCATATAATCTTAGATTTATTTGTTCTATTTCTTTGAAAAATACTATTGGAATTTGTAGATTGCTTTGGGTAGTATGAACATTTAACAATATTAAGTCTTCTAATCTATTAGCATGAAATAGCTTTCCATTTATTTGTGTCTTCTTTAACTTCTTTCATTAATGTCTTCTTTACTGATTTTAAAGAGAAAGCAGGAGGGAGGGAGGGAGGAAGGAGGAGGGGAGAGAGAATGGAGAGAGAGATAGACAGACAGACAGACAGACAGACAGACAGACATCGAGTTGTTGTTCTACTTATTCATGCAATCATTGGTTGATTCTTGTATATGCCACAACCTTGGTGTATCATGACAGTGCTCTAACCGAGCTACCTGGCCATGGCTATCTTGTTTTCAATATGCAGGTCTTCCATCTCCTTGGTTAAATTTATTCCTAAGTATTCTTTTATTTATTTTTCTTATGAAAATAAAAATGAGATTGTTTCTTTATTTCTCTTTCTGATAGTTTATAGAAATGCAACTGACTTTTGTGTATTGATTTTGTATCCTATAATGACTGAATCTGTTTATTTGTTCTAACAGTTTCTTGACAAACTCCTTAGGGTTCTCTATATACAGTATCATGTCATCTGCAAATAGTGGCAGTTTTACTTCTTCATTTCCAATTTAGACACCTTTTATCTCTTTGCTTGCCTAATTGCTCTGGATAGAACTTCTAATGCTATATTGAATAAAAGTGGTAAGAGTGAGCATCCTTGTCTTGTTCCTGATCTTTGAGGAAAAACTTTCAGCTTTTCACTGTTGAGTTTGATGTTAACTGTGGGCTTGTCATATATGCCCTTTATGATGTTGAGAAATGTCCCTCTATACCCATGTCTTTTGAGTGCTATTATCATAAATGAATGTTAAATTTTGTCAAATGCTTTTTCTGCATTTGTTGAAATGAACACGTGTTTTTATTCTTCATTTTGTTAATGTGGTGAATCACATTAATCCTATACTTTTAAAATCATGAAATAGATACCAGGATTTTCAGCTTTCTGTGAATAATATATTCACCTTTGTGTAAAACCTTCCAGTGGCTTCCATTTGCATTTAGGGTGAGGCCCCATTGCCTGCAGTCTCCACCGCCATGATGATGTGAGCACTGAGAGCCCAAACTCTTCCCCCTTTCCTTCCAAACCCTACCACCCCTCTTGCTCTCTGTGCTCCGGTTTCATTGACCTACTTTCGATTTCAGGCACTCCTCAAGGTCTTTCCTGCCTTGGGGCTTTCACACATGCTCTTCTTTCTCCCTGGCATGCTTTCTTTCATTCTTTGCATGGTAGTCTCCTTATCATTCACATTCTAGCATCAATGTCGTCTCAGAAAGATCTTCCCTGACCTTGCAACCTAAAGTAGACCTCTGCTACCACAACCACTACCAAGGTAGTTCTCTCCCTTTTAGAGCATGCATCACAAAGTGTATGCGTGCGTGTGTTTGTATATATTGTTTATTGTGAATCTTCCCCGCTAGACTCGAAATCCCATGACAGCTGGGACCATGCTTCTGGTGTATAAAACATATGCCCAGGACCAATCCCAAAACACAAAGCACATGGTAAGCACTCAATAAATATTTCTTAAATGAACAGAAGCTCTCCGAGTCCTACAATCATCCTTCTTCATGTACTTCCCCAGAAATATTTGAGAAAGGTCATCATCTGCATTATTATTCTCTGGGCCTTGCATTAAATTAGCAAAATAAACATTTGAAAATATTCAATAACTGAGTAACACTCATATTCTGTGAAGAAGTTTAATATCCTAACTTAACATCTGTATCCCAGTATGTTTTCCCAAACCATGCAATTGATACCTACTTTTTCCAGTTCCCTAATACATATGTCAGATTCATATCATCCATTTTGCAAGTGAAAATAGTGATTGAAAGACACGCCTTACCATTAAGTAGGGACAAAACCAAGAATAAAATAGACTTTGACTGTAGTCAAATTTCTGGGTCATGGAAGTGAGCAAAGAAAGTTTAAAATTCAGTGTAAACTTTCAAGTGGAAATCTTCGTAAATATTCTTGTTCAAAAGATGCATCGGTTTATTTTTCTCTAGTTTTCTCAATTTTACCTTCCATGTTTAACTTGGATGCTGATAACATCTCTCATCTATAACAACAATCAAATCAGACTAGGTGAGGAATATCTCTAAAAGTTATTAATCCTCCCCACATGATATTAACATCTACATCTCTGTAACATTATCTGGTTATTAGCATAGTTATTATCAAACCCAAAGTAGAATAAGACAAGTAATAAACTTTTCCTCTTATCTTTTCGGGGAAATTATTTTTCCCAGGAAGCTAGCTAAACTGCCCATCAGAGATAATATACTTCAAAGGAACAATTTACTTCCAAGAACATACATCCTAAAGTCTCAGCTTTCTACAGTATAATCTGTCCTGTTCTTATTATTACTAAAAATATAAAAGTCTCATGGGATACAAAGCAGAATTAGGTTTGATACAAACCTACTTAAGAGAAACAATGGTATTAACTTTTCTTTCATACTATCAATATTATTTGTACTCATCAAATGAGCTGGTGTCTGTCGAACTCTCTGTGAACAGGAGAGCCTGGGCTTCCATTTTCAACTTAGGCATGAAAGGACTTTTCCTTACCCCCAAATCTACACTTCCTTCTTCAGCTCTCTATTTCTTGCCATGTTTATGTCACTCTTCTTTTGGAGTAAAGTAGAAAAGGGAAAGGGCTCTACTCTTCAGTTAAGAAAGAAAAAAACAAAAGAGGGGCCCAGGAAGTAATAAATGAGATACCCCCTTTTGGACAAAGTTCTATCACTGGTTCAAATATTCTCAAAGGAAAATCTAAAATTCAATAACAAAGACAAAATGTGGTTCACCTTCAAAGCCTTATAAATTTAAGACAGAGTTTCTTCCAATGATAAACATTCAATGCCTTGGTAAGATATAAAAATTTATACACACACACACATATATATAGTATCCGTATTTTATAATTTCCCTCCAAATTAAACTAAGTTCTATCTTTGATGCAACAAACTAGTTTCTTAATTGAGGACAGAGATTATAACTACTATTTATGTGAGAATATAAGAAACCTTACAGCCCTGGCCGGTTTGGCTCAGCGGTTAGAGCGTCGGCCTGCGGTCCGGAGAGACCCGGGTTCGGTTCCCGCTAAGGGCACGTACCTCGGTTGCAGTTTGTCCCCGGCCCTGGTTGGTCGTGCGGGTGGCAGCCACTCGATGTGTCCCTTTCACGTCAATGTTTCTCTCTCTCTCTCTCCCTCTCACTCTATCTGAACAAAATATCGAAAAATGTCCTCGGATGAGGATAAAAAAAAAAACCTTACAGCTGTCCATTAATGCAGAAAGGCTTCTCAAAGAACAGAATACCAGATACCATGACCTAAGGGAGAACTTTCCGATTGTATGTGCAAAAACAGTTTTTAACTAAAATTTTAAAAGTCATCTCTTGTTCCTGGGTTGTTTATAAAAAAAACTTGTCTGCCCAGATGACTTTGTGAGCTTTTGTAAATTTCCTAAGCAATATCTAATTATGGGTATTACTAATATAACATTAAGGCGTATATATGAATTTTGATGGTTAATTGTATGTGTCAATTGGGCTGGGCCACCAGACCCAGATATTTGGCCAAACATTATTTTGGATGTTTCTGTGAAGGTGTTTCTGGATGAGATGAACATTTGAATCAGTGGATTTTGAGTCAAGCAGATTATTCTCTATGATGTTGGTGAGTCTCGTCCAATCAGTTGAAGGCCTTATGAGAACAAAGACTGACCTCTCCCCAGAAAGAAGGAATTCTGTCAGCAGGCCGTCACTGGACTCAAACTGCTACTCTTTTCTGAGTCTCCAGCCTGCCGGCCTCCTCCATCAAATTTTGGACTAACCAAGTCTCCCCAGTCACCTGTGTCAATTCCTTAGACTATGTCTCTCTATGTACATGTGCACATGCTATTAGCTCTATTTCTCTAGAGAAGCCTGACAAACATATACACAAAAATAAAAAATATATTTATTAACATTTATTTGAGATCCACCTTTATAACTGGAATTCACACATTATATCTATATTACCATGTGATATGACTTCAGCGTCACAAAGACTTGAGGTCAAATCCAGCAGGTTTTGGAGAGCTCCGTGTGTTTATTAATTTATGAAAGCAGTTGGTGGGGACAAGACTTTGCCATCTGATTCCTTTTCATTTTACTTGTGACAAGATCAGTTCATGGGGACCTAATCTATCCCAAAGGCAGATGGCTCCTGGACCCTGTGTGAGGAAAGTCTGTATAAAAAAGGGACAGAGTAGTGAGAACATTTTCCTTCTAGCCTGGATTCAAGACAGCAGCAAGAGCAACTGGAACTAAGGGAGCGAACAGCTCTAGAACCTAGTAAGAGCCTTAGATGGAGTTTCCATTGTCAGGCAAAACGCCACTGGCTGAATTCATGTACACTCACATTGCAGTAGATATATTAAAAAGAGCAAGAGAAAACTCATAACAGAGAGATATAACAGTGCAGCTGATTTTTTACAGCAGTTACCTCTGAAAAAGCTTCGTGCACAGTCTATTGAGCATGTGGCCAGAACTCCCAGCTTCAAGGTCTCCGTGTCACAGATGGTTTATCAGGAGAAAAATGATAATGGCTGGAAACGGCATGGGTTTTTACTGTTAATGGGGGCATGGAAAGGAACAGACTGATACACCACGAATAAGAAAAACATCATTCTCACTGTTATATAGCACACATTACAGATGAAACAAACTGCTAATTTCACATCAGCAGTTTCGACGGATGTTGAAATAAGACGTCTCAAGATTTTAAGGACAAAGGAAGAAGGAGACCTGCCTCTTATCCCCACAACTCTCCACACCTGTGATTTCTGAGGCTACTTGATTAATGTCAGGTATCATTTTCCAGAGAAAAGGAAAGAACAAGATGACTTGGGAATTTCTCTTCATGCCTCGAGATACACACAATCAACCACCTTCAGTTCTTTTTTGCTGGTAGTAGAAATGTATCAGCTGAGACTATTATGTAATTGGGCACATAAGTTACTTGATGCCAAATAGTATTTATAATGACCATGCCTGAGAGAAGAACACCCATGTATTCTTGAATAGGATATTCAGGGCTCACCTTTCTTCAAACCGATCATAGTCAAGCATTTTAGAGGCAGAATCTGTGTCCAGGATTAAGTAGTAAACTCTCCCACCAAACCCGAACGGGCAGTGTGTGACTTCTCAGACAGCCAGAGGATCATCTGCCAGCAATCATGCGCTTCAAGAAGAAATTATTTTCCCTTTCTTTCAAGAACAATCTATCCGTCTTCATGTAAAGAAATTGAATCATTCTATTTGTTTAATACTCCTTACATGCTGGGGTATGGAGTGGGGAGGGACACTAGATCGTTGCATTTGAACATTATTGGCCTTGGGATAAAAAGCCTATTTCAGCTCTTTTGTCTGTTTGAGTTCCTGGATACCTTCTGCTTTTATGGAAATTATCACACACATTGTTTACATGGTGACTAATGTGATTTTCCCCTTATTTAGAATCCACAGATGTTTTATACCATCTTTATTAATGTACATCTTGATTTATGTCACACTTGATGTTTCAAAGCTAAAGAGGCAACTGCTAAATGAACGGATGTAACCAGTTGTAACTCAGCCTGAAATCTCGAAACATTTCCATTTCTTCCTTGGTCTCTATGTAGCATTGGCTGGTCAAGTGTAAGGAAAAGGAACCACTGCAGGGAACAACCTTCATACTCTGTGTCTGAGACTTCACATTGTCCCCAGTGAGCCACAGACAGGATCCTTACCTGGGCTGTCAGAGGTGAAGACCCCGCAGTATGTGAATGGCCTTAGAAAACTCCTTTCCCACCCTCTTTCATTTCACCCTTGTCATAAATACCTTAGCACCAGGAATGGGCTGCATTTAAAAAGCATGTGGGCAGATATCAATATATAGTTTCAGAATGTCAATTCTCAGGGAAATTGTCCCAATTCTTCATCTTTAACTTTTTCTTAAAACCTGATGATTTTAGCTCAAAATAATATTCGACAATGATTATTAAAGGTTCCCTCAATTTCTAAAGTATCTGTTCCTCACACGAGCTTTTGGAGCCTGACTAAATGCTGAGAAGGGATCAGAGATGGTAAGAGGTGGACAAAACACCACCCAGGACTGGCCAGACAGGTCAGAGAATGGGAGTCTCCCCTCCTGCCTGCCCTCCTCCTCCTCACCCTCCCTGCGGCCCCAGGGGCCAGATCCAGCATAGCTCAAGGGCACCATGTCCTCACCAACCCCCTGAACTTCACTGGCTCTTTCTTGCTCCCGGGCCACCGTAGGCAGCAAGGCTGCAAAAATCCCACTTTATTGTATAAATAACACACTTTTATTATTCCAAATAAATATTCCAAATAAAGCTTTTCTTCTTATTGTCCTCATACCTTACTGATGCCCGCCTCTTTGCCTTTGTTGATGCTCCCTCCCCTCCCTAACTCTCTATTCTCCACCACTTGGAAACCTCCTTCTTCCTATTTATTGTCATCTCATTCCTCTTGAGAACCCCAAGCTCTCCTTTTCTGTGACGTTTTCCCAAATGACTGCATTTTACAGAAACTGCTCCCTTTCCAAACTCTTAGAGGCCTTATTTTCTGTTCTGTTTTCTGTGTTCTTAATCATATGTGCAATATCTTATGTGGTAATTATTTATGGAGCATCTACTGTGTACCAGGCACCGTTCTATGTTTTGGAGATGAACGGGACAGACGCGTTTACCCAGTTTCAGTGTCCAGGCTTCCTGCTCTCCAGAGGCAGAGCCTTCCTACAAAGCCTTTCCTGCTGAAATAGCATCAGGCAAAGAAGGGGTCACCCTAGGACACATTTTGCTAACGATGCACACAATAAATCGAGATAAAGCAGGTGTGCTCAGACCCAGTTCAGAGCCACGGGCTTGATGCTGAGATACTGAGTGTGGTTCCCGGGGAAGGAGCCTGGCGGGGCCACTCTAGCTGCCAGGGGCCCGCTGCCTCTCACTGCCTCGCAGCAGAACAAACGCTGAATGCTATTTTCACTTCTCTCTTTTTTTTTTTTTGTAAAAGCAACAATCCTCTTCAGATTTCTTTCAATTAGCGAAAACAGGTACTAATGTAGGCCTTTCGTAAAAGTGAAGTGGTGTAAAGTGAACTTTTAAAAAAGCAGGAGATAGTCCGGCTGGTGTGGCTCAGTGGTTGAGTCGACCCATGCACCAAGAGGTGGCCAGTTCGATTCCCAGTCAGGGCACATGCCCAGGTTGCAGGCCAAATCCCCAGTCGGGGACATGCAGGAAGCGGCCAGTCCATGTTCTCTCTCATGGATGTTTCTATCTCTCTCTCCCTCTCCCTTCCTCCTCTCTCTAAAATCAATAAAGAACAACAAACAAATAAATAAGAAGCAGGAGATAACTGTATCTCACATGCATTTACCCATCTCCCATCGAGATGATAAAATGTGGTAGCAGCCAAGGAGCATCACATGCCCCTTTTACTATAATTTACAGGGTCTAGTCCAACCCACTGCTGACTGGATGGCTGAGGCTCGCGCTGCCGCACACGGACGTTGCCTGGACGCCTCACGCTTCTTGCCATTTGTTTGATCAACTCTCTGATCTTGCCTTTTCATTGAATCCTTAGGCTCATCTAGGTATAGCAGCCAAAATACAGTACATCATCCTGTCTCTTACTGGGGGAAAAAAAATGTCTTTAAAATCTCCTATTCTTTTTACCATAAAGCATATCCACTAGGGCTCGCCAAAGCTTCCACACTGGTACAGTTTGCTCTGTCTGCGTGACTAAGAGAGCAAGGAGCGCGGCCTTGTGGGTGGAGAGGGAGGGATGTGGAGTCGGGAGACAGCGGTTCTGGTTGAGTTATGTGAGCTCTCTGTGCCTCAGCTTAACTGTAAACTAAGGCTTGGACAAAGTTGCCGCGAATGCCCCTCCTGAACCTATCACACCACAACTTCTCAAGGAAGGCTGCCCCATTTCTCTCTGTTGTTATAAAACTGCCCAACTCAGTCTGATTTATGGTTTGCAATCTCAGGAAGTAAGGAAAAAGTAGGGTATTTTTTGGTTTGGTTTTGTATCTACCTTTAGATATCATCACTAAAAAACTAATTGAATACCACTACCCAATACAAACTTAATAAATATCAACTGGTAGTGAAGGTGATGACTGTCTTAGTCAGTGTTCTCCCGAGAAACACAACCAATAGGATGGGTGGACAGATGGATAGATAGATGATAGATAGACGATGATAGATAGATAGATAGATAGATGATAGATAGATAGATAGATAGATAGATAGATAGATAGATAGATAGACAGACATTATAGCTTATAGAGGATGCGAAGTCTCACATTATCTGTCTGTAAGATGGAGAATCAGGAAAGCCAGTGGTGTAATTCAGAGTCCGAAGGCCTGAGACCCAGGAGCACAGATGTCCCAGGCAGGAGAAGATGGATGTACAGCTCAGGCAAAGAAAGAAAACTGCCCTTCCTCTGCCTTTTTGCTCTATTCAGACCCTCAGTGGATCGGATCAATGTGGAGGGCAGACCATCCATGTTGGTGAGGTTGATCCTCTTTGCATAGTCTACCAGCTAAAACACTACTCTCTTCTGGAAACACTCTCACAGACATGCCCCAAATAATGTTTTACCAGCTATCTGGGCATCCGTTGGCCAGTCAAGTTCACAAACAATTAGCCATCACAATTACTGTCTGTTCCTTGACTCATATGCTTGGGTTCACTGATATTTAGAGGGTTTTTTCATCTGCACAGTGACATTAACCCATGTCCCAACCTTGGCATACAGGGTAAAGGGCACTTACCACAATAGGATTCTTCCTACAAGGAATGAAAATATTAAACTTTCAACCCACTTTTAAAAGTTCTTCAAAAGTACACCCCAGAAAATCTTCTATTACCACTTTGCCTGAGTACCTGAAGATGTTTAATAAATTGTACCAAAACCCTCTAAATCACCATGGCCCTTGAGGGCTTGTTTGGAGGTTCCTGCAGGGGAGCGCAGTTACTCATATACACTTGACCAAAGACGGGTCCTCTCCTCTGGGGGGAAGGTCGTCCTCTTCGACCAAGCGCACAGCTTCAGGAGGGGCACACATGGATCACTGAGGGAGGAGGGGGACACCCACCTAGCCAGCCAGATCAGCCGAAATCAACCCTGGCGATCAATGGGATGACAGATGTTGCAGCCAGATCACCCTCACATCCTCTAAATCACCATGAAGCAAACTGTTATGCATGGAGGCCAAATGGGAGTCTTGTTTGATTCCTCTTTCTCTCTATTTTACACCTAGTCCATCAGCAAATTCTAATGGTTATACCTTCTGCACGTGGAAGCTGCCACAGTAACCTCTCACAGTAACCTCTCACACAGATCACCGCACTACCCTCCTTGCCCTTCTAGGGCCTGGTTGCAACAATACAGATGATGATCTTTTTTTTCTTCTTCTTCTTCCTTTATTGATCTTAGAGAGAGAGAAAGTGAGAGGAAGAGAGAGATAGAAACATCGATGAGAGAGAACTCCTGCATGCCCCCCACTGGGGATCAGGCCCACAACATGGGCATGTGCCCGGACCAGGAATTGAACTGGTGACCTCTTGGTGCAACCACTGAGCCACACCGGCCGGACCAGATGGTAATCTTTTAAAAATATAAATCATATCATGTCATTCCTCTGCCCACCTAGGCTCACAAAAGTTGCTTTCAGTCTGGCTCACAGTGATGCTTTTGGTTTCCAGGTATCAACTCAAACCTCATGAGCAACAAGTCCTTAAGATGTCTGCATACTCCCATTTATTCAGTAATAGCTACTCGAGTCAATTGCCACGGGTGTCTTTTGGGAAGAACTGGGGGAAACATTGATTGCCATGCTTCCTTATGGAGATATGGCATCTCCTGATGCATTCTGGGTCTATAAACAGGCTCAGGTCTACAAACTGGGCAGAGGATGTGCCTTTAGTTGGGGTAACTGCCCTTAGAACTCTTGGTTATGCATTCCTCATATGTTATTATATAAGTTAATCATTACCCTTGTTAGTCACCCATGTATTCTGCCCTTATGGACACTATGGTGAAAATGAAGATAGCTTTCAGATCCCCTTCGAAGATCCACTTGTTGCTCCAGCTGCTGGATTAAGTCCATGGGCAGCCCTAGGTGTCCTGTAAGTGCCTCCATTCGCCTTCAGCGCCTATGCACTACTACCTGGCCCCTGCTGATGTGGGGTCCTGTTACCCCATTGCTATCCGTGGGCCCAGTTCACAGCAGTCCTCCTGCTTTCAGCCTGGTGCTACAGTGGGCAGCCACCACTGAGCTTCTAAGTGATGCTAGCACCCCTCTCATTGGTACATCATCAGTCTCTCCCATGGCACATGGTCTTCGGTGGGTTTTCCAGTCTTCCAGAAGATATCTAGTCTATTTCCCTGAGCTTTTTTATTTCTAGAGTAGCCAGCAAGAAGCCCTTCCAGGAGCTCTTTATTTCCAAAGGGGGACCTGTGTGGTCCATCACAACATCCCTTTGTCGCTTAGCTAAGATTACAAGGCTAGTAAGTGTAGGGGAACAAAAATGGCCTCCCCAAAGTATGCCACTTTGGCAAATTGATTCCTTTGAATGAAAGTTACTTGAGAAGCATCCAGGGCAAGAAGGACCCTCTGACCCTCTTCTCTGTCTCCCCGAAAGCAGGAAATAAATATCCCATGTGAAAGCTACCCTCCCTGCACCAGGAGGTAAAGTAACATCTTCATCGCCAGAGACAGGACACTTAGGACTGAGAAAGCTTAGGTTTTTCACTAAGAACCCAAGCCTAAGTTTCTCTCTCTTGTCAGTTCTTCAAAAATTTATTTTATCTAAAAGGTATAAAAGCTGCCTACTTTGGTCCTCTCTGTAGGTCTCATTATCACATGAGACCTCCATGTGTATGACACCAAACTTGATTTTCCTCCTATTATTTGCTTACGTCAATTTAATTCTTAAACCAGCCAGAAAAACCCAGAAGGTAGAATGCTATCATCTTTTCCTCCCTGATGTAAGTGATAACATGAGCTTGGGCCCAGGTAGGCAGTCTGATTCGGAACTCATGCCCTTTACCACTGCTTAGGAATATCTGAGAAGTAGCCACGTAGAGACAGTTTCTATTCTTTCATCCTGAAAGTAAATAGTTTTGGGAGAAGGCTAGAAGAGCCAGGGGTCACTCTTCACTGGTGTATATCAATGCTTGTAAATCTAGGGTAAGGACAAGGACATGGATAGCTGGGAAAAGCTGCTGCAGGGAATGCTAATAACCTTTGTCCATCACGAGAGCTGAGAATCCCTTGTGTAGGTGAAGGAGAAGCGGTCAAGAAAACAGTCTTAAAATAAGCTTTAAGTATTGTTGATTTTCATCCTGTGTTAAATAAAGCTCATCTGTGTGGCAACCAGAGACTTGATAAAAGCCCACAAAATAAATAGCTGCTTGGCCCCTGCAGGAAAGTGTTAGAAAACGAGTAACTAAACTGCCAAGTGTGTTCTAAAAAAAAATGCTCTTTTCCCCCTAAAATAGCTTAATATGTACTTTTTGTAACATGACTAGAGGTCTTATTAATTTTAAACAAATACTTTCAAAAGTGATTCAAGGATTGGTACAGCCATTATGGAAAGCATTATGAAAGTTCTTCAGAAAATTAAAAATAGAACTTCCATATGACCCAGCAATCCCAACTTTGGGTATTTATCCACAGAAATACAAAACACTGGTTTAAAAAGATATATGCATCCCTGTGTTAATTGCAGCATTATTTACAATAGTCAAGATATGGAAGCAACCTGTGTTCATTGGCAGATGATTAGATAAAGCAGATGTGGTACATATATACAATGAACTATTACACAGCCATAAAAAAAAAAAAGAAAAGAAATCTTACCATCTGTGACAATACAGATTAACCCAGTGAATGCTGAGTGAAATAAGTTAGACAGAGAAGGACAAATACTATATGATTTCGCTTATAAGTGGAATCTAAAACACAAAACAAATGAACCAACAAAACAGAAACAGACCCATGGATACAGAGAACACACTGATGGTGGTCAGGAGGGAGGAGGGTAAGGGGGTTGGGTAAAAGGTGAACGGACTAAGAAGTACAAAATGGCAGTTACAAAATAGCATGGGGCTGGGAAGTACAGCACAGGGAACGTCGCGATCATATCGTAATAACTATGGATGGAATACAGTCAATAATACTGTCATAACTGAGTCTAGTACCAGGTCGGTACTAGACTTATCAGCAGAATTACTTCATAAGTTATGTAAATGTCTAACCACTATATTGAACACCTGCTATTAAATATTGAATGTCAACTGGAATTCAATTTAAAAAGTGATCCAAGGAAACTGTTCCAATGTCAGAAAAATGCATCTTGTGAGGAAAATTTAAAAGACAGCATTTTCCCACTGATTTTATTTTATATTCTAAAGAGCAGTCATAACATCATTAAAAACACTACTTTCCCAATGCTTAAATGATAAAACTGCAGATGATGACAGAGCATTTAAACTCAAGGAAAAACTTTCAACTCCTGATTTTATAACGTTTTATGCCAATTTTATTATGTTCCACCTTTTGTAGTATTCATATTTTCCTCAGTGTCTTAAGTTTTTGAACCTGATCAGTTTTCTATACCCACAGAGGAAAAACAGCAGAAATAGACAAGGAAACTAATAATTAATGCATACCTCCTAGACCAGACAGCAGATCAACCACATCATTTGTATTACTTTTCATAATTCATTTTGGCTAATAGTGCTTTATAGTAGATTTGTCCTTTTAATCATCATTTGCTAAGTATTCCTAAATACACATCCCAGAACCAGGAGAGAGACAATCTAAGATTAAATACTGATCATGGATAAGCCACAAAGTAAATAATTCATGAATGGATAGTAACATTTTTACTAAAATTATAAGATCTATGTTACCTTATCCAATAATGGTGCTATGTTCACATTAAAATAATCCCCGACTTCATCCCAAATCCGTATAAGATGCTCCAGCACCTGTACCCCCACTTCATAGCCTTTACTATATGGTAACTATATAATTATTGCATGTTTACTTGCTCATATTTTATCTACAGTCTAGATTCTAGATTGTAAGTATCTAGATATTTAGAGATCAAGAGTGCAGAGGCTATTTCCAGTGACAACCATTACATGAGCCACATAATAGGCACATAACAGATTATTTATTGATGGAATGAATAAAACAACTCTAAAAAAAATGTTTCATGGCTTGAGTTTCATAGCTTGCTATTCTATTTAAATAATGCTTTACAGAACAATCTCAATTAGTCAATGACATGTTTTTATTGTATTTATCCAAGACCACAGTGTTTTGTTTTTTTCTCTAGTATTCAGGATTACTTTAAAAAAAAAAAAAAAAACAGAATAAAGAAAAAATATCCTCTGCTATATGTCTCATAAAGCATAGCTATAAAAATACTGAGAAGGAAAAACAGAGGAAAAGGAGAGAAAGCCTGGTAGCCATAAAACAAAAGTTATATGCCTTATTTTCTTGAAAAGATAAATTTCCTCAAGTTTTTCTCAGCCTTCATATCCAGATACCCCAGCAATTACAAAAAGATTCCCTTAACACAGTCCCTGGCGCTGAGCCAAAGCGTAAAGTCCTTTGTGGTCACGGGGTCTTCGAACACTCGAGTCTCTGCTAAGGACACTCCTCTCCGTGGTCACATGATTAGCTCCTTGTCATTCTTCACGTCCCAGCTTAAACGTGCCTCCTAAATGAAGCTCTTTCTGAATGTTCTCTTAGTAGGTTTCCACTGCTTTCTTTTTCTTCATAGCACATCATATTATTGATAATTATGAATGCACTAATGTGTGTACTGGTTTACTGCCTGTTCCTCACCTATACCCAACTACGACTTCCACAACGACCGGGGCCACATTTGCCTTATTTACCTTTGGATCTCTAGCACCCAATACCCAATACATAGTAAACACTCAAAAAGATATGAATTAAATTTTTAAAAATGATTGAAGAGTACATTTATTATTATTTGCATCATATTTGATTCTTGTGATTCTGAGCATTTGTGATTTCATTGTACTATATTGCCCTTGTTGATTATGTCTTCATAGTCATAGAACAATTTAAACTAATGCCAGTAGTAATGATAATATTATGATACAAAAGACACTGAAAACTTTTAAATATGAAAATGAATCCCGGCTGGTTGAGCGTTGACCCACACACCAAGAGGTCGCAGGTTCAATGGGCTGATCCCCAGTGGGGGGCGTGCAGGAGGCAGCAGATTGATGTTCTCTCTCATCAATGTTTCTATGTCTCTCTCCCTCTCTCTCCAAGATCAATTTTTAAAAATATTACAAAAAAAAAGAAAATGATATTTTATGTGATTTTAACATTAGCATGTGTTAATGTGCTCTTAATCAGAAAAATGGATCCTTCATATCTGTACCTCCCCAATATCTAAGACCCATTCTCAATGTTATTCTCAGAAATAGTTTTGTTCTGTTATCTATGGCTAGACAATTAATTACCTCAAAACCTAGCAGCTTAAGACGACGTTTATTTTATTAGCAACTACAATCTGAGCACAGTTAGACCAGGACTGCTTGTTTCTGCTTTACTCATTGTCAGCCGAGTGACTTAAAGTTGGGTCTGGAATCATCTGACGACTTGTTCACTACATATCTGCCACCTGGGCTGGGAAGACTCAAATACAGTTCCGGGCTGGAGGGACTGGAGCGCCCTATGCATCTCTAATATGGTGTAAAGTTGGGTCTGGAATCATCTGATGACTTGTTCATTACATATCTGCCACCTGGGCTGGGAAGACTCAAATACAGGTCAGGGCTGGAGGGACTGGAGCGCCCTACGCATCTCTCTCTAACATGGCGTCATTTCCATGTGGCCTCTCCAGCATGATGTCTTCAGCACAGCTGGTCTGCTTACACTCCAGTTTAGGGATACCAATGGGTGTTCCCAAGAGATACAGAACCAGGATTGGCAACATCATTTGTAAAGCCCACTGCAAATGGGAAATGTAGGTCTTCTTGTTCAAAAATGTCTAAGAATATTTCATGTCAGAGCATTGAACCAAGCGTGGGGCCCTTCTGAGTGTGGGTCACATGCCCTTGGTGCTGGCCAGGGGTGGAGCTATACTGTACCTTATGAGCCAGATCACTCTGCCGCACTCTGTTCACAGTTTCAAAGGCCCACCCAATTTCAAGGAAAATAAAACATCTTGTTGGGAGTGACCAGGATCTGGAAGAGCATGTAGGGTTGGAAATATCACTATGGTCATTTCTAAAAATACAGTCTACCACATGTTTGCTGTAAATGACTGGTTCACCCTTGAAGAACAGAAATTGGTCAAACTTGGAAAATTCATACTGACAACTGTAACAACCACCACGTACACAGGGAACGTTCTCTCTGTGGGATGCTGCCTGAGCACTTCAGAGACAGCCCATCTATTCCTGTGACTCCCCACTTAGCATGTCCAGTACTCTCATCCCTACTACAGAACTGATATCAGAGAGATGGAAAGTGACCATATAGCTAATAATGAACAGAACAAGGAATTGATCCAGCTTTCATGCTAAGAGTGTTTATCACTGTTCAGTGTTATTGAAGTGAATTTCCCAAAGACAAATCTGTGCCTCCCCCCCCCCCCCCCCGTTTCCTGCCACCAGGTGACTCACTGAGGATTAGCTACAGTGGGTGTCTAATAGGGTGTCGCCACAGGTCAGGCTTTTCCTCTCTCTGGGACTCCCCATCCCTGTCCTCACAGTGCATACATACATTTACATGAGTGGTTTCAATGACCTGGCTATGTGGAAAAATAACTGAGACAATGCAAAGCGAGAAGTGAGAGACAAAGACAGATACATATTGGTTACTTCATTTATCTCAGGGTCTGAACCTGAAATATACAAGTCTGGGCACTAAAGGCAGCTCTATTTTCCATCCTGTGTTCTGAGGAGAATAGAGTAGATTTATAAAAAGAGAAAAAATTAAGTGGGCAGAGAACAGCAGGACATGCAAAATAAATAGAGTACTGACAATACTATATTTATATCAACGTTCTCAGTTAATTCTTGAGGCCCAACGATATCCCTGATCCTGAGATAAGTACATGCCATGAGGATACACTTTCAAGTTTGACTACTGCTCTCCTCGCCTAATCCTAACACATTCAGGTAAAATAACAGCTTGCCTCAACTAACAGAGCACTTTCTAGAAATAGCCAATGGGTTCCCCCCTAAAGAAGATAAAAAATAAGTTCATAGTTTTTCAAGGGCTCTATAGACTATGGAGGCGAACCCAAGTTACTTTTAGGCAATAACTAAACATCGAACAATTCTCTGTATAACAATTAGAGGGAGTAGACACCTTGTCATCACTATTGGCGGCAGGGAGCACATCCAAGCAACCAATCTAAGCTGTTTTATTCTTCCTTCAGAATTTTAAGGAAAAAATCGTTAGCTCTGCAAGAGGCATTTTTCCTCTAGTATCTCCAGTCCATTTACAGGTGCGGTGAAAAAATGAATTATAAACATTTTAAATTTCTCCCGGTTTTTGAAAAGAGGAACATTTGGTGAACTCTGCTGCTCTGCGCTCCCCAGCTCCCCAGCTCCCCCGCTTCAGTGGGTCCTCGCCCAGTTCCACACAGAACTCACAGGCCCTGGCACCGCTGGACAACGCCAGCGCGTGTCTACCGGGCCTCCTCCAGGCTCTGTGCGAAGGGAGGGTAGGGGTAAAAGCTGTACCCCTATATGAAGAGCCTTGCTCTCCTCTCATGCTTTTCCACTTACCCAGGGCCTCCATCTTCTTCATTTGGGGAACCGTCTCCCAAGCCTGCAGTTTAGGGTGGAGGGCGTGGGAGGAGGGGCTTGAATTCTGTGAACAGCTGGGGCCCATCACTTCTCATTGCAGGTCTTGGGGAGATGTGGTTGACAGAGTGATGCACAGAGCCTGTCCCAGTTAATGACTTCACCATTCTCCATCATTATCCCCATCATTAGGAAATTAGGAGGACAGAAGGTATTTACTGTAAACCTGCCACCTCCCAAGGAGAGATAAATAGAAACTGATAAATGGGCTCTTCTGGTGCTGTTCGTCTATTAACCTTCTGCTTCCCAGCTCCGGCATATGCATGCCATCCTGCCATTAATATCCAGTAATTGGCATGGCAGCGGGCAATACAATCATACCTTTACTGTGCGCATTCCCTCCGTGCGGTGTGCCTGCGCAAGCACACAATTACGTTCATAATGAAGCTTTGCTAAACAGTCCAGTTGAAAGACATTAGGCAGTTGTTCCCCAGCCATAACACCAGCCTCCCACAGTCATTCAGAGCTTAACTCTTCACTAGCCTGGGCACAGGCTACCTGCCGTTGCTAATGTTTCTGCTGTCTTTGCCTGCGTCCCGATCTGTTTCTTAAAGGTACACTCTTGGTTTTGGTGTTTTGTTTTGTTTTAAACACCTTCACTTTCTTAACACTGTATTCCTTGGGAGCAAAGGCATAGCCAGCCTCTGAATGATCTGGAAGTGCCTACTCTGGTTGACTGCCTGGTATGAGGGCAGAATGGAGTTTCATTCACATTGTGGCCACCGGTGACCACCCAGGGGCAATGCCCCTCATTTGTCACCATTTGAGAACCAAGCTGTTTAGCGGTGTTTCCCAAGGAGATTTTGTGTTCTTTAGTGCATTCATAGATGATAAGGGGGAGGAAGGATGTATCAGTTTGTTCTCGGTATGATAATAGAGCAGAGAGGAGAGTAATAACCTTGGTGCCTTGTATTAGGAAGACATTGCCCGTAGTGCTTCTCTACTCACAACTCTCGGGGACCTTAAAGGAGCATGAATCCCAGGAGACACTGAAAGAGTCTGCAGAAAACTGAGGTCCACAAAGACAGCTTTCTCATTCTGTCCTCCATCTGCTCACACTATGGCTGCAAACTGAACATTTGGTCTCTGCTTCCCTGACCTATTTCTTCCCAAGTTACATTCCCATGTTTACTATGAAGACTTCACAACAGTGACTGCAGTGGGCAGACTGCTTCACAGGATAAACCACAAAAAGCAAAGATGAGTCATCTATTTAAAGCAGAGGGTAGATTCTATAAAATGAATCAAGCTGGTCTTCAACATGGCCCTAAGGGGTAAAAAAAAAAAAAAAAAAAAGTTGCAAGGGGGAGGTGAGGTTGGGGAGAGGTAATATCAGCAAAGAGATAAAAAGCAATAAAAAGACCAAAGAGAAGAAAATGACATGACAATCTTATTACTGGTGTTCAGGAACCATAGCCTCTCTGTCAGAAAAATACCAGATCACCCATTTGAGAACTTCATAAAACTAAATGATCAATAGATTATAGCTCTGGCCCTCCTTCCACACAGCATAAAACAAATAATAATATCTCCAATAAATGTAACAAATAGGCCAATCCTTCCCATTTCCTGCAGACCCCTGACAGGACATGCTACAGGATCTTTTCATTTCCTCTTCAGGAGGATACTAAGCAGCTTGTCAGACTCTAGTCAAGCAGTTTCTCCAGCTGTCTTTCAAGCATCCACCTTTAAATACAGAATCGGTGTAGTTCGGTGGCCTTGAACTCCTGGAGGCTCTCATTCCGCAGAAATACCTGGGGGCAAACCCTCTACTGGTTAGCATTCTAAAACTAAAACTCTCCACCTCTAGTATAATGATAAATAATGTTTGTCATGCTGCCTCTTCTGCACCATTCCTTGTTTCTGTCTGCCTTTATTTACGAATCCTTTCACATGATCTCAAAGCCCAGTGCAGTCATCAAGAGATGATACTGAGATTCCTATTGTACAGCTATGGAAACAAAGACTCAGAAAAGGCAAGTGACGTCCCAGGTCGTACAGCAGGGGCTGGCGTCTTCTCTCCCTTTCAGGGCAGCTGTGTTGCCACCTTCAGCAGGCACCATTCACACCGCATTCCGTGTGTCCAATGCGCCTGCAGTGGGGCAACACAGCTGCCCTGAAAAGCAGCAGGATAAAGGTCACCTGGATTGGAATCGGGGACCTGATTTTGCCACTTACTAATGACATTGTCCCCGATAATTTTTAAATTTCTGTGAATTTGCCCTGGCAGGTTTGGCTCAGCGGTTAGAGTGTCGGTCTGAGGTCCAGAGAGACCCGGGTTCGGTTCCCGCTAAGGGCACGTACCTCGGTTGCAGTTTGTCCCCGGCCCTGGTTGGTCGTGCGGGTGGCAGCCACTTGATGTGTCCCTTCTCGTCGATGTTTCTCTCTCTCTCTGTTCTTCTCTCTCCCTCCCGCTCTGTCTGAACAAAAAATGCAAAAATGTCCTCGGGTGAGGATAAAAAAAAAAAAAAAAATTCTGTGAATTTTAGTTTCCTCATCTGTGAAATGGGGTGATGATAATAGCAATTCCTACAACACAGACATGTTAGATTAATATACTAACCAAAGAATGTAATATACATATATGTATAACCCATGGCCACAGACAATAGCGCAGGGAAGGCGGGGGCGGGGGAATAGAGTGGAGGGGGGGTCAATGGGGAAAAAAAAAAGGGACATCTGTAATACTTTCAACAATGAAAATAAATTATATATAATAAATTATATGTATATATGACAATCTATATAAATTTTATATATGTAATAAATTACATATATATGACAATCTATGAAAAACGCTTCCTAGAACATCTTCTCTGTCTTTCCCCTCCTCTTCCATGCTATAAACAATTGCCATGCTGCCTCTTTAATCCAGGGAAAGTTTAATGTAAATGTATTTTGCAATATTCTAGCTTTTCGGAAATGAGTAAATTATATAACACAATGGCAACTCTCCTTTTCAATAGAATAAGATTGACCAGGGTGTTTCATTCCCACGCCATGCCAGATGAATATTCTTATGATTCCAAGTTGTCCTACTCAAGAAACAACCTCTCCGTCACTTGTCAATGTAGAGGATACACAAAGGTGTCACAGGTCTGACTAAAGAAAGCATATACATCTTTGAGACCTTGGATTAAATAATTTCTTAAATATGACACCAATACACAAGCAAAAATATATACATGAATCAGACTTCATCAAAATAAAAAATGTATATACTTCATGAACACCATCAAAAAAGTATCCTTGAAGAAACCCACAAAATGGGAGGAAATATTTGCAAATTATGTATCTGAGAAGTAGACTTGAGTCCATAGTATGCAAAGAACTCTTATAACTCAACAGTAAAAAACAAACAAACAAACAAACCAAAACAAAGATTAACCGAATTAAGGAATGAATAAAAGCTCTGAACACATATTTCTTCAAAGAAGACACAAGGAGCCAATAAGCAAATAAAAATCATTAGTTATTAGGAAAATAGAAGTCAAATCCACAATTAGATATCACTTCACACACAGTAGGCTGGCTTTAAAAAAAAAAAAAGGTAATAACACGCGTAGGTGAGGATGTGGAGAAACTAGTACCCCATGCATTGTTAATGCGTAAAATGGTTCAGCCACTGTGGAAAACTGTCAGACAGCATATCAAAAAGTTAAACATAGAGTTACCATGTGACCCAACAATTCTATTTCTAAGTATATACATTAGAGTACTGAAATCCTATGTCCACAGAATAATCTGTACACGGATGTTCATACCTTCATTATTCCTAATAGCTGTAAAGTAGAAACTACCCAAATATCCATCAATTGACAATGAAGAAACAAAATGTGGTATGTCCATAGAATGGACTAATATTTGGCAATAAAAGGGAATGAGATGCTAATACATGCTACAACATGGAATAGCCTTGAAAACATGCACGTGGAAGAACCTAGTCACAGAGCCCACACTATATGGTTCCATTTATATAAAATGTCTATAAAAGGCAAATCTTTAGAGATAGAAAGCAGATTCGTGTTTTCCAGGGAATAGAAAGTGGGGGAATGAGAGTGATAAAATGTTCTGGAAATAATAGTGGTAATGGTTAAACAACCTTGTAAATATACTATGAAACATTTAATTATATACTTCAAAGGGGTAATGTCTATGGTATGTTAATTTTATCTCAATACATTTTAAAGTGATATAAACCTACTACTCATAATTAGGAAGGGACTAAGTATGCTAGACATTCTGAAATACCATGAGTCCTGTTCAACAGACATTTCAAAATAAAAAACTACTACCATTTATTTCAAAGCTGAATTCTGCTGTTTTTTCCTCATTATCACAGTTGTAAAAAATCAGTGTCTATGGTAGAAAAGGCACCAACGAAGAAATGAAAAGATTTGGACACTAGTCTGACCACAATTACCAGAAGCTCAGACCAGTCATCTCATTTCCCTGAGCCCTTTTCATCATCTAGTGGAGGAAGAGTGTGCTGCTTTATTTTCTCTCTCAAGTTGGCTGAGCCATGGTGCCCAGTTAAGTGGTCAAACATTATCCGGAATATTTCTGTAAGTTTTTTCTTTAGTTGAGATTAACGTTTAAATCAGTGAGTAATGCAGATTACCCGCCATAATGTGGGGAGACCTCATCCAGTCATCTGAAGGCCTGGACAGAACTCCAGTCTGACCGCCCACAGCAGACACCCTTGGGGCTTGAACTCAGCATCGGCACTTCCCGGGCTGCAGGCTGCCCGTGCACTCTACAGATTGTGAATTTGCCATGACCCATAATCACGTGCGCCACAGGAAGCTTTAAGGCCGCTTCCATCTCCAGCATTATCAGCATTCAAACCCAGATGGGTAATGAAACCTGGGGGTGCTCCTGGAGCATTTTGGAAGTTCCAATCGACCTTATGAATTCCACTGAAAGGAGACAGTCATTTGGTAAGTGTCTACGCAAATACAACTTGCACTGCCTCACCTGCCTCACCACTGTCCTCTAAATCCCAGGATGGACATAACGGTCCCTACATGTCTATGTGATCAGAATGCAAAAGCAAGTGTTCGCACAGCTTAGGGACAGCCAGGTCTCAGAAAATTAGGTGAAGGTGAAGTTTATTTTCATTTTTGGTACACCTGCTCCCTTATTTTAAGCCTGCTTTGTATATTTTAATGGTGGAAATTCAGGCACAGAGGTGAGAGTGAATGTGACATTTGGGAAATAAGATCCACCCAGAACACCTGACACAACAATATGCATGTAACCATTTACTTTGCCCACGAGCAAAACAAGTCCAGATACCTTACAGAAGCTGAAGGCAAGAGTTTTCGTCATCAATTCATTCTTAACATACAGTCAATTCCATGTTATTCTGTGACTGACTATCCAGATGTATATTATTTAGAGCTTTTCATTTTCTCTTACTCTGGCAACATGAGTTTTTGCCATTTCACAGCTCATTTGCACCTCTACCAGCTCTGCTACACTCATTACTCTCTCTGGCAAAGTGTTTGGTGAGAGAAGCCATTGATGCAAATGAGAATTTTAGATTTTCCACGCTCTCCCTTCCTGCCATGTCCATAGATAATCAAGAATCGACTGTGCAAAGAGCAGAGAATGCAGTTAGGCATCAGGTAAGGAAAACTGCACACATGAAATCACTAGGAATGCCTTTAAAAGAGGATCAAGTAAAGAGGAGAAACTGAAATAAGATGACGTTTTCTTTTTAATGTTACCCGATGCTTTCTGATGTCTTAAGATAAATTATTTTTTAATTAATTTTTTTATTAATTAATTTGTGTTGCAGATGTTTCTCCTTTTTCCCCCATCGACACCCTCCTCCCGATCCACCCCCCCTTCCCAGCATTGTTGTCTGTGTCCATTGGTTACGCGTACATGCATATAAGTTCTGTGGTTTATCTTTTTACTACTCCCCACACCCTCTTCAGACATTTGTCAGTCTGCGTCCCTTTTCTATGTCTCTGGGTCTATTTTGTTGATCAGCTTGCTTTGTTCATTATATTCCACAAATAAGTGAGATCATGTGATATCTGTCCTTCTCTGATTGGCTTGTTTCGCTTAGGATAATGTTCTCCAGCAGTGGTTCATCAACTCACGTCACAGTGGAGAAACACAGCTGTTGAGTTGCAATATCTAAAGAATATGTGGTGGTTTAGCAGCGCTGCCAGGAACCATTCCACTCAAAAAGGGTATAATTAAAGCCTGCTCCATTCCAGATAGGCACTGAGGATATAAGGAGAGCAAGACATAGCTCCTGTTTACATTTTGTGGAGAGGCAGTTCAATAAATAAATTATTTCCATTTAACTTGGCTAACTCTATGATAAAGAGTGTTAGAAGAAGACGGAAGGACGTCTATCCAAGCCCGGAAGGTCAGAAAAGTCATTTTGTAGGAGGTAATATCTGAGTTAAGTAGTAAGGGGTGATTAGGAGTTAGAAAGTTTAAGAAAAGGGAAAGGTAATTTTAGACAGAAATAAGAACATGAGCAAAAACGCTAAGAATAAGGAGAACCTGATGTTTAAGAAAAATCATAAGCCATCGCCATGTCCTAGATTCTAACGTGTGAAGCATGTAGAATCCAGCGATGAGAAAGGAGACATAAGCCAGCCATGGAATTACCTTAATTATCTTGGCTAAGAAGCTGGAGCTTCCGCCTGACCCAGCAGAGATGATGAGAAAACACTGACAAATTTTAACTGTAAGTGGCTGGTTACATTGGTGTTTTAAGTTGTTCATTCCAGGTAGATAGTTTGGGTGTGTTTGAATAGTAGAGAAGACAATCTCAACATGGGAAATCTATTGAAACCACTAAGAAAGCTAGAGTGGGAGGATGTTAGACAAACTAAGAAAGTTCTGGTGAGGAGAAAGGGAAAGACCTGAGCACCGTTTGGAAGACAAACTGTCAGGACTGTGGAGTAGCTGAGCACAGTAGGAGAGCAAAGGAAAGAAGACTGGACTCATTTCTAGGATTCCACACACGAGACAGAACCAGGGGCAAACAGGGCAGGTAGGTGGCTATGAGCTCAGCGCTGGCCACACATACATATAGATCAGCACAGTTCACATTGTGAGAGTAAGCAAGTCACCCAAGAAAACAGTATTGAACATTGGTTCTCAACTCTGGATGCAAAGTAGCATCAATTGAAAAGATGCTTATGCCCAAGCATCACCTCAGACCACTTAAATCAGAATTTATGTAGGTGTAGCAGGGTCTGGAATTGCTGCATAAGTGATGATCCCCAGTGTAAGCCCATAAGGAAAACCAAAGAGAAATAGTCAGAAGCACATGAGGCAAACCAGAGGAAAGATAACCTGTCACTACTTTATTATTCCCAACTGTATTCACTAGAACAGAATGAATATGACATAATCATTGTTTTTAAAGCAAATACTGTGATACACTATCATTTCAGAAATTCCTGACCACTGCAATAGCATCCCACTTCAAGAGTTTAAGTTTTACCAGTATGGAATCAATTATCTGGCTATGCCCCATTTACTAAAACATAAAATAAAATGAAATAAAATAAAATGTGTTCCCAAAAGTTTCATTTCCTTTAAAATATGGTAAAGCATATCTTATTTTAACTAATCAGATATATTCAATAATTACAAGAATTCCAAAATAAAATCAAAGTCTTTTGTGAGACAAATAATTTTCTTCTTGAGAATTTATTTGTTGAACTACTTTGTTTTTCTGTGTGTTTTCCTTAGAGGGCTGTTAGTTGGGAGGTGGGTTGGAACTTGAATACATTACAGATTAAAATTTAAAAGTTAATGTACACATTTATACCTATATTTATAATATTCAACACCCAAGGTATACCTAGCATGTTTGTTTCCCAAAATTATATTAGTTTTATTGATAAAGGCAATAAAAATACCTTGCATTTTGGATACCGCTGAAAATGTGACTATGACCTCTATGATGGTAATTTATGTATTAATTTCCATCCATCTCAGCAACTGGCAGCGTCCATCAATTATAGCATTAGTTGCCCAGCATTTGCAGCTGCTAAATGCAGAATTAGCGTAGAAGCTACTGTCACTCACCTGAAATTTTACAGTTCTAATTAGTGAGCCAGTAAGGCTGTCAACAACTAAGTGCCCAACGATTGGCCTGCAAAGACAGCACTTCCCAAACCTTCCCCAGACCCACTCACCCAGCACCGTGAGCTCATTTCTTCCTAGTTCAGAAATCGAACTGCCCGAAAGAAACTCTTTATTTCGGTATCTGGCAGTACTCCTTAATGAGTAAGAAAAACATGGACAGGCAGACTCTGTGCCCACCTGCTCTGTAGAAAATTGTTTCGTGCTCCCTTTTACCTTTGTCTCTATGCCACTGGATTTTGCAAATTCTGATAATGCAGTTATTATTTTATTAATTTGCTGTAACATCTTTGAAAACTTTATGTGCCAGACACTTGGCTGGGTATTAGGGTAATAGGATGAGTAGCAGAGACTCCAGCTCTCTCCTGAGGGAGAGCCATTCCATTTAAAATGGGGATGCCCTGGCTGGTTTGGCTCAGTGGTTAGAGTGTTGGCCCGCGGACCAGAGAGACCTGGGTTTGGTTCACCCTAAGGGCACATACCTCGGTTGCAGTTTGTTCCGGCCCCAGTTGAGGTTGTGTGGGTGGCAACCCATCAATGAGTCTCTCTCACATCAATATTTCTCTCTCTCTCTCTTCCTCCCACTCTCCCTCCCACTCTATCTGAGATAAAAATGCAAAAATGTCCTCGGGTGAGGATAAAAAAAATTAATTTTAAATGGGGAGATAAAACTGAATAACAGACAATCATTAAATGAAAAGACAACTTTCATAGTGATAAATTCTAGCAAACGAGTTAAAATAGAATTATGGGACTGAGAGTGAATGGGAAGCCACTTTGGATTTGGTAGCTAGGAAAGGCCACTCCGGGGCTCTCTGAGCTGAGCCATGCATGTTGGGCAGAGTCAACATTCAAAGGCCACACAGAAGGGCATTCTAGTAAAACGGCACGAAAGCTTAGTGAAAAAATAAATGAAAAACTTTGCATGGCCCTGGCCGGTTTGGCTCAGCGGTTAGAGCATCGGCCTGAAGTCCAGAGAGACCGGGGTTCTGTTCCTGCTAAGGGCATGTACCTCGGTTGCAGTTTGTCCCCGGCCCTGGTTGGGTCGTGCGGGTGGCAACCACTTGATGTGTCCCTTTCACATCGATGTTTCTCTCTCTCTTCCTCCCACTCTATCTGAACAAAATATAGAAAAATGTCCTTGGGTGAGGATAAAAAACAAAAACAAAACTTTGCATGTTTGAGGGGGGAATACATTGTGGAACACAGTGGGCACAGGTAACCATAGTCCAAGATGAGGTCACAGACAGACTGAGGACAGAGCATGCAGGCCCTTGTAAACTATGGTAAGGCGTTTGGATTCCAAAGTATAACTAAACGTCATAGAGGGGTTTAAACTGATTTGTTTTTAAAGGGCTACTTACTCTGGTCACTGTATAAAAAACTGATTATAATCCTGGAGAAATTCTTATACATTTGCAGCAAGAACATGAACAAGCATTCTCATAGCAATATTGTTTATCATAGCAAAAACTAGAAAAGTCAAATTTTCTTCAACAGTACAATGATAAATCGATTTTGTGACAGTCTTACCATATACTACTATAATAGTATGCAAATGGCTGAACTACAATGAGACATATCAACATGGATGAATCAAAAATTAATTATGAGTAAACAAGCAAATTGCAGAAAAATATATACAGCATTATTCCATTGATATAAAATTCAAAAGCATATACAAACTAAACAATATCTATTTTAAGATATATACATGTATGGTAAAAAAAAAACCAGTCAATTAAAACTAAGGACACACCCAAAGGTAGCCCCTGATAGTCACACCATTGTTTAACCTCCTCCCCTGCATTATGATGGAACCTGTGACTAAGGCCCAAGTGAAGGGATGTCATTCCCATTGTTACAGTGCATTATAGAAGATGCCTATTAGCAGACTAACGTGAGACAGTCTCCCACTGGCCCTGAAGTAAGCTGACATGCTGTGAGAGGGCCCATGACAAAGTCTGCACGGCAAGCAACACTCTCTCAGGCCCAAGCCAAGAAAATAGGAACCTTAGTCCTATGACTACAAGAAGAATTCTGCCCACAACCTGAGAGAGCTGGAACTGGATCTTCTGATCTTGTGATGAGAAAGACAGTCCAACGGATACCTTGACTACAGCCTCGTGAGACTGAGAGAAGACACAGCTAAGCCGTGCCCACATCCCTCCACCACCCGCAAACCATAAGGGTGTGTGTGGGTGTGTGTGTGTGTGTGTGTCTGTGTGCGTGCGCGTGTTGTTTAAGCTACTAGGTTTGGTGATTTATTACAAAGTAACAGGAAACAAATGCAGAGATATTGAACACAAAGTTTGGTGCCGTTACCTCTGGGGGAGGCAGGAAAAGGGATGTAATCAATGAAAGTCACAGTGTGGATTTCAAAGCTATAGTTACTATGCTCTTCCCTCTTTTTATAGCCACACCCCACCTAGGCTTTACAAGCAGTTATGCATTTGTTCTTCGGAGTCTATTCTTCCTTTCTTTAGTATACAATATGCTTCTTAGTCTATTATATTTTTGCCTTAGATTCTGTTTTGTGAAAACTTAAGATTGTTACCCCAACTTTACCTTGATTCATATTGACCTATGTCTCTTTCAGCACTCCCTTGACATTGTTTAAAATGGGGACTTTTGTGGAGACTATGTTGTTGGATATGTTAAATCAAATCTTAAAGTCTCTGACTTCAATTGGCACGTTAACCCATTTTTATTTTTGTAAATTCTATCATTTCAGGACTTATTACTGCTATAATTTTTAAAATGTTTTTCATTTTCTGAACTTCCTTTGTTCTTTTTCTTTTTCTTTCCATTAGATAGAGAATTCTTATGCCATTTATATTTTCTATATGTGATGATAGATGGATTTAACTTAGGACCCATTTAAATATTCTCCCTAATGAGACTAGTGCTACAGCGTACTGGCATTTTTGTTTGGTCTCCTCCAGCCCATTATGCTAATTTTATCTATAATTTCTGTTCTGAGTTCTAACATTTCCCCAGAGCTGAGGGAGGAATCCAGAAGCCCATGTTCATTTGCCATTTTGTTAGAAACTTTGCATTGTAATACTTAGTTAACTTCTATTTCTTAAGCTGTATGACAGGTACATAAGTGCTTTATTAATATTTTAGCTTTATGCAAATGTCAAATTATTTTCTATAAATCATTTATTTCATTAAATTTTCAAATAAAAAAGAGTACCTGGCAGAGGTAGATATTTAGTATTAGTAAATTGAGAAGTAAAGTATGAAAAACTAGGTGATTATTCTCTTGATCACTGTTTCATAAATACTCTGGTAACATTAACCACTCAGAAATTATTCTAACATATAAGATCTTGTCAAGCCTTTCTATATCCACTACTAAATTACTTTTTACCTAGAACTAGTGTGTTTTATATCACATCTATTTATTTGAATTATTTGAGGCTACCATTAGTTCATGAAAAATATATCTGTTTTATCCCAAGCACCCTTAGCCACTTTGAGCATATTGCTTTTACTTAAGCACCTGTTATAGGCAAATCATTGTGGTTATTAATGTGGAGGATGTAAAAAATAATTTAGCAGAACCCACAATGAGCTTATCTTCTAATAATGGGAAATAGATAGGCTTACAAATAATTATAATACAAGATTGGATGCAATAAATGTGAAAAGAGGGTATAAATATGATGAATAGAATGAGAGAGAGGAAGGCTTTATGAAAGACTTCCAGACTGGTCCTGTGCAGAAGGGAAGAATAAGGACTTCTTAAATAAATGTGTTTGCTCACTTCTCGACATTCATAAACACTATTTCAACTGCATATTTTCTTATGTGTCCTCTTAGCTTACTAATTCTCACTTATCCTTAGATTCTTAGCTTCGATGTTGTATCTTTCAGGGAGACTTCCAGCCCCTCCACTCTCACTTCCCTGTGCCAGGGTTCAGTGCCCTTCCTACGTGTGCCCCCCAAAATCTGGTAAGTGAACTGTTATAACTTTTATTACCATTTATTGTAATTACCTATTTATTTACAAAGTAAAATGTTTCTGTGTATGCTAAATTGCTAGCAAGAGATTTGCATTTATTTGTGTGATTTATTCGTATTGGGGGGGGATCTGTGAGAATAAAAATTTTTTTAGCAGGTACAGGAAAGAGGTAAGTGGAGAACAGAACGTACATCTCTTCCCCAGCCTGTCCCAGGGCCAGGATCTGACAGAACTTCGTGAGCCCTGGGGCATAAGGAGTGTGGCTGGGAATTCAGCTGACAAAGCTCAATCTAGAGGTAGGGCTTGGGGCGTGTTGAGGAAGAGTGTGTCACACCAGCCCGATGGCAGCATTGTGGTGGCTCAAAGATTTTGCAGGGTTGAGAATTTGTGAAATCAAACACTGGTGGGTAGCATTCATGTGGCGGAGCCTCCAGCAGTGACGGTGTCAGGCACCACCCAGAAGCACCTTTGCAGGAGTCAAAGGGGAACACTAAAAGGTTTCATGAGCACATATGAGAGACCGTTGGGAATTCTCAGGTAATTCAGGAGGCCGAGAAGGAGAACTGAGGCCCACAAGGCATGTAGGTTTGAGGCAGTAAGCATCATGTCACATGTAGGCATTAAGGTTAATGTAACTTCATTTTCACATAAGAGATGGCGAGGCCTGGAGATTTTTGTAGGATTCTTTCTATATCCACCACTAGATTGCGTCATCTCAAAAGAGGGACTTAGCCTTGTTCGCTATGAGGTTCCTAGAATATGGCACAATGTCTAACAAATACTATGTACTCATTACAAAATTAGTGACTAAATAAATCAGAGGTGGTATTGGAACTAAAAATTGTTTCTTTTATTTTTCTTTATTGATTTTATTTATTTATTTTTTAATTAATTTATTTTTGTTACAGATGTTTCTCCCCCCCCCATTGACACCCTCCTCCCCGTCCCCTCCCACCCCGTCCACAGCTTTGTTGTCTATGTCCATCAGTTTTAAAGAGAGAGGAGGGGAGAGGGAGAGAGAGATAGAAACATGGATGAGAGAGAACACTGATTGGCTGCCTCCTGCAGGCCCCCTACTGGGGATCGGGTCCAGAACTTGGGCATGTGCCCTGACTGGGAATCAAACCGGCGACCTCTTTGTGCATGGGTCATCATTCAGCCACTGAGCCACACTGGCCGGGCAAAAATTGTTTCTTTTAGTCCAGGACTCTTTATCACATTGAACTCACTACTGACTTCCTTTATAAAAGATTTTCAAAATGAGACTTTGAAGCATAGAATTTGTGCTTCTTAAATACACATGTTCTTCTCTCTCATATCTATGCCTTCTTAAATGTTATTTTAACTGCCCATGTGAGATGGGCAAAAGTAGGTTTACAGTGTGAGTACATGAAACCATCTATTCTTGCATTATTATTTATTAATTAGCGTATTGTATATTTTTATTCCAACTGTAAATCTACTTTTGTCCGCCCCTGTAACCTCTTCTACACCCTCCTCATCTAGCTAATTCCCACTTATCCTAAAGGTTCACAGACATCTATTTGCATAAATCATTTGTACTGGGGAAAAGACACATGTTTTATATGGGTGACTCAATTTTATAAGAGTGAATTAAAGTGAAGCTGTAAGCAGATAAAAGATAGTAAGTGAATCTTTCTAAGATTCTTCTTAGTGTGTTTCAAACCACTTCCGTTAGAATACAGTGTTATTTGGTAAGAACAGATGGGTTTTCAAACAAATATAGTCAATCTCCAGTATAATTTGGTAAATGCTGAATGATTAAGTTTTAAAATTGTGTACAGTGGGTTTCTCTATAATGTTCCCAAAACAGTCTTGTTTGGGAGTCAGTCCCTGCTCAATGAATATTACCTATTTACATTTAGATTACAGAATTACCTGAAAATTTCTATATACCTCATATGCTGCATTAGATGTTTTATCAATAACAAGATATATTCAGGAAAAAAAAATGACGGTGGAGTGAATGGAAGCTACACAGATCATCTCCCAGGACCAAACTGGAATTACAACGAAAATAAAGACAAATCATCAGGAAGGGGCAACTGAAAGGCAGCTTGGAGGACCACATAACCAGGGACACTGACTCAATTCTGGTAGGCTTGCGAGGACGCGAGAGGGGGCTGGGAGCCCACAGTACACAGGGGCCTGGGCTGGGACCTGGGGCAGCCCCAGCTGGGACCTGCAGCCTCGGCTGGGACCTGCTGCGGCCTCCAGACCAGCAGCCACGGCTGGGACCTGCGGCCTCGGCTGGGACCTGCGGCCTCGGCTGGGTCCTGCGGCCTCGGCTGGGTCCTGCGGCCTCGGCTGGGTCCTGCGGCCTTGGCTGGGTGCTACGCACTCTGCTGGAAACTGGGAGCAGCACCCTCGGGTTAAAATCCCAGGCAGCTTCACGGCACAGAGCCCGGACAGAGGCTAATTGGCAGCAGCCACTCACCTTGGGCTCCGGCAGAGGGAGGGCAGACTGGACTGGAACTGTGTGTGGACACTCGGGATTTGGAAGGTGCTCAGAGCTTTTGCTGAGCGCAGCCACGCAGGACGGTGGTCATCTGACTCCTTCCCAGGGTCCTGGGGAGAGGCAGCAGCCACTCCCTCGGAGATTCAACCCCACCCTGTGGCCATTGAAATGCTAATTGAGGCCCATTAACAACCAGTATCTGCCCCACCCTCGGGAAATCCTCTTACACTGAGCACCTGAGAGAGTTTTTCAGTCAACTCAGAAACCAAGGTTCTTCAGGTGACCTCTACTAATAGCCTCCAGGCAAAAACACTAGAGGATAACTACCATTCCCTGGGCTAGCAACTCTAACCAGGAAAGTTAAGACTTGACACTGGTGGTTAAAGTGGGTCCTCCCTGCCTCATCCAAACCCAGGAGAGGGAGCCACAAACAGCAGAACACCAACACCCACAGGGAAAATTTGTCAGGCTCCAAAGCCCACTGTGATAGCCACAATGGTGAAAAACAAAAACAAAAGCCAAATGAAAGAACAAGAGACCTCTGACGAAGATGAGATGAATGAGGTGCAGTTAAGCAAGTTGACAGAACTAGAATTCAGAGCCATAATCTTGAGGAAGCTCATCAGCATGTGTAAGGACATGAGCACCATGAGTAAAGACATAGAAATGTTGAAAATCAACGAGTTAGAAATTAAAAACCACCAAGAAGAAATTAAGAATGACATATCAGAAATAAAAAACATTGGAAAGTCTAAATATCAGAGGAGAGGAAGCTGAGGACCGGATCAGTGAATTAGAAGATAGGGTAGAAAAAAATCAACCAATCAGAAAACCAAAAGGAAAAAATAATTAAAAAACAAAAAAACAGCTTAAGAGAACTGTGGGACAACTGGAAACGTAATAACATGCGCAACATGGGAGTCCCTGAAGAAGAAGAAAATGAGCAAGGATTAGAGAATATATTTGAAGAAATAGTGACAGAAAACTTCCCTGATTTGGTGAAGGAAGAAGGCATTCAAGTTCAAGAAGCACAGAGAGCCCCAAGTAAGAAGAACCCAAACAGGCCCACACCAAGACACATAGTAATCAAAGTGCCCAAAATTCAAGACAAAGATATAATCCTAAAAGCAGCAAGAAAGAAGCAACAGGTTACCTACAAAGGAACCCCCATAAGGTTCTCAGCTGACTTCTCAACAGAAACACTACAGGCCAGAAGGGAATGGCATGAGGTAATCAAAGTCATGAAAAACAAGAATCTGAATCCAAGAATACTCTACCCAGCAAGGCTATCATTCAAAATAGAAGGTCAAATAAAGAGCTTCTCAGACAAAAAAAATACTAACAGAATACATTAGCACCAAAACAGCACTGCGAGAAATGTTAAAAGGACTGCTGTAATTAGCAGGAGAAATAGGAAGAAAAATTTAACCACACTAAACAAAAATGGCAATAAATAAGTACATATCAATAATCACCTTAAATGTAAATGGATTGAATGCTCCCATAAAAAGACACAGAGTAGCTGATTGGATAAGAAAGCACGACTCATCTATATGTTGTTTACAAGAGACCCACCTCACAGCAAAAGACTCACATAGGTTGAAAGTGAAGGGATAGAAAAAATTCTTCCAAGCAAATGGAAAGGAAAAATAATCTGGGGTAGCAATACTCATATCTGATAAAATACATTTCAAAAAGAAGGCCATAACTAGAGACAAAGAAGGCCACTATATAATATTAAAAGAATCTATCCAACAGGAAGATATAACCTTGATAAACATATAAGCACCCAATATAAGAGCACCAAAATATATTTAAAATCTTCTAGAGGACTTCAAAGGAAAAATTGAAAGCAATACAATCATAGCAGGGGACTTAAACACCCTGCTGACATCACTGGATAGATCCTCTAGACAAAAAATTAGCAAGGAAACAGAGACTCTAAATGAAGCACTAGACCAAATGGATTTAATAGATATCTACAGAGAATTACACCCCAAAACTACAGAATTCACATTCTTCTCAAGTGCACATGGGACATTCTCAAAGATAGACCACATGTTAGGACACAAACTAAGTCTCTACAAGTTCAAGAAGACTGAAATCATATCAAGCATCTTCTCAGATCACAATGGCATGAAACTAGAAATCAATTGCAACAAGAATGTGCAAAGATTTTGAACACATGGAAGCTAAACAGCACGTTATTAAACAATGAATGGGTTACCGAGGAGATCAAGGAAGAAATTAAAAACTTCCTGGATAACAATGAAAACGAAGACACAACAACACAAAATCTATGGGATGCAGCGAAAGCAGTTCTGAGAGGGAAGTTCATAGCACTACAGGCCTACCTCAATAGACAAAAAAAAAATCTCTAATAGACTATCTAACCTCACAACTTAAAGAACTAGAGATTAAACAAAAAGAAAACTCCAGAGCAAGTAGAAGAAAGGAAATAGAAAAGACCAGAGCAGAAATAAATGACAGAGTCCAAAAAAACAATTCAAAGGATCAATGGAACAAAGAGCTGGTTTTTCGAAAAGATAAACAAGATTGATGGACCCTTAGCTAGACTCACCAAGAAACAAAGAGAGAGAACCCAAATACACAAAATCAGAAATGAAAAAAAAAAAGAAGTAACAACTGACACCACAGAAATACAAAAGATTGTTAACAACTACTATGAACAATTATATGGCAACAAATTCGACAATCTAAGCGAAATGGACAAATTTCTAGAAACACACAGTCTCCAAAAACTGGACCAGGAAGAGATAGAAAACTTGAACAGACCAATAACAACAGAAGAAATTGAAGATGTAATCAAGACTCTCCCAGCAAACAAAAGCCCAGACCTGGATGGCTTCACGGGGGAGTTTTACCGAACATTCAAAGAAGAACTAATACCCATTCTCCTCAAACTATTTCAAAAAATTCAAGAAGAAGGAAGACTTCCAAACTCGTTTTATAAAGCCAGCATAATTCTAATTCCAAAACCAGAAAAAAACACTACAAAGAAAGAAAACTACAGGCCAGTATCCCTGATGAACATAGATGTCAAAATCCTGAACAAAATACTAGCAAATCGGATCCAGCGATACACCAAAAAAAATTATCCGCCATGACCATGTGAGATTCATCCCAGGGATGCAAGGCTGGTACAATATTCACAAATCAATAAACGTGATACACCACATAAATAAAATGAAGAATAAAAACCACATGATCATATCAATAGATGCCGAAAAAGCCTTCGACGAAATCCAGCATCCATTTCTGATAACAATGCTCAGCAATGTGAGAATAGAGGGATCATATCTAGACATAATAAAGGCATATATGAAAGACCTACGACCAATATCATACTCAATGGGCAGAAACTAAAAGTATTTCCCTTAAGAACAGTAACAAGGCAAGGATGCCCACTTTCACCACTCTTATTTAACATAGTACTGGAAGTCTTAGCCACAGCAATTATACAGGAAGTAAAAATAAAAGGGATTCAAATGGGAAAGGAGGAAGTGAAACTGTCATTATTCGCAGATGACATGATACTATATGTAGAAAACCCCAAAGACTCCATAAAAAATCTACTAGACTTAATAAATGAATTTGGCAAAGTAGCAGGATACAAAATTAACATCAAGAAATCGATGGCATTCTTATACACCAATGATGAACTCACAGAAAGCGAAACTAAGAAAACAATTCCATTTACCATTGTGGCAAAAAAAATAAGATACCTAGGAATAAACTTAACCGAAGAAATAAAGGACCTATTTGCAGAAAACTACAGGTCATGGAAAAGAAATAGAGGAAGATATAAAAAAGTGGAAGCACATACCCTGTTCATGGATTGGAAGAATTAATATCATTAAAATGTCCATACTACCCAAAGCAATCTATAGATGCAATGCAATCCCCATCAAAATACCAACAGCATACTTCACAGAATTAGAACAAGTACTTCAAAAGTTCATATGGAACACCAATCAGAAAGAATATATGTACCCCCATGTTTGTAGCAGCACTATTTACAATAGCTCAGATCTGGACACAGCCCAAGTGTCCATCAGTAGACGAATGGATAAAAAAGCTGTGGTACATATACACAATGGAGTACTACGCAGCTGTAAGAAAGAAAGATCTCTTATCCTTTGAGACTACATGGAAGGACCTGGAAAGTATCATCCTAAGTGAAACAAGCCAAACAGAGAAAGACAAGTATCATATGATCTCACTTATTGGTGGAATATAATGAACATAACACTCTGAGGAATAGGGTAGTCCCAGAGACGTGGAAGTGGGGTACAGACTGACAATCCCCAGAAGAGGGGGATGATGGGGGAGAGATAAACCACAGAACTTATATGCATGTATGCATGAACAATGTACATGGACAACAAACTGGGGAAAGGGCAGGAAGAGAAGGGGAGGGGGGAATCAGTGGGGTAAAAAGGAGAAACATCTATAACAAAAATTAATTAATAAAAAAGAAAAAAAAGAAAAGAAATGTAAAAAAAAAAGTTCATATGGAACCAAAAAAGACCTCGAATAGCCACAGCAACCTTGAAAAAGAATAACAAAGTTGGAGGGGTTCACATTACCAGATTTCAGGCTATACTACAAAACCACTGTAATCAAAACAGCCTGGTACTGGCACAAGAACAGGCATATAGACCAGTGGAACAGAACAGAGAACCCAGAAATGGACCCAAGGCAATATGCTCAATTAATATTTGACAAAGGTGGCTAGAGCATACAGTGGAGTAAGGACAGCCTCTTTAATAAATGGTGCTGGGACAATTGGACAGCTACATGCAGAAAAATGAAACTAGGCCATCAACTTACACCCTACACAAGAATAAAATCAAAATGGATAAAAGACTTAAATGTGACTCAGGAATCCATAAAAATCCTAGAAGAAACTGTAGGCAACAACATTGCAGACATCATACGCAGCAGAATTTTCACTCATACATCACCTAAGGCAACAGAAACAAAGGAGAAAATGAACACATGGGACTACATCAAAGTCAAAAGCTTCTGCACAGCGAAAGATACAATCATCGAAATGGAAAGGCAACCCACTGTATGGGAGAACATCATTGCCAATGATATATCAGATAAGGGGTTAATTTCCAATATATAGAGAGTGCTCATACAACTCAACAAATGGAAGACAAAGGGCCCATTTAAAAAATGGGCAGAGGAACTAAGTAGACACCTATCCAAAAGGACATACAAATGGCTAAGAAACATATGAAGAAATGCTCAACATCACTAATCATCAGAGAGATGCAAATTAAAACGACAATGAGGTATCACCTCACACCTGTCATAATGGCCGCCATCAACAAATCACAAACAACAACTGTTGGCGAGGTTGTGGAGAAAAGGGGACTCTAGTACACTGCTGGTGGGAATGCAGACTGGTGCAGCCACTATGGAAAACAATATGGTGTTACCTCAAAAAATTAAAAGTTGAACTTCCATTTGACCCAGTGATGAAATGGAATATACCCTAAGAAGCCTGAAACACCAATCAGAAAGAATATATGTACCCCCATGTTTGTAGCAGCACTATTTACAATAGCTCAGATCTGGACACAGCCCAAGTGTTCATCAGTAGACAAATGGATAAAAAAGCAGTGGTACATATACACAATGAAGTACTATGCAGCTGTAAGAAAGAAAGATCTCTTATCCTTTGAGACTACATGGAAGGACCTGAAAAGTATCATCCTAAGTGAAACAAGCCAAACAGAGAAAGACAAGTATCATATGATCTCACTTATTGGTGGAATATAATGAACATAACAGTCTGAGGAATGGGGTAGTCCCAGAGATGTGGAAGTAGGGTACAGACTGACAATCCCCAGAAGAGGGGGTGGTGGGAGAGAGATAAACCACAGAACTTACATGAATGTATGCATGAACAATGGACATGGACAACAAAGCTGGGACAAGGCAGGGAGGGAGGGGGAGGGGGGGATCCGGGGAGGGGGAAAGGGGCAACATCTGTAACAAAAATAAATTAATTAAAAAATAAATAAATAAGAAAGAGTATATCCAAAAAAATTAATAAATAACAAGATACATTCAAAATATAATACAGATGTAAAGGCTGGTATGTATTAAGCAGAATTTTCACTTAAAAAGGTTGAATCTGTATGTTGTAGTGAGAAATCACTTCTAATATCAAAACCTCCATGCAAGAGGACGCGATTTTCCATATGATGAGAGAATGCATCACAACCACACTAATGTTTTAATTAATGTACTGAGCTCATGTGTCATTTATGGAATAGTATGTATAGACTGTGGAATATAAGAGGGTTACACTCTTGCCCCAAAGAGGTAAACCAAACAAATGGAGGGATTTACCTGCACATGAACAGTTTTCACTAGTTCATATGACTTTGCTAGAGAGTTGCCCGTGCAATGTCAGGGCTTCTGAATACCTTCCCTATAGGGTATATTTAAAGGTTTATGCAAAAAGCTATACAGCAGTAATAATAAGCTAGACTCTTGCACCTCCACTGTCAAAAGAGCAATAAACTGTGAATATAACAACAAATATTTGGGAACTAAATGCCCCCAAATAACTTTTTAAAACTTTAAAGAATCTTTGACTAAAATGAAATTAAACCTTCCTTAAAATTTTACATAATAGAACTAAAAATAGATTATGGGAATAATAGGATTCCTGACACTTTCAGCTAACGTTGGATGCCTGATTATCTTATAGAAATTATATTTTACGTGACACCTTGTTTTGTCAGGCTCCCAACCAGAAAGTTAAAATATTAAGAAGTCATTTATGAAGGAAGGTGACTTATCTAAAAATATTTGCATTACACTTCCCACTGAACAAGAAGCCTAAGGAAGGATTCCAGTATCTTAGAAATAATACTTTGGAGAAAGCCAGATGAGAGTTCAGGTAGAACTCAACTGGTCTGTGCAGGCAACTGCTATACAATGTGATTTTTATAGTCTGTTTAAAATGTGTATATCCAAGCTTACTTACAGCAAGGTGTAAATGCTTGGGTGAAAGAAACTTCCCATGAATCTTTGTTTTCCTGGCCATATAACGTCACCCTCTAAAGTCTCCAGGAATTCCAATCGGTCATTCTTTGGGGCACCTTTTGTTGTTCTACAGTCACAATGGAATCTTAAAAACTTAGATGTATCACAGGAGAAGTCTCCCAGTCTATAACCAACTTCATTTTTTCTTCATGTAGTGATTCAGTGCTTGTTTAGACACTGGTTTTCCACTGTCTGTCCATTTTGTGCTGTTGTCTGCAATGTTTCTCACATGCTTACCTTTTTTGCTAGGACAACATGATCCTCATGTTGACCGATGGATTTTGATGGTAGCATCATTTTTTCCCAAAGCCCAGTGCTTGGTGACTCACTTCTTCCCTGTTATCCCACAGCCATTCCCTGGGATAAATGCCCAAGAACTTCCGAGATTCTGTCCATGCACTTATCCTATAATGAACCTACAGTCCTCACTCTTATCTCCCAGGCAGAACCAACACTTAGATTATATGCTGTGTGCACTGCACAACAGAAACTGGCTTAGGTGGTAGGTGAGGGAGCTGGAATTTAGCCCTGCTCCCTTAGCTAAGCATTGTGTCTTAGCTCTGGGCTGCATCCCCGGAGAGTGAGCACCTTTTTCTGACTTACACAGAAACCTTGTATAGGTCAGTCTAACGCCATTCTGGGTTAGGCACTGTCTCCTCAAGCTGCGCTAGGGTGGATTCTACTCTTGAATAATCCATTTAATTCCCTTAATGGCTCTTAAACAAAAGCTATTACGTCTTTCCTGCCACAACCCTTCCCTCATCCTCATAAGAAGGACCTAAACTTTAGAAACGAAGACCTGGTTGCTTTCCTGAGTGGTTGGGGAGATGAGGGAAATAAGGTCCAGCAGGGGAGTCCTACCTAGCAAATAAATCTAAAGCAAAGCATAGAGTGAAAAAGGGACAATAAAAATAATAACAACATATTACTCTGTGCCAAACTCATGTCCTCTAATTTAAACCTCACAACACCTGGGAGATAGAATTCTCATTTTACAGAGGAGAAAACAGGCACAGAGAGATGATCTGATATGTTTAAAGTCACACACTTAGTAATGATAGAATCTAGACTTGAAAGCAAGAATTTCAGTTCCACAGCCCGTGCAATTAACCACAACAGCACAACTCTAGGGCTTATGCTGTCACAAAGGTAACTACGGAAAACTGTTAGAAAGATTTGTCCTCTAAAAAGTGTTAAGTAGATGCAGCCACTTTAGAGGACAATTGGCACTTTCTCACAAAACTAAACATAATTTTGCTATACAATCCGACAATTACTCCCAGATATTTACCCATCTGGAATGTTATACCAACACAAAAACCTGCACGTGAATGTTTACAGCTTTAACCAAAAATCTCCCAAAACTAGAAACAATCAAAATATATATAAATGGATTTTAAAAAACCTGTGGCATATCCTTATAAATGAATATTATTTAGCAATTAAAAGAAATGAGTTACCAAGTAACAAAAAGATATGAATAAATTTTAAATGTACATTGCAAAGTGAAAAATATTGGTATGAAATGGTTATATATTATGTAATTCCAATTATAATTATATGACATTCTGGCAAAAGAAAAACTCTAGAGACAAAAAAGATCAGTGGTTGTGATTCAAATTATAATTATATGACACTCTGGAAAAGGAAAAACTATAGAGACAACACAAAGATCAGGGTTCAGGAGAGAGAAGATGAGAAAATGAAGCACAGGGCATAATATGTTAAGGCAGTGCAACTATTCTGTATGATACATGGTGGATATATGACCATTTGTCAAAGTCCATAGAACTTGACAGCACAGAGTGAACCTTAATGTAGGCAAATTTTTAAAATATCACATAGGAGGTCAGAGGATTCTGATTTCTGAAACTAGATGATGAAATTCCATTGGGTTCTGCCCCGACACTCACTTTTGGAGCCCTGACTTGTGATACATGCAGTCTGAGGCAGCCATATTGTGAGGAAGCACAGGTCACATGGAGAGGGTGGTGCTCCAGCTAACAGCCCTGGTTGAGGTCCCAGACAACAAACCAGCATCAACTGTCAGACATTTGAATGAAGATGCCTTTAGATGATTCCAGCTCCTGGTCATCAAGTTACCACTATCAAGACTCCCCAACTAAAGTCTCAGACATGCTGAAGAAGAGATAAATCATTCCTGCAAAGCTTGTCTGAATTCATGAGCTCAATAAAATTATTATTTTAGGTGTTACCTATTGAGCCACTATGGAAAACAATATGGTATTACCTCAAAAAGTTAAAAATTGAACTTCCATTTGACCCAGTGATCCCACTTCTAGGAATATACCCTAAGAAGCCTGAAACACCAATCAGAAAGAATATATGTACCCCCATGTTCATAGCAGCACTATTTACAATAGCTAAGATCTGCAAACAGCCCAAGTGTCCATCAGTAGGCGAATGGATATAAAAGCAGTGGTACATATACACAATGGAGTACTACGCAGCTGTAAGAAAGAAAGATCTCTTATCCTTTGAGACTACATGGAGGGACCTGGAAAGTGTCATCCTAAGCAAAACAAGCTAAACAGAGAAGGACAAGTATCATATGATCTCACTTATTTGTGGAATACAATGAACATAACACTCTGAGGAAGGGGGTAGTCCCAGAGACATGGAAGTGGGGTACAGACTGACAATCCCCAGAAGAGGGGGTGGCGGGAGAAAGATAAACCACAGAACTTATATGCATGTATGCATGAACAACGGACATGGACAACAAAGCTGGGGAGAGGGTGGGGAGGGAGGGGGAGGGAGGAGAAGAGAGGGGGAGGGAGAAATCAGTGGGGGAAAAAGGAGAAACATCTGTAACAAAAATAAATTAATTTAAATAAAAAAATTATTATTTTAGGACACTAAATATGGGGGTAATGTGCTATAAACACATAGTAATTGCAACAACTAGGAATAAATCTATATCAAGTGCTTCTAGAAGACACAGCAGGAGATTTAAATAAGTACAGAAAACATTGTGTAGGGATGGAGAATATGATCTCTGGTTTCAAATCCTGACTCTCTCACTTACTTTCTATGTGAGAGTGAGCAAATTATCAAACCTCTCCACTTCTCAATTTCCTCATCAATAAAATGGGAATAATAAAAATAACCTAAAAGACTATTATAAGAATAAACACTTAGACTAGTGTCTGACATGTAGTAAGCACTATACATGTATTGCTTTGTGGTTATGGTTGTTGTTATTATTATTTCAAAATGTGTCACATCTCCCCTAAATTAATCTACAAATTTATCATGATCTGAATGAAAATTTTCACAACTTTCATTGCTCACTATTTATATCAGAAAGTTGGAGTTTTTGTGGGGGATAATAATCTAGAAACACAGGACACTTTAAAAGTAAATTACAGCCCTGGCCAGTGTGGCTCTGCGGTTAGAGCATTAGCCTGTGCACCAAACTGTGGCAGGTTCATTCCTGGTCAAGGGCACGATCCTGGATGCAGGTTAGATCCTGGCCAGTTGGGGTATGTTGGGAAGCAACTAATCAATGTCTCTCTTCTCTCTTCTCCTCTCTTCCCTTTCCTTCCCTTCCCTTTTCTTTTCTTTCTCTGTCTCTCTCTGTGTCTTTGTTTCTCTCTCTTTCTCCCCGTTCCCTTACAGTCTCTCTAAAAATCAACGGAAAAAAATATCCTCAGGTGAGGTTTAACAAAAAAAGAAAGTAAATTACAAAAAATCCTACGGATTGTGTTTTAGAGACATGCCCCTTGTCTACTTCCAAAACTTAGATTAAAAATAAATGGGTTTTCAAAATCTATAAATATATACCCAAACTAAAGGATGACTTTCTGGGTGTATGTGGGAGAGTCATCTTAGCTCTTTGGTTCTTCATACTGTCATAATTGGCAGGAATATGGTTCCCCACCTGATGAAAAAAGAACCTTCAGGAACATATCAGAGTTAACATCACTATTAGCACTATTACACATTATTTAATTACTGATATTCAGCAGTTACATGAAAGAACAGAATGTAGATCTGGAGCAGATCACTGAAACTATTCAATTACACAAATAAGGAAAAATATCCAGAGAGTAGAATTCTAGGTCTAAAATCCCCGTGTACTATCCAGCAGTTCTGTTTGCTTGATGTCTTTCCTTGGGGAGAACAAAAAGCCTACAGAGCACAGCTCCGTTTAGTTCTCTAAACGTAACTACAAACAGGACAGAGCAACAAAGCAAGAGGGTCCCTAGGATGCAGTGTACTCAGGTCTTATGCCTCATATTGCTACTGTAACAAATGCAAGTCCCCATGGCACTTCATTTAATCTTCAAAATTATCCCATACAGTTTTCCAGTAGCATTAACATTACAAGGCAGTAGGTCACCATGCTTAGCTATACTAAAACATTAAAAGATTTCAAATCATGATTAACAAGCTCACTTCCTCAGAATAAGTATAAGCACTGTACTATTTAAATGATATACTTATGAAAAATTATGAATTTGCCCTGTTGTGCTATACTTTCAAGTTGTCTAAAATTGGGAGTATTTGCCACATGGAGCTGTTTCTCCAATACATTCTGAGGAGCAAGATTTTTCCTGTATCTCAGGAAGTTCAAGGCAACATGGAAAGGAGCTCAGGAGAAGAAATGGACTGAGAAATTGTAATTTTCAAAAAGACATACCACTTTTATTTTTATAAAAAAGCACATAATTCAGATCAAACCAAGGCTTTAGAAACCATAATTTCATCCTTAAAATAAAAAGTTATAGTTATTTCTCTGGGATTGGGGTAAAACAGAGTTAATCACTTGATTTGTTGCCCCCTATGGAGGTACATAAATGATTAAAATATTTAAATCTTAAATGTATTGACTTCATGTTAATAAAAGGTTTTCTCGGTAATCTGGTGATGATGCTTTGGTAGGGACCATCTGCCACGTAAAGTGCCATTGCCAAGGGCAGAGAGCTGGTACATTAAGTCTGCGCTATACAATAAACGCCTTTCCCAGCTTCATTTCCTCAGTGGATGCTTTTAGGAGGCGACACAGAACCCAGTGCAACGCAGCAGAACCCGTGTCCAAAGTTCACCCGTGGAAGCAAAGGTTTCCGGATGAGCAGATGAGGGGTCAGAGGTGACGCAGCTGGCCAGGCTCTCTGGAGCGGAGCGAAGCATTGCTCCTGCCAGCGTCAGGGCCGCCTGGCGGTTTGCCTCCCTGGCAGGCAGAAGGGCCGTCCAGCATGGACGTAAAATGGGAAGACATAAGTGAGGGAGGGAACAGGGGAGAGGTTGTATTAACACACAGGGAAAAGAACTCAGAAGGAAAATGGCCAAACAAATGCTTCATGTCTGACAGAGTGTTTCTCTGCAACAAGCACTTCTTAATCCTCTACTGCAGGTTCCACCATCTCCAGCTACAGAGCTACTGGCTCAAAATTCATTTCAGCTCAATACTTACTGGAAAGAAGGAAACACAAAACATCACTGAAAGTCATCAATGATGTGAATTTTGTTATTGTTTGATTTACTGAAGATACACACGTGGCTGTTAATAGTCATAAGAAAATCTTATTCAATGAAACTTAGGGTTTCAATAAAATATATTCTTCAGTTCCAGGTAAACAGCAGGGGGAAAATTGCAAAATTCAGAAGTCATATAAAATGAGCTTTATTTTTTTTTTTTTTTTTTTTTTTTTATCCTCACCTGAGGACATTTTTCCATTTTTTGGTTCAGATAGAGCGGGAGGGAGAGAGAGAGAGAGAAACATCAACGTGAAAGGGACACATCGAGTGGTTGCCACCCACACGACCAACCAGGGCCGGGGACAAACTGCAACCGAGGTACGTGCCCTTAGCGGGAACCGAACCCGGGTCTCTCTGGACCGCAGGCCAACGCTCTAACCGCTGAGCCAAACCATCCAGGGCTAAAATGAGCTTTAAAGGAAGCAGCTAATAAATTTTTCTTTAATGGAATTGTTGTAATGTAAGTAAGAGAGGGGAATTCAAGCAGTGGTGCATTCAGCCAAAATCATATTGTTTGATTTATTTATGTGTATAACTTTTATGCTATTTTTAGGGATTTGAGTAGGGATGAAAAATTGCAAATGATCAGTCTTCTATTTTCACTCAGGACCCATAAACCATTTAATCATTTAAAAAATAAGTTTTTAAAAAATTTCATTGGCAATCTTTATATTAATTTATAAAACTCTCATTCTTTGAATATACCAAATGCCTACATAATGTAAGCCTTCAGCATGAAGTATATAATTAGATATCCAAATAAACTGTATGGAGTAGCCTTAGATGAAAATATTAAAAATTATTCCCTCAGTTCTTATTTTCAACTTTTCCCTAGATTAATATATACCCCTACAGTTGTTAAAACATTTCAGATCTTTTCACCTTCCTTCTCCAATCTATCACTTCCTCTCTCCCCAGTGGAGGTCTTTTTCATTTTAATAAAATGGCAGCCAACTTAAATGATATATGATCAAAAATAAACCAAGTGATCTCATAAGAAACACATGGAAATTATTTTATAGCTGCAGACTTGTTGGGCATTACATTTAGGACAAATACTTCCTTAGTCCTAGTCTCCTTGGGGATAACATAGTTGAATCAGAATTCTAGGAATCCATTCTTGTACATGTAAAAAACACACACATAAAATGGTCTACACCTTTAGCTGAGGGAGAAGCACATACGACTTACACTGTCTCACATGGTTACTCTCCAGACCATGTTGTCTCATGTCAACAATAATTATTTATATTAAAATGAATATTTAAGATGCAAGGTTTATCTGCATGATGCAAGAAGATAAAATGCATTCATGTTTCAGTTGGTTAGTTTCATGGTTAGCAAGGTGTTATTACAGGAAGCAATTGTGTCTTGATCCATTCCTTAACCTAAACCAGGGAGCTACAATAAAATAAAAAGAATTCTAATCTGTGTCCTCCCCAGAATATTCCTGTGACTAGGGTAAAGCTATTTTTCTCACTATTTCCTCACCTGAAAAAAGATAAAAGCCTTTTAAAAAGCTGAGCCTTTTTCTCAGCAGGCATTTTGAGAAACCTGTTCTACTAGAAAAAGACAAAGGGCCTAACAGAAGCTTCAGAGAAGGGCCAGGCAACAAGCAGATGTGAAGACCCAACATGTGGACTCTAGAGCAACATGCCAATAGCTTTGTGGCTTAAGAATAGCTTTAGGATGAGTTAAATTTTATATAAAATAATGACTGACAATACTTAAAAATACTACTCAAAATAAGTTATATTCTAAATAATATATTTCAATAATTACTCTAATATTAAGAATAGATATGTATGAATATCAGTAAAAATATTTTTATTTTAAAACAGCAGCTAGAAAATAGGAAATCATATGATGGTGTTTGCATTAGTAAAGATGCAATGTGAGTCCTGGCTAGGTAGCTCAATTGGTTAGAGCATTATCCCAATAGGCCAAGGTTATGGGTTTGATCCACAGACCGGGCACATACAATAATCAACCAATGAATGCATACATAAGTGGAACAACTAATTGATGTCTCTCCCCCTCTAAAGTCAATAAATAATTTTTTGTAAAAAAAGATGCAATGGAGAAGAACCGAAATGGCGGCGAAGTGAATGGAGCGACACAGACCATCTCCCAGGACCAAACTGGATTTAAATGAAAATAAAGGCAAATCGTCAGAAAGGTGCAACCGAAAGACACCTTAGAGAACCACATACCCAGGGACACCGACTCAATCCTGGTAGGCTTGCGAGGACGTGAGAGAGGGCCGGGAGCCCACGGTCCTCAGTGGCCTGGGCTGGGACCAGGGAACTCGGCAGGGGAAAGTTACTGCTACTGCCTCCCTGGCGACCCTGCATGGGCCCTGGGAACTCTGTTGCCTGCTAAGCCCTCGACTGGTGCCGCACGGACTCGCAGGGACCAGGGGACTCGGCGGGACGCTGCTACCAAGGCTGAGTCCCGCGAACTCTGCGTGCTAAGCCCTCAGCTGGTGCCTCAGGGACTCGCGGGGACCAGGGGACTGTGGTAGACGCTACTGCCACCTCTGCAGTGTCCCGCTACCGCGGCTTAGTCCTGGGGCTTCTGCTTAGTGAATGCCCTTGGCTGGAGCCCCAGCTGGGCCTCCCCTGGCTGGAAGCAGCGCCCTCGGGTTAAAGTCCCAGGCAGCTCCACGACGCAGAGTCCGGACAGAGGCTAAATTGGCAGCAGCCACTCACCTTGGGCTCCGGCAGAGGGAAGGCAGACTGGACTGGAACTGTGTGGGGACACTCAGGATTTGGAGGGTGCTAAGAGCTTTCGCTGAGTGCAGCCACGCAGGACTGTGGCCATCTTACTCCTTCCCAGGGCCTTGGGGAAAGGCGCGGACCCTACCTCAGAGATTCAACCCCACCTAGTGGCCATTGAAATGCTAATTGAGGCCCATTAACAACCAACAGCTGCCTCACTCTCAGGAAATCCTCTTACACTGAGCACCTGAGGGAGTTTTTCAGGCAACTCAGAAACCAAGTTTCTTCAGGTGACCTCTACTAATAGCCTCCAGGCAAAAAAAGCTAGAGGATAACTACCATTCCCTGGGCTAGCAACACTAACCAGAAAAGCTAAGACTTGACGGTGGTGTTTAAAGTGGGTCCTCCTTGGCGCATCCAAACCCAGCAGAGGGAGCCACAAACAGCAGAACACCAACACCCACTGGGAAAATTTGGCAGACTCCAAAGCCCACTGTGATAGCCAAAATCGTGAAAAACAGAAACAAAAGCCAAATGAAAGAACAAGAGACCTCTACGGAAGATGAGATAAATGAGGTGCAGTTAAGCAAGTTAACAGAACTAGAATTTAGAGCCATGATGTTGCGGAAGCTCAACAGCATGTGTAAGGACATGAGCACCATGAGTAAAGACATAGAAATGTTGAAAATAAACCAGCTGGAAATTAAAAACCAACAGGAAGAAATGAAGAATGACATATCAGAAATGAAAAACACATTGGAAGGTCTAAAAAGCAGAGTAGGGGAAGCTGAGGACCGGATCAGTGAATTAGAAGACAGGCTAGAAGAAATCAACCAATCAGAAAACCAAAAGGAAAAAACGATTAAAAAACAGGAAGACAGATTAAGAGAACTGTGGGACAACTGGAAACGGAATAATATTTGCATCATAGGAGTACCTGAAGAAGAAGAAAATAAGCAAGGGTTAGAGAATATATTCAAAGAAATAGTGAGAGAAAACTTCCCTAATTTGGTGAAGGAAGAAGGCATTCAAGTTCAAGAAGCACAGAGAGCCCCAAGTAAGAAGAACCCAAACAGGCCCACACCAAGACACATAGTAATCAAACTGCCAAAAATTCAAGACAAAGAGAGAATCCTAAAAGCAGCAAGAGATAAGCACAGGTTACCTACAAAGGAAACCCCATAAGGCTCTCAGCTGACTTCTCACAAGAAACACTACAGGCCAAAAGGGAATGGCATGAAGTAATCACGGTCATGAAAAACAAGAATCTGAATCCAAGACTATTCTACCCAGCAAGGCTATCATTCAAAATAGAAGGACAAATAAAGAGCTTCCCAGACAAGAAAAGGCTAAGGGAATACATTAGCACCAAACCAGCACTGCAAGAAATGTTAAAAAGACTGCTGTAATTAGCAGGAGAAATGGGAAGAAAAATAGAACCACACTAAGCAAAAATGGCAATAAATAAGTACATATCAATAATCACCTTAAATGTAAATGGACTGAATGCTCCCATAAAAAGACACAGAGTAGCTGATTGGATAAGAAAGCATGACTCATCTATATATTGTTTACAAGAGACCCACCTCACAACAAAAGACTCACATAGATTGAAAGTGAAGGGATGGAAAAAAATCTTTCAAGCAAACGAAAAAGAAAAAAAAGCTGGGGTAGCAATACTTATATTTGATAAAATAGATTTCAGAATGAAGGACATAATTAGAGACAAAGAAGGCCACTACATAATATTGAAAGGATCTATCCAACAGGAAGATGTAACCTTAATAAACATATATGCACCCAATATAGGAGCACAAAAATATATTAAAAAACTTCTGGAGGACTTCAAAGGAGAAATCAATAGCAATACAATCAGAGCAGGGGACTTCAACACCCCGTTGACATCACTGGATAGATCCTCTAGACAAAAAATTAGCAAGGAAACAGAAACTCTAAATGAAGCACTAGACCAAATGGATTTAATAGATATCTACAGAGAACTACACCCCAAAACTGCAGAATTCACATTCTTCTCAAGTGCACATGGCACATTCTCAAAGATAGACCACATGTTAGGGCACAAACTAAGTCTCTACAAGTTCAAGAAGATTGAAATTATATCAAGCATCTACTCAGACCATAATGGCATGAAACTAGAAATCAACAGCAAGAAGAACATACAAGGACATTTGAACACATGGAAGCTAAATAGCATGTTATTAAACAATGAATGGGTCAGAGAGGAGATCAAGGAAGAAGTCAAAAACTTCCTGGAAACCAATGCAAATAAAGACACAACAACACAAAATCGATGGGATGCAGCGAAAGCAGTTCTGAGAAGGAAGTTCATAGCACTAAAGGACTACCTTCAAAAGCAAGAAAAATTTCTAATAGACTATCTAACCTCACAACTTAAATAAAAAGAAAACCCCAGAGCAAGTAGAAGGAAGGAAATAGTAAGGATCAGAGCAGAAATAAATGACATAGAGACAAAAAAAAAAAAAACAATTCAAAGAATCAATAAAACAAAGAGCTGGTTTTTCGAAAAGATAAACAAGATTGATGGACCCTTAGCTAGACTCACCAAGAAACAAAGAGAGAGAACCCAAATACACAAAATCAGAAATGAAAGAGGAGAGATAACAACTGACACCACAGAAATACAATAGATCGTTAACAACTACTATGAACAATTATATGGCAACAAATTCGACAATCTAAGCAAAATGGACAAATTTCTAGAAACATAGTCTCCCAAAATTGGACCAGGAAGAGATAGAAAACTTGAACAGACCAATAACAACAGAAGAAATTGAAGATGTAATCAAGACTCTCCCAGCAAACAAAAGCCCAGACCCGGATGGCTTCACGGGGGAGTTTTACCGAACATTCAAAGAAGAACTAATACCCATTCTTCTCAAACTATTTCAAAAAATTCAAGAAGAAGGAAGACTTCCAAACTCGTTTTATGAAGCCAGCATAATTCTAATTCCAAAACTAGAAAAAGACACAGCAAAGAAAGAAAACTACAGGCCAATATGCCTGATGAACATAGATGCCAAAATCCTGAACAAAATACTAGCAAATCGGATCCAGCAATACACCAAAACAATTATCCACCATAACCAAGTGGGATTCATCCCAGGGATGCAAGGCTGGTACAATATTCGCAAATCCATAAATGTGATACACCACATAAATAAAATGAAGAATAAAAACCACATGATCACATCAATAGATGCTGAAAAAGCCTTTGACAAAATCCAGCATCCATTTCTGATAAAAACGCTCAGCAGTGTGGGAATAGAGGGATCATATCTAGACATAATAAAGGCCATATATGAAAGACCTACAGCCAACATCATACTCAATGGGCAAAAACTAAAAGCATTTCCCTTAAGAACAGAAACAAGGCAAGGATGCCCACTTTCGCCACTCCTATTTAACATAGTACTGGAAGTCTTAGCCACAGCAATCAGACAGGAAAAAAAAATAAAAGGGATCCAAATTGGAAAGGAGGAAGTGAAATTGTCATTATTTGCAGATGACATGATACTGTACATAGAAAACCCCAAAGACTCCATCAAAAGTTTACTAGACTTAATAAATGAATTTGGCAAAGTAGCAGGATACAAAATTAACGTCAAGAAATCGATAGCATTCTTATTCACCAATGATGAACTCACAGAAAGAGAAACTAAGAAAACAATCCCATTTACCATTGCGGCAAAAAAATTAAGATACCTAGGAACAAACTTAACCAAAGGAATACAGGACATATTCACAGAAAACTACAGGTCATTGAAAAAAGAAATAGAGGAAGATATAAAAAAGTGGAAGCACATACCCTGTTCATGGATTGGGAGAATTAACATCATTAAAATGTCCATATTACCCAAAGCAATATATAGATTCAACGCAATCCCCATCAAAATACCAATGGCATACTTCACAGAATTAGAACAATTACTTCAAAAGTTCATATGGAACCAAAAAAGGCCTCGAATAGCCACAGCAATCTTGAAAAGGAAAAACAAAGTTGGAGGGATCACAATACCAGATTTCAGGTTATACTACAAAGCCACTATAATCAAAACAGCCTGGTACTGGCACAAGAACAGGCATATAGACCAGTAGAACAGAACAGAGAACCCAGAAATGGACCCAAGACAATATGCTCAATTAATATTTGACAAAGGTGGCAAAATTATATAGTGGAGTAAGGACAGCCTCTTTAATAAATGGTGCTGGGACAATTGGACAGCTACATGCAGAAAAATAAAACTAGACCATCAACTTACACCCTACACAAGAATAAACTCAAAATGGACAAAAGACTTAAATGTAACTCATGAATCCATAAAATTCCTAGAAGAGACTGTAGGCAACAACATTGCAGACATCATACGCAGCAGAATTTTTACTGACACATCACCTAAGACAACAGAAACAAAGGAGAAAATGAACACATGGGACTACATCAAACTCAAAAGGTTCTGCACAGCAAAAGATACAATCATCAAAACGGAAAGGCAACCCACTGTATGGGAGAGCATAATTGCCAATGATATATCAGATAAGGGGTTAATTTCCAATACATATAGAGTGCTCATACAACTCCACAAAAGAAGACAAAGAATCCAGTTAAAAAATGGGTAGAGGAACTAAATAGACACCTCTCCAAACAGGACATACAAATGGCTAAGAAACATGAAGAAATGCTCATCATCACTAATCATCAGAGAGATGCAAATTAAAACAACAATGAGGTATCACCTCACACCTGTCAGAATGGCCGCCATCAACAAATCATCAAATAACAAGTGTTGGCGAGGGTGTGGAGAAAAGGAGACTCTAGTGCACTGCTGGTGGGAATGCAGACTGGTGCAGCCACTATGGAAAACAATATGGTGTTACCTCAAAAAATTAAAAATTGAACTTCCATTTGACCCAGTGATCCCACTTCTAGGAATATATCCTAAGAACCCTAAAACACCAATCAGAAAGAATATATGTACCCCCATGTTTGTAGCAGCACTATTTACAATAGCTAAGATCTGGAAACAGCCCAAGTGTCCATCAGTAGACGAATGGATAAAAAAGCTGTGGTATATATACACTATGGCGTACTACGCAGCTGTAAGAAAGAAAGAAAGATCTCTTATCCTTTGAGACGACATGGAGGGACCTGGAAAGTATCATCCTAAGTGAAACAAGCCAAACAGAGAAAGACAAGTTTCATATGATCTCACTTATTTGTGAAATATAATGAACATAACAGTCTGAGAATGGGGTAGTCCCAGAGACGTGGAAGTACAGACTGACAATCCCCAGAAGAGGGGTGTGGTGGGGGAGAGATAAACCACAGAACTTATATGCATGTATGCATGAACAGTGGACATGGACAACAATCTGGGGAAAGGGCAGGGAGGGAGGGGGAGGGGGAATCAGTGGGGGGAAAAGGAGAAACATCTGTAACAAAAATTAATTAATAAAATAAATAAATAAAAATAAATAAATAAAAGATGCAATGTAGTATGATAGGAAAAATTTCATAAAATATACTAGAATAATTTAACAGGAAATGTGTAGAATTTCTATGAAGAAACAGAAGTACTGAAGCTAGCACAGAAAGATAATTAATATTTTGTATTTTATCCTAAATAGGAAGACTGAGACTACAAAGTTGTTTATTCTAGCCAAAGCAATCAATGCAATTAATGTACTCCTGGTCAAAATGTCAATGGGATTTATGTATTTTTTAAGACGACAAAATTATGTTAAAGACTAAATTAAAAAACTATTGAAAAGGAAGTCCGATGAATTAAGAGGCTTACAAGTGTTAAAACATGATATAAAAGACACAATAATAATTAAGTTACTAAGATATTTACAGAGTAATGGAATAAAATAAATCAGTGGAATAAAATGACTGAAAATTATTCTGTGCATGTGGGAAATGTGTCAATACAAACCAGTGGGGAATTGCTACCTTATGAGTCATAACACTTACCACCAGATTGTGAGTTCACAAAAGCTTGTCAGAGACACAGAGTTCAAATCATTATCTACATTTCTCTGGACTATGTAACTAACCCCCTACCATCATTTTACATGAAAGCCTCTTATTCTTCATGGAGGAATTATTCCAGTTACATGATTATGATGACCTTCTTCTTTGTCTTAAGATATGATCATATTTTTCTTTAAAAAACAATCATAGACTCATTTTTTAGTAATTATGTGATTAGTAACATTATTCTATTTGCAAATGATGTCTTTTTAAAAAAATCATGAATAGGGAGGAGGAAGAAGAGGAAGATCAAGAGGAGGAAGACAAGAAAAGATGGAGACAGAAGGAGGGAGGGAGGGAAGGAAGGAAGGAAGGAAGGAAGGAAGGAAGGAAGGAAGGAAGGAAGGAAGGAAGGAAGGAAGGAAGGAAGGAAGGAAATAAGTGTAAACACATCTACTGCCTTTTATTTGATTCACTGTAGTTCTTAAAAACTTTAATAATGAAGACTTTCAAAGAGAGACCACTTTTACATTATTGATAATGTGTTTTCTTAAAAGACAACAAAAGCACATATCTTAGGGACAAAGTTTACAGTGAAACCTTGGTTCTTGAACTTAATTCATTCCAGAAGACTCTTCAAGAAACAATTTGTTCGAAAACTGAATCATTTTTTCCCATTAGAAATCATGCAAATTGAATTAATTTGTTCCAGACCCCCAAATGATCCCTTGTCTTAACCTTTCTTATATACAGTACATGTCTAATGTCCTGTTTAATCTATAAACAAACACTTATTTTCTTAAATTTATCAAACCACCCCTACTAGCCTTAAACCATTTTCAGCACTCAGTCCAGGGGTGTCTTTCAGCAGGTCAGGAAGTGTAGGCAGCATCTTTGCTCTTTTACAAATCACTGCCTCTGAAATGCTGTCACAGGCTAACTGCTTTTCCTTTATCCAAATCAACAAATTCTTCTACCTCTTCAATTGCCTGTGATCTTTTTTTTTTTTTCAGACCCTTAGCAACATTAGCACTCTTGATGGCCTCTTTATGTTTTTAAATTGTGCTAATCATCCATTTTGCCAGCAAGAAAAGCAAAAACCACACAAAAATACTCACAGCACAATTTCCTCAGATGTTAACAAGGCAAGGTTTAGCTGTAAACTGACTCATACTCCTGCAGTCTCTCCTTTGTTTGTGGCTTAAGAGATGCTTTTTGTCATGCTGGTGTCGGCATGAAAGGGTTGTCAGGTGGAGCACTGAAGTTAATGGAGGCATTTTTCTGTGAACATCTTGGTCAAAACCAAATTGTTCCAGGTGGGAGATGTTCAAGAACAGAGGTTTGACTATAGTGCAAAAAAACCTTTGCCTGTGGTTGTACAACTCTCATTTCAGAAGAATTAAAAGTGATACTTAATTTTCACAATTGTCACAGAAAACAAGACTTCTAGAACTAGATCAGCAAGCCTGAATGCTACATTAGCGGCTATGTGAACCTTGAAATAAAAATAAAACTGGGTTGTATGTAATATTAAGAGTTTCTTCTTTTAATACTAAAAAAGTTAGCAAACATAAATAATATCTAAAACTCAGGTCTTCATATTGAATATAAACTTTATATTGTTTAAAATTGTATCAGTCATTATTGGTAGAGCATGTTAATAGGATGCTTTGAAAGTGTTGCATTATTATTGACATATATAGAGAAAATACCAGTACATAACTTTTATGTGCTCTTTAAAAAACAGTTTGATTTGATACCATTGTAATTTAATTCTTGGTTCAGCTCCTGAGCTGCTGGGACTCGTGGAACCCCTGCTGCAGGGAGCGCGCACTCTCTCGCTCCCCTGCATTCGCCCACGTGGCCCACAGCCCTGTGAACCCCACACACAACGGACTAATGGACTACAACTAGCCTGATGCTTTACTGGACCCAGTTTCAACACGAAAAGGAAACTTTGGACACTAGCTTTGCTTCTAGGTTTACTGAAACCCCAGTTATACTTCTTCCACCACTGGATTAACGGAAATGGGACTTTGGAAACCCAAGGATGTGATTCCATGGAAATGAAGCTTTCTACCACGTCTCATCCACCCAAAGGGGCCTCTGGAAATGCTTATTCCAGCGGTACCCCAAGAACCTTATTTCCACTAGTAATGGAGAAAGATCATCCCTGCATTTTATCCATACCAAGAGATTCACTTGGTAAACTATTTATAAAATGTTCCAATGTGAAAAAAGGACTATGTCATTACTTCAGCTCTGTTATAAAATACCTACAAATGCAGTAGGTAGAAATACTGTCAGTAGCAAATCCTTAGGAAAAAAGTGTTTTAATCATGAATCTTTTTGCAAATAAATAATATTGAATTGTATGAATTCCTAAGAAACCAAATTTGCCCATTAGGTTATCTTAATCCACAGGCTTCCTTGAATGCAAACCATGGCTTTCTATTTTTAATAAAACTCAAAGAAAAAAAATAGTAAGATTTTTATGTGTTGTATTTCAGTTAGCCTTCTGAACCAATAGCCATATTCACAGTTCTTTTTAGTCCTGTTTCTTAATATTGCTATATTTCTTTGTTTTCCCATAGTCTTTCAACTTAGTTATTGGTATCTTGAGTCCATCAAGCTTTGGGGGAAAAAGTCACACTCCTCAATCATTTTGTCCATTTGTAATGATTAAATGGTATCACACTGTCAGAAGTTTACTCCAAGACATCTTAATTCATTCAGAAGTTCTAAACAATTTCAATAGCCATACACCTTAATTTGATTGTTGTCAGTAGGCCGAATTTCAATCAGCCCTTCTGACTCAAAATGCTTCTCAGTTTCAGTTTTACTAGTTGGAGTCCAAAAACAGTTGCCTCTTCAATTCTACAAGACCTTGGATTTATGCACTCTATTTCCATCCATTTCTACTTTCAAGCCAATTATTTTCTAATCCTATATGTTTCATATAACTTGTGCTAAATGCAGCCACCATCCCTGAAACACTAGTAAAACTCTGTTTTTTAACCTTTCCCTAGAGCTACTAGTTCTTTAACTACATTATCTTGTTTTCACATCGCCATAAACAATTTTCCAACTCCTTTTCCACAATATAAGATAGACTGCCATCCTTCTAGCATCCAGAAATAGTTTCTTCATTACCCAAAAGCTAAGTCAATGTTACATATTTAGACTTATGACATCCCCCTTGGGTAAAAAATTATCTATTAGAATATGCTAGAATATACTGCAGTAACAAACAAAATCTCATGCCTTGTCACATAAAAATCTATTTCAGGTCCAAGGTGGATTAGCAAGGGCTCTGTTCACTGAGCTTCTCAAAGACCCAGAACAATAGGGATTTAACTTTGAAATACACTTTTAAGATTTCTATAGCAGAAAGAAAGTAACATAGAAAACCATGCACAGGTTCTCAAGAGTGTTCACAAGGAAGCAATATACATCACTAGCCTAAAGCAAGTTATATGGATCTACCCAATACCGACGGGGACATAAGTGCTACCTTTCCATCCATGCAGAAAGAAGACAGCTAGAAATAGTTGGTGACCAACAATAGTAATTCCACAGGCATTTGGGGAGGCAGCATTAAATAACTGTTTTTACCTTTTTATTATTATTGTAATTTTGCTAATGCAACACTTTCAAATGATGTGACTATAAAAGGGGTGAAATGGCAAAAACAATATTGAATTCCTCAAAAAAGGCATGTATATCCAGTATAAGATACTCAAGTTATCAACTTGAACTGTCAGACAAAATCACAAATTCAGAACAATAAACAGCAAATGTCAAAGTTTTAAAAAAATTATTAATATGCCCCTATATCCTTGTCTAAAATATAATAATAACCAATGATGTAGAAGAATAAAATATATCTAATTATTTGCTGAAAAAAGATGAGGTGGATTGTTTCTATATAATTCTTTCAAATACTTATAATTTAGACTACCTTCAGATAACATACTACTATTTACACAGCATTCAATCAGTAACTTAATTACAAATATATAGTCACATTCTTTAGTGTTTTCATAAATAAAATACTGTACAGGGTAGTAATTGCTTATATACATCTTTTATCTATTCCTGTGAAGATTATAATTCACACAAAAGCAAAGTATGCAACGAACTAATCTCAAGTTTTTGAGAGCTCCTCAATGTATCATTTTTAATAGATGTTAATGGTAATAAACTGTTTTGAACTATTGGACTTCAAAACAATGAGGTATACCATGGCTACATGCAATAAACAGATATTTAAAATTATTTCCAAAATCTTACATTACCATATCTTACAAGTCTTGCTTTAAAAAATACCTTGAAATTCTAAAGCAAGATTTCTATATCTTTTTATATAAAAATGTTATATAAAATATTTTTAAACATTTAAGAAAAATATTTAAAGCAATTATGCTTGATTTTTCTCAAAACAATAAAAATAAAATATTGTACTTACATCCAACTGGTAGAAAGAAATAAAATATCTATATCTTTTCAGTTTCCTTATAAAATTTATATCAAACGAAGTGCTCAGGTTTAGGAATCTTAAGGAAACGGGCCTCTCTTTATCTACCGTGTTTAGAGTGCACTGGAGAAAAGTAAAATAATGTAGAGTTTTCCGTCAACATTGCCAAGGCCCTGGAGTTGGTTCTATGGGCATGAAAAGTCCCTACTCAGAAGAGGTTTATATCTAGATGAGTAAATGAGACCTGAAAATGCAACCAAGAATAAAAAATAAGAATAGGAGGCAGCTCATAAATATATTTGAAATAAAGAGTAGAAAAATAAATTACAGAAAAAGCTTTAGAGGAAGACTGAAGATAATAGATTGTATGTACCTAAAAAAAAAAGAGGAATTTACCAATATATCTGAACTCTATCCTGAATAACTAAATTTAAATAACCTTTTATTTCAATTACCAATTTTTACTCTAACTTTATTTTGAAAAAAATATAATTCAAATGATTCTTGATTGTACAGACTAATTAACTGATTTATGAATGTAAAATTTAAGACACATAATATTCAAGTAACCAATTTTGAGAATATTGGTGAATGTGGAATACTTAGTATTTGTATCTACCTCCAATTTCAAATTTTCTGAATAACAGAAAAATAAATTCTGAAAAACAATAAAAGATGACATAAGAACAGAAATGTTGAATATCTTAGAAGATGAAAAGCAGAAAGCCATGGATTAATGCAGAAATAACACCCACCATAAAACAATACCAGTTAAAAAATATTAGAGAGGCTAAATGGTTGAAGAGTGTTGAGGTCATGCAAATACATCACAGATAATATTTATAAAAATCAGTAAAACAACATAAAGGACAATTATTTAAATATACTATAAAGTATTTAAAACCAGACAGAAGCAGAAAATAGTTCAGCCTTTTAAAAACTGTAAATGAAAGAAATATGAATTTTGACTTCATGCCTTTTGGTTCAAAAGCACTATCAACCCCCACAGCTGCTGAAAATAATGTAGGGAAAAACTAGAAGCATTCAAGGTAAAAGTGCCACACACTGAAGTTCTGAGCAGAGAAAACAGCTAGAAATGTAAAGGGGAAATCCTGACAGTAAAGGAATTATAACAGGAAATAGACCAGAATTCAGAGCAGAAATTGTCCAATACCTGTCTGACAGAATGGTCAGAAACACAGCAAGAGACCATAAAGAGAGATCGTCTTGAAAGGTATAACTATGCAGAACCTGAGTCTAATGTTTTTCACAGGTGAGTACATTTCCCAACTGTGCACAGTCTGGTCACAGAAAGATTCAAGTTTCAGAATACAGAACCCAAAGATAGCAGAGCAGTTGGAAATTAATAAGAAATCCATAAAATTAGCTAGGTAAGTTCAGTAGCAGACCTGCTGTAGCTAAAAAAAAAAAAAAAAAAAAAAGAATCACTGAACTTAAAAAAAATCAATAGAAATTCTGTAATTCAAAGAACAAAGAGAAAAAGAGAACGGAACCTTGAAAATGGTCTAGCATGCCTGTAATTGGGATTCCAGAGAGAAAAAGACAAAGAAGTAGAATATTTAAAAATATATTTTCTAAAAATTTACAAATTTTGTAGAAGACTTTAATTCACAGATCCAGAAAGTTCAACAAATACCAGTCAAGATAAAAATAAATCTATTTTAAAGATAGAGAGGGATGTCATTATTATAAATGTTCAGGTATCAGGAAGATAAAACAATTATAAATACAGTAGTCCTGCCTTTTTCATGGTTTCACTTTCTGAGGTTTCAAATACCCACAGTCAACTGTAGTCTGAAAGTACTAAATTTCTCCAACCATGGACAACTGTTCCTGACATCCAGCCACTGACAGCATCATGACTTGACCCAGGATCGCCAGAAGCAGATGATCTTCCTGATGTATAGTGAGAAGGTCAATTGTAGCCTAACGCTATGTCACAGTACCTACATCATTCACTTCACTTTATCTCATCATATAAGCATTTTATCATCTCACATCATCACAAGGGTGAGTATAGTACAATAAGATTTTTTGAGAGAAAGAAAGAGACAATATTCACATAACTTTTATTATAGCATATTGTTATGACTGTTCTATTTTAGAAGTAGTTAATTGTTGTTAATCTCTTATGTGCCTAATTTATAAATTAAACTTTATCATAAGTATCTAAGTATAAAAGAAAAACATAGTGTATATATAGGACTCAGTAGTATCTTGGTTTCAGGCATCCACTGGGTGGATAAAAGGGCACTACTGTAACCAACAAAAGAGCTTCAAAACATATAAAGCAAAAACTGGAAGAAAAAGACAAATCTACAATCTTGGTTGAAGACTTTAACAAACTCTTCTTGGCAATTAACAGAACAACCATAAAGATCTGAGCAATACTGTCAACTACCTTAATTTACTTGACATGTAAAGAACACTATAATGCCACAAGTTCAGATTACACAGTCTTTTCAAGAACATATGAAATAGTAACCAAGATTAATTATATACTGGACCATAAAATTAGTCTTAATATAATTTAAAAGATGAAAATCTTAAAATAGTATTTTCTCTGGCCAAAATTTAAATTAGAAATTAATAAAAATAAAACATCTAGAAAGCCTCAAATATTACAAATTAACTTCTAAGCAACCCTCAAGTTAAGATTGGAATCACAAAGGACATTAGCAAACATTTTTAATTGAATAATACTGAATTTACAACCCATCAAAATTTCAGGGATGCAGCTAAAGCATATTTAGAGAGAAATTTACAGCCTAACATGCTTAAGTATTAGAAAAAGAGAAAAGTTTTAGAACAAATCTTAGATCAAATCAAAGATCTCAGCTACCACACTGAGAAACTAGAAAAAGGGAAAATTAAACCCCAAGTGATTGATTTGGAATGTTAATCATTAATATTAATAATTCCTTAGCAAGTTATGATAATTAAGAGCAGATATTAATTAAATATAAAACAAAAATAATAGAGAAAACTCAATTAAACCAAAAGCTGATTTTTGAAAACAGCAATAAAATTGATAATTCTATCCAGCTTTATCAGGAAAACAATAGCAAAAAAAAAATTCAAATCACCAATATCAAAAATACAAGATGGGTCATTACCAAAAACCTTATAAATATTAAAAGTATAAGGGAATTTTAAGGTCAACTTTATCCTAATAAATTCAACAATTTAGTTAAAATAGAGAAATAGTATAAAAGACACCAGCAACCAAAGATCACTTGAGAATACATAACCTAAAACACCTGGGTCTATGAAAAATGTGAACAATCTTTCTATAGTGAAAACAACAGGCTTACCTTCCTGGGTAAATTTACCTTACAACTAAGAAAAATAAAATACCAAACATACATAAATTCTTCCATAAATTGGGGGAGCGAAGGGTATGGGGGACATTTCCCAGTCATTTTATGAAGCCAGCATTATCTAAAAAATAAAACTAGACAGAGACATTATAATAAAAGAAAATTAGAGACCAATATTCTTCATAAAAAATAGATGTAAAAATTATTTTTAAAATTTAGCAAGTCAAATCCAGGAAAATAAAAAATACATAATGACTAAGTAAGATTTATCCTAAGAAAACAAGGCTGGTTAGCATTTGGAAATCTACTTAAGTAATTCAATATATCCCATATATTACCAGGCTTAAAAAGAAATGATAAAAAAGGCATCTGATAAAACTGAACACCTATTAATTATTAAAAACTGTCCGCAAACTAAAAGAATAAGGTAACTTCATGGAAACAAGAAGCATCTACAAAAAAATCTATAGCTGACTACTTCCCCAAAGATTAGGAAAAAGGCAAAAACTCAGATATCAACTCTATTCAACATTACTTTGAAGGTGCTAGCTATTGCAATAAGGAAAGAAAAACAAATACAAGGCATCTGAATTTGAAAAGAAAAAAATAAAATCTGTCTCTGTTCAGACAACATGATAGTAATGTAGAGAATCTTAAGGAATGTACAAAAAGCTACTTACTAGCAAAGTTGCAGGATACAAGTTCAATATATAAAAATCATTGTATTTCCATATAGTAGCAATGAACTATTTTGAGATAACATTGTATTTTTTTTTTTTTTTATCCTCACCCGAGGACATTTTTCCATTTTTTGTACAGATAGAGTGGGAGGGAGAGAGCGGAAGGGAGAGAGAGAGAGAAACATCAATGTGAAGGGACACATCGAGTGGCTGCCACCCGCACGACCAACCAGGGCCGGGGACAAACTGCAACCGAAGTACGTGCCCTTAGCAGGAACCGAACCCGGGTCTCTCCAGACCGCAGGCCGACGCTCTAACCGCTGAGCCAAACCGGCCAGGGCAAGATAACATTGTAAATAATACCCATCAATAAGTGTGAGATACCTTGAGATAAATTTAACAAAATGTGTGCAAGACCTATACGTGTACATCTAAAACTACAAGACATAGCTGAGAGAAATTTGAAGGCTGAAGTAAAAACTTCCGGTTTCTGGCCTGACATATAAGAAGCTTGGGATTTGCTATTCCATTCAAACAACAAGTAAAAAGCTGAACAAACATAAAAAATCAACAACTCTTCTTAGGTCCATAAGAGAAGTCAGATCACAGGGCAAACCACTGCTCCCAAAATTATAGAGACCAACAGGCAAATACAGAAAATCACAACTTACCAGAGCAGACACCCACAAGCTGAAACCTCCACGGGAACTAGGCCAGAGCAGGAAGATCTGAACTGTAATTGATGAATTGCTTGAGGCTCAGTGTGGACAAGTCTGAGAGATTAAAAACCCCAGGAAGATCCAGTCATTGGGGAGAGGGGGAAACCCCCGACTTTTGTGAGTTGTACCTCCAGGAGCCCTACCAAGTCCTCACAGTAAACACTGAAGAAAAAATCCCCCTTGAGCAGGGAGAAGGGAAAATGAACCATTTACAAATATGTCAGAGAGCTCTGTTCTTTTTTTTTTTTTTTTTTTATCCTCACCCGAGGACATTTTTCCATTTTTTGTTCAGATAGAGCGGGAAAGAGAGGAAGAGAGAGAGAGAGAGAAACATCGAAGTGAAAGGGACACATTGAGTGGCTGCCACCTGCACGACCAACCAGGGCCGGGACAAACTGCAACTGAGGTACGTGCCCTTAGCGGGAACTGAACCGGGGGTCTCTCTCTGGACTGCAGGCCGATGCTCTAACCGCTGAGCCAAACCGGCCAGGGCAAGAGCTCTGTTCTTAACAGGGTCTGTCCTCAGGAGAAACTAGTTAACCAAAGCTTAATCAGCTGGGGTTTTATCAGAGCCTAATTGGACTGGAGTAAGGAAAATACCCAGCCCGGCCCACTCTAGCCTTGACTAGTCAGTGTATTGTGTGGGGCCAGGGCCAAGGAGAAGTCCTGTTTGGTCAGGCCCCTGGTGTCAGGGCCAAGGAGTTGGCTTATGTGTCGCTGAGATTGATAGATACAAGGGAATTAAGCAAACAAGTAAATATATTGTGGTTGGTGAAAGCCAGTTTTCTCGCTGTTGAAAAAAGGCATTTATAAGTATGAAAAAGGAAAAGGCTAGAATAAACCTTGTTGTTTTCATCAGAATTAAGGCAATCAGTGTAAATATTCAAGTTTGTTTTTTAAGATAGAGATGATAGATACAATGATATAGAAGTGGATATAGATGTTTGTATGAATATATGTGTATGTGTATTTGTATGTGAATATGAATTTATTTCCTAGGTCTTTTTGCTGAGAGACCCATACGCAACACTGTCCTATAGCAAATAACACGGCACAGATCTTGATTTCTAAATACCACTCTCCACTAAAAACCTAAGCGTCCCTAGAGAATTGGCTGATTTCTGGGCTGGGGTTTAAAATAAAAAATAAAAAAAGCCTATGATAATCCTGTAATATCTTGGCTTGCAAGAAAGTAATAAAACACTCAGAAAAATGAAGGGTACATGTCAAGAAAACATGAGATCTGTTTAAAGGAACTCCCACTGGTCAAACATGTGACAGAATATCAAAATAAAAATGACTGTAAAAAATTATAACCCACGGAATAAAATAGATATCCTCGAGTTCATATTGATATCAACACATGATGATTACATAAATAAATGCAATAGATGGGAAGTGTCTTGCTTAGAGTCAAATGTCAACTAACAATGTAGAAGGAATCTTGACTTTAGAAAATAATTACTTAGCAACAATGAAAATAATAGTTTTAGAAAAATATCTTCAGTAGATGCTAATGTTAACGGACAAAAGTTTGATGAGGAAAAGGATACTTACATGGTCTCAGGACATCTCCCCGCAAATATGTATTAATTTTGTATTAATTGTTTATTTCTTCATAAGTACAAAATACTTTGACAGTGGAGAAGTTTGAAAGATAACACCTTAACCAAGTGACCACAGTGCACATTGCCAGTGACAGGAAGAGTTGGCAGAGAGAACCTCTTGGTATTATACTCCGAAAAGAATACAGCACCATTTCCGTTGCACTATTACCAAATACTCATACCCTAACCTTAGACAGGAGGAAATCTCCGACAGACCCCAACTGAGGGATGTTCTACAAAGTCACTGACCCATACTCTTCAAAAATGTCAAGGTCATGAAAGATGAAGGAAGACAGGAATTGTTCCAGACAGAAGAAGATTTAAGAATCATAAAAACTAAAAGCAACACATGATTCTCATTTGGATCCAGAATCTCTAAAGCGTGTCATTGGAACCAGAGTTAAAATTTGAATGGTGCCTGTGGATTAAATGGTGGAATTGTATACTGCTTAATTCCTGATTTGTTTTATGGTTATACTGTGTTTAGGAAAGTGCCCTTGTTTTTAGGAAATATACACTGAAACGCTAAGGGGTAATATCTGCAACAATTTCCAATGGTTCAGAAATAAATAATAATAAGGTTATGTAATAGAGAATGAGGCAAATATGACAAAACAGTAATACTTGCGGAAGCTGGATAAAGGATATGTGGATGTTTTTTGTACTGTTCTTGCAACTTCTATACATATGAAATAATTTCCAAATAAAACATTTTTAAAAGAACACAGAATGTATTGAAAAATGTATCAGTTTACTAGCCAAATAAACGACAAGACATATAAAAGACAACAGGAGTCTCATGCAAAATTACCATGGTCGCCAGAATGGTTGTATTCTTCAAGTTTTTTTTGCACCAGAAATGAATACTCATGTGTTAAAAACTAAAAATTACAAATTATTATAGAGAGTAAGATAAAGAACATTAAACTAGAAATTAGGAGCCCATTAAATCTCTGATAATCTCCACCCTAGTAGCCTCAGGATATCATTTACTTTCCTGAGCCTCAAGATTATTTAGTTATAAAGTGAGTGATTAAACCATAAACTCCCTTTTATTTCCAAAATTCTATGATTCAACTTCTTCCAATTAATGGTTCAAATCAAAATACCAGTGCCTACGTATTGGGTATTTCACTGAGCGCAAAATCGGTGATAAAATTTGTTGGACTACTATTTTGGGATGATTCTAAATTTGACAGTATGGAAAAAAAAATCTAAAGGTATTTAAAATACTTCCTCATTTCTCTGCATCTGATGGAAGAATCATGGCCTGAGTTGAATTCCAGTAACTGCCTGTATCAAGTCTCTGAAGTGATTATCAAATTGGTTACATTTTCCTTCTTAACCCTTTAGCACACTCTTTGCTCACTTAGCATAGCTGATGAGGAAATCACACAAGCAAGCTCATGGGCTCATCACGCAGATGACTCGGTGAACCCTCACCCTGGCCAGCCATCTGGCATATGCTTGTTATCGGTCACAAGGTCAGCTGAGTGGTCATATGTGGATATATCATTACAAATTCATCACAGATAGAAAAATAATTCACAGATCACATCCAATTCAAAGTTGGCTATCAATATCACTTTTCAGTATGAACACAGGACCTCAAATAACTTCTGGTGCTTTCACTATATGCTATTTACCTCAAAATCCTCCTCTTTCATTTCAGACCCTGCTCAAATTTCACATTCTTGCCACTACCGTTTTGCCCTTTAGTGATTAATACCTGCTTAGCTTTGCCACTCTTTTGGGCAGAATCAGGAGGCCTAAAATCTAAAATGCACATATTATCTATTAAAATCTTCCAAATTTGTAACCTATGCAAAGGTGCACCCCTTTTAACCGCCCCTATGTCACTGTGTCCCAATCCAACACACAAAAAATGCTGCGGTTAAATAAATACCTCTCTGACAGGTCATGAGAGTGATATATTTATCCTGTTCTCACAAGTGCAATAATGTAATAAAGCTGACTTTTCATATAAGATGTCCATGTATTCAAAAGTCTATTTTAAAAGCCTTACTAGCCAAAGACATGATGAAGAAACAAACATGTGGTTAGACATTCACCCTGGAGCTTCAAGTAGGGATGTCTTTAAACTGCTCTCTTCTGAATGTGAGTCTACAGTGAGTCAATACTGGGAACCAGAAAGCAATGTGTTTTCAGAGAGCCAGCACCATTATACCCTAAATCCTTTGGTAATGGGAGATGTACAGCACAAACCTTTACACAGAAGGAACAACCCTCTCAAGAAACAAGGCTCCGGAGCCCTCAGATGAGCAGAGGATCCCTCTGTGATTGGTTATACGGGATATAATTCAAATGCGTGTTGGTTCTCATTCCCACTCTGTCAGAAGAAAGCCAAGAGACAAGAGTGTAAAACAGGAGGATCTCATTCTGCTTGAATATTACATTAACCTATGAACACTAGTGCTCCTTGGTCAGCTTTTTCGGGGCTTGCTGTCGCTGCAGCATTGCTGACCTGGTAGGTCTGATTATGAATGATCAATGGGCCTATTTGCAATAAAAGTCTTTGCACAGACCTGGCCCCTCAGCCCTTATTCACTCATGCAGATAATAACGGCAGTTCAAGGCAGTTGCCCATAACTCCAAGCTTCATTAAACAAAGGGAATGTCACCAAAAGTCCCTTTAACTATCTTTTTGCTGCTAGGCAGAGAAAAATTGGCCATTCTGAAGAAATGGAATTTACAGTGTTAATAAAATAAGGATTAGTGTATCCCTGTGCTCTATTCTGCAGGTCTATTTTGAGCTGCCCCTGTGGAAACGCACCCCTTTCACAGGGAGCAGAGTGAGCAGTAGGAACAAAGGATCTGTGTGCCTGAGGTCAGATTCTGCTCCAGAGGAAATATTTCAGTGGGATTTTTCAGATCTGTAACGGGGAATGGGGTGTTGCCGCTCCTCCCCATTCATCACAGACACAACTGGTGTGAGGCTGGCGTCTCAAAGCTTTGGAGGTTGGGGAAGAGCGGTGGGGAGACTCCAGAAAAGGTCAGTGTGGACCTGAAAAGAGGGTCCCCCTGGGGTACACTGGGACATGAAGTCTGCCCACTGTCCAGTCTCTGGAAGGCTGTAACGTTTTGGTTACCCCTTTTCTCAGGCAGAACATATTAACAAGTTATTATTGTTTGGAGGAAGTGTTGACCTTAGATGTTTTTATAAAGATGGTCATCTAAGGCACAGCCCCTCCTGCGTCACCTGACTCACTCCTCACGTGACTCACATTCCACTCTACGCCCCAGGCGTCTCTCCTCCGCTACCCTCACACACGTTCGTTTCCCTAGCTGTTTATTTATTTATTTTTATTTATTTTATTTTTTTTTTATCCTCACCCGAGGACATTTTTCCATTTTTTGTTCAGATAGAGCGGGAGGGAGAGAGAGGAAGAGAGAGAGAGAAAAACATCGACGTGAAGGGACACATCAAGTGGCTGCCACCCGCACGACCAACCAGGGCCGGGGACAAACTGCAACCGAGGTACGCGCCCTTAGCGGGAACCGAACCCGGGTCTCTCTGTACTGCAGGTCGACGCTCCAACTGCTGAGCCAAACTGGCCAGGGCTCCCTAGCTGTTTAGAACACACATTCACTGTTCTTTTATAGTCCTTTCCCTTAAGACTAGACTTTAAGTATGTCTTTAAAATATTTTGTTGCCTAAATAACACTGCTATGATTTGAAACTCACAGAGAAATAAAGCTTTTGTGGGGTTTTGGGGGGCAGGGGTTATATCTTTATTGTTGAAAGTATTAGTTTTGAATGACTGAATAATCCAAGTCGAAAGTTCAGGTTCCTTCAAAATCAATTAAATGTCCACTTCTGGATAATAATTGGTATTTTTACTCCAACTCTTCTGCAATAAAGATTCAAGAAAAATGAAAACAACGAACAAAGGAGAAATTGCTCCATGAAATGAATAAAATCACGAAGCAGATAAATTAGGCCCCAAATAAAACATCTTTCTATGAGAAATTTTTGGTCTCAATCATTTGGAAATATTTTTTCCTGCTTTGACCCATAAAAAATAGACATAAATTCTGAGGTACACATACATGGACACACAGTACACGACAGACTAGTTGTTTTGTGCTAATTCACTACTAAATGCCAAGAAAATGGGCTACCAAATTTTCCTCCCATTCTCAACTTGACAAGCAACTTGCACACAGTAGTAGTCTGCAGAGCATCCCTCTTTTTAAGCAGAAAGCTTTTCCTTTTAATTCCATCTCAAACTTATAAAATTCTATGAGTCTATCTGCTCACACAAAGGCCAACACTTGTTTATGGCCCCCAGGTCACCCTATACCAATTTATGGGAAGGAAAATGTAGAAAATTTTCCAAAAAAGTGAAAGGGGATGGTGTGGTCATTTCAGTGGAAATAACATAAATAAAAATTTTTTTTTAAATACAGAGAAAGAATATTCCTAAGATGCCCCCCTGGGAAAGGATGCCACGTAAAGAATTGCCGGGGGACCTTAATATGAGTGGCTCGAAGGAAAAACTAAGGGAAGACAGTTATATTCCAACAAATTAAAGGGTGGAAGTTGTAATGTACTGGATTTTGACCAAAAAAGAGATTTCAGCCAATAAAGCCAGAACTTTTGAATCACAAAAACTACCAAATTTGCTCAGAAGATTTTGACCATCTATGGGAGATACTTCAGGAGAGAGCATTACTGAAATGGGGGAGAGATTATTTTTAGATTATTTTAAAAATGATTCAAACTTTAAGAATTTTATAACTGTAAAATGAGTTGGGAGCTAGGAACATTTATGATGAGTTGGGAGCTAGGAACATTTATGAAGTAAACACATAAGAAAGGTACCATTTATTTACTCTAACATCATCTTCAATGTGGACTTGAGTCCTGTTTGGCCTTTTCAGTAGGACATATGTGGCCAAGAGGATGATGTGGCCTTTAATATCATGAACTGTAATTTTGTTTAATAAAATTTTTTTTTTTTTATCCTCACCCGAGGACACAAAATTATAATTTTTTTTTTTGGTATATGCCCCTAGCAGGAACCGAACCCGGGACTCTCTGGTCTGCAGGCCAATGCTCCAACCGCTGAGCCAAACCGGCCAGGGCTAATGAAATTTTTTTAATTGAGCAATGACAGTGTACTATAAAGTGATTCCATGTATAGAAACTCCCTGTGGCATTAAGATGTCCAGGTTTAAGTAGTTCAGTTCCTTGGCTATTTGAAATAGGCTGATTATCTCAATTCACTTTTGGTAAGAAGCCCATAGTTTTCATTTTAAAGCTCAGGAATAAGATATTCATATGTCCTCTTTCCTCCCACATTCTTCCAAAGCCTGAGAAGCTTCTGTCCAATACTATCCATTCAGACTGAAAGACTAGCTGAGCTATTCAAAGCTTCTCCTCAGGCACGTAGGGCTTTGTGCTATTGTCTGGCTGTATAATACTCGAATGGATTCTGTGTTCAAGCTGTTCATACACCTCCCACCAGCTGGAATACACATCTTGAGCATTTGCGTCTCTTTTCCGTTATTTTTAATCCAGGCAGTTCAGGGTTTGTTCTGTTTTGTTTGGGATCCTGCATTATGTCCTTGGCCTCCAGTACTGAGATTTATTTCAGCATCCTTCTACTAGAATATAAATGCTTATGGGTGATATTGTTCATATGTAGTGGGTAGGAACTGTTCATGTTTTAGTCTTTTTGTATCTTCCACAGTACTTAGCACAATGCCTTGCACACAATAGATGTTCGACCCAGGTGTGTGATACTCAGTCTTTTTTCACTTGTCCAAAAAAGTGCTGCCTTAAAAAGTAAAATGATGCCCTGGCCAGTTCGGCTCAGTGGTTAGAGTGTTGGCCCACGTTTGGTTCCCGGGTTCCGTTCCCGCTAAGGGCATGTACCTTGGTTAGGGTTTGTCCCCGGCCCCAGTTGGGGTCGTGTGGGTGTCAACCACTTGATGTGTCTCTCTCACATCGATGTTTCTCCCCTCCCCCCCATCTGAAGATAAATGCAAAAATGTCGTCAGGTGAGGATAAAAAAGTAAAATGAGGCTGAAATGATGACATTTACAAAACATCATGCACTGGAATAATGTTTTGATACTTCTTATTCTTTTCAATAGTAATTGACCAATTTACTATTGACGCCTAAGAGATTCAAAGTTCTCGGTCATCTACCATTTAAAATCAACAACCTTAGTTTTCCAAAATAAAAGTAAGAACAAGAAAGCCTAACTAAAAAGAGTAAAATCTATTATTGAGCCACTTCATGATTTTCCTACATGGATACGTATATCTCTGAGTCACTAAATATTTTCTACAGAAAGAGGCCTTAGCAACTAACAAGTTCAGCTTCCTAAAGCAAAAGATAGACTGTTCTATGTTAAAAAAAAAAAAAATCTGTTTCTGTCATTGTTTTTATACAAGAGGACCAAAATCTTGGTTAGATTGTTAAAAAGAGAAGGTGTGCTGGGAGTGTAAGTGTGGGGTGAAAGGCAAGGTCTTCCCTCCCTTCTTCAGCTTGCTCAGTAAACACCGACACCTCTGGCGGGGCAGCCTGAGTTTCTGCTCTGGTGGAGCTTGCTCAGGGGGTAACAGATGATAACGATGTGTTGAGGACACGTACTACTCATGTTTCCGTCTAAATGAGGACATTTCCACTCTATTCCCCAGGGTTCACAGCATGAACAAGGGACTCACTCCTCTCATGGGAAGAGTGACTGATCTAATGGAGGAATTTGGGAAAAGTAATTGAGTACATTCAGCTCAGCATCTTCTGGGTCCCTCTCTTTAAGAGCCGGCTTGACTTCAGGATGCAAGCTTTTGGGCCACTCTCCCGTATGATAACTTAGCAGATCAAGTCCTACCTTTGCAAGAGAGGCTGTGGTTCTGAGGAGAGAGGAAGGGCTCATCCGGTGATATATTAGCAAGCCCTCTTTGTTTGTTAATCTAAAGTAATATTCACTATGAGTGATAAGGATTCCTATTTGTCTGAGGTCTATGTCCTATTTCTCAGTTGTTGTAAAACTTGCAAGAAGAAAGAGATGAATAAAATTTTTAAAGTCAGTTTTTAAGCTTAGGCATTAAAGAACTATAACTATGAACTATCCTTTGGAATCATAATGATTTTAATACCAATATTGAAAGTTATTAGGTAATTCAGCTTCCAAGTTTTCCACATCAAAATAATCTGTGTTCTAATTTTATACTATGTTCCTTTTAGTAAAACAGAAAAATTTGAACTGTTATTACTAAACATGGTATCCATTTCTTGTGAATAATATTTATATTGGTCATTACATTAAATGTATACATAAATTTATAATTTGGAGGTTTGAACAACAGAACAGTTTTATCAGTTTACTTATGCCAGCATCACAATGAACATTAACTCTCTTGCTGTGGACAACATCATTCCCAGACACACCACATTTGAAGCATAGCCATATACTTTCAACTACCATCTTTATCATCATACCAAATGGTATTTCTGGATGGTTTTAAAAATATTTTCACTTATATTATTTTAGTCAACCCTTACAATAGCACCATAAATTGGGTAGTGCAAATAGTTTTATCTGTGTTTTACAATGAAAAAGTTCACAGAGAGAGATTATGTAACTTGTTCAAGTAACTCACCCAGTAGTAAAAAAAAAAAAAAATTTATACTGATAACCAAGTGTCCTGCCTCCTATTTCTACATATTTTTTTCTATATTTATTATATTGTCACTATATTACATACTTACAAGGGAAACATTAATTCTGAGTGACTAAAACTATAAAGTTTGTTTTTGTTTGGCCTCCAAGAGCACATTAATTCAGTGTAATTAAAAATACTGATTGCTAGTACATTGCTTAGCAAATAACAACAATAACAAAAATAATATAAGGCTCTAAATGTATTAAGTAGATGGATAGATGAACAAGTGGATGGATGGTTGAAGGATGGATGGACGGATGGATAAATGTGCAATAGGCCTACAGATAGAGGAATAAAATGTGACTCTTAAGGACAAATAGGGAACACAAGAATAGCTTGACTACGTGTTGCTATGTGCTATAACAGAGACAGGTACAGATGACAGAACTAAGGGAACAGATGACAGAACAATTCATGATACCACATTTTGAGATCATTCTACAAATGTTGTACCATTGAACCATTGAAATGTTCTTTATGCTGTAAAAAAAAAAAAGAATTGGGAGTAATGAAGCATAAAGGTCCCACTGTCAGAATTTTTCAAAGAAAGATACCTTAGAATCCATGAAAATCAACAAAGGAGCTAGGAATTTGAAACCCCAAAGAACTTAACTGAAAAATCCAGCCCTACATGTTTTTTATTAGAGCAGTGACATCCAGATGGGGTGGAGGGCAGAGGGGAGACGCATAATGTCATGTCCATGTATATTTAGTAGTAAAAGAAAGCATTGAACCAAGGCATTAACCAGACACATTTCTAACCTTGACACGAGTTGCCGATGAAATGGCCCTAAGAATAAACAGCACAATTGGCCTTATTTTGACCTGAGTTAGCAAGGGCTTTTAGCAGGAGTTTTGTCATGCAAATACCCCCTTGAACAAGAACAGAACACATTGTTCAAGTTGCTCAGACAGCGCTGGGTGTCAGTAGCTGACACAAGAGAACTTGGGTAGAAGCAGAACAAGGATCTTTCAGGAGGAGTGGTGGGTGTTAATGGGATTTAACAGAGTGAAAGGAAACTATTCTAGGACAGATAATAGATGAATCCAAAATACTTTGGCATTTTCATCGAATATGCTGTTTAGGGAAAAAGCACAGTCTGCACCCTAACACCTGCTGGACCTAATGGACTCTGAAATGTTGTTTCAGAATTAATCAAGGCATTTAAAATCATAGCTGCAGTCTCCATTCACTATTCCTGTGCATAAATGTGCTGATCCCGATACTAATCCATGTCGGGTGACTTCAGCAATATATCACTATAATTGCCATTTTAGGGCTGCAAATTGGAGCTAAAATAACCAGATGCAAAAGAGATGGCCATATCATACTCTCAAGATGGATCTTCAAAGTTCAAGGAGAGTTCAAGCATGGAAGAGGCAATAGATAGGGGTCAAGTGTAAGGGGATTGTTCATGTTCAAGAAGAATTAACTTTACAAATATATTGTTTCTGAGGTGGTAATTGTCCCATCTTACAGTTATTCATACCTCATTTACTCGTTGCATTCTTCTCAAGCATTTAATGAAATGAATTTGATTTTGACAAAATATTCTATTTCAAAATTGCCATTAATTTTCAAGATATTTTATTCCCCTCTAAATTATCTGTTTTAAAGTGGTAGAGACTGGATTTAGAAAATCTAATATTTCCCTAGCTAGTCTTCTGGCAAGAGTCCACGTCAGTTTCAGATATTTCCTTCCTAGCTTAGTCAACTAAATCACTGAACTAAAAAATGTCACCAACATCCCAAACATCCCAAACTCAAAATGCAAGGTCACAGTTCTGTCCCATGGGAGTAAGACTAAGGCAGTGTTCTAACTTCTCTGTCACATGTTCTCACTCTGGGACTGTAATATGCAAATGAAAGCCTACCCCATGGTCATTTGTTTATATGAAATTGAGACCAATTTGGAAAGTCAGAGGCAAAAGAGAACCCCTGTGACTACTTCAGTATCAAAGTGGCCAAAAAAATGACAGTTACCTGCTAAAAAGAAAGCACAATACCTCTATATTTCAAAATCCAAATTTGTTAACATAGTACTCAAGTACCTTCACAATCTGGAGTCCACCTTCTTATTTAACACTTTTTTCTTCACAAGCCCTAGCACTCCACTTCTGCCGCAACAAATGGCTCACCGTTCCCCAAAGGACAAGTCCCATGCCAACCCTGGAGCCTTTTCAAATGTTCTTCTCTGTATATGGCAGGTCTCTCTTCCCTTTTTCTCTAGCTAGTATACGATATTCATTCTTTAATACCTAGCTGAAATGTGGCCATGCTTGTCTGACCAGCCATTCCAACACAGAACTGTTAGTTCTTTACTGTTTGCTTCCCCACAGTGCAGAACGCAAGCATCCGCGGCAAGAACTGATCCCAGCACAGCAGAGGTATTTTCTTTGTGTCTATCACCCTCACCTATTCTATCAGGTAATCAAGTACATGAACCAGTTTTCATAATTGTTGGAATAATATTAAATGTAGATAATAACAATTTGCAAAATTATAAAGCAATATTAAAATTGTAGTTATTTTACTGTTATTTCTCACAATAAGCAATCTATCACGGGTGTTTGTTTGTGTCCAGTCCAGCAATCATCAGAATAAAGGGGATACAATATTTGAAGAAATGATGGTCAAAATTTTTCAATATTTGATGAAAATTTTAATTAAACACAAGTGAAATAAACACAAAATCAAATCAAGACACATAATAATTAAATTGCCGAAAACTAATACTAAAGAGAAAATTGTGAATGCAGACAGTGAAAAAGGCCATATTACATAAAATATGGACCAAAGATAAAAATAACTTCAGACACCAAAAGCAATGCAATGCCACTTTTAAAGTGCTGAGACAGGGCTATGGGCACACAGTGCAATATACAGATCATGTATCCTAGAAACGTGCACTTGAAACGTATATGATCTTATTAAACAATGTCACCCCAATAATAGTGAAAATATAAATAAATAATGTGTTGAAATAAAAAGTAGTAAAAACTAGGATTGTATACCTGGGGAAAATCTTCTAAAATGAATGCAAAAGATGTATATTTTAGAAAAAAAAAAACAACTCAGAGACTTTTTTGCATCGGACTTCCATTTAAAAGCATTAAAAGTAATTCTTTAGGCTAAAGAAAATAACACTATATGGAAAGGTCAATATACACAAAGAAGTCTAAGAATTCCAAGGGTGTAGATATGTGGTAAATATAATTATTTTTGTCATTTTAAAGTTTCTTTAAGAAATAAGTAAATGTAAACAAAAATAGTAAAAGTATTTTGAGGTTTGTAACATGGAAAAAATGTACAATAGAACAAAAGATTGGAGAAGAAAATGAAAGTATGCAGCTCTAAGAGTATTATAATATGCATAAAATGGTCTAATATTATTTGAAAGTACTTTATAATGAGGGAAATAATATATAAGCTAAGTAAAATAAAACATTATTAATAATACAATAATATAGCTACAAAATACTCAACTAAACTAATTCAAATGGAAGTAAAAAAGAGGAAAAGAGAACATATCAAACAAAAAGAAAATAAATAGGATGATGTTAAAACTAACCTAAACCATATTAATAATTACATTAAATATAAATTGTCTAAAGTTTCCAGTAAAAAAAGCAAACATGTTCAAAATGAAGAAGAAAGCACAACAAAACCATATACTGTATGTAAGAAGTGAACTTAAAATATAAAGACACAAAATAAACAAGTTGGACTATATCAAAAAAGTCTATATATAAAAAGTCTTTGCACAGCAAAGGAAACCATCAACAAATTAACGTCAGCCTACAGAATGGTAACAAATATTTCAAAATCATATATCTGACACAGGGATAATATTCAAAATATATAAAGAACTCATTCATCAATTGCAAAAAACAAACAATCTAATTTTTAAAATGGGCAGATCTTAATAGACATTTTTCTGAAGAAGACATACAAACGGCCAAAGGGTACATGAAAAGATACTCAAAATCACTAATCATCAGGAAATGCAAATCAAAACCACAATGAGATATCACCTCACTGCTATTAGAATGACTGTTATCAAAAAGATAAGAAAACAGTGTCGGTGAGCAAGTGTAAAGCGGAGTCTTGTGCACTGTTGGTAGGAATGTGAACTGGTGCAACCAGTGTGGAAAATAGTATGGAGGTTCCTCAAAGTATGATAAATGGACTTCTCATATGATCAAGGATTCCACTTCTGGCTATTTACCCAAAGAAAATAAAAACACTCAAAAAGATACATGTAACCCAATGTTTACTGCAACATTATTTATAAAGAGCCAAGATATAGAAACAACTTAAGTATCCATCAGTGGATGAACAGATAAAGAAAATGTGGTATACATACAATTAAATATTATTCAGCCATAAAAAAGAATGAAATCTTGCCCTTTGTGAAAACATGGATGTACCTTGATGGCATTATGTAAAGCAAAGTAAGTACCACAGAGAAAGAAAAATAACGCATGATGTCACTTATGGGTGAAATCTAAATAAAAGCTCATAGATACAGAGAACAGACTGGTGGTTGCTGGAGGTGCAGCGTAGACAGTGTGTTAAATGGGTGAAAGTAGTTAAAAGAAATATACTACCAGTTATAAAACAAATAAGTCATGGGGATATAATGTACCACATTATATGTAGTTAATAATACTGTATCACATATTTGCAAGTTGCTAAGGGAATAGATCTTATAAATTGTCATCACAAGAAAAAATTTTTGTAACTATGTACGGTAATGAATGTTAACTAGCCTTATTGTAGTGACCATTTACAATGTATACAGATATTGAATCATTACATTGTACACCTAAAACTAATATATGTCAATTAATATATGTATGTATGTCAATTATATCTTTATAAAAAAAACTGAAAAAATAAAATTAAATATGAACACAGATTAACAGTAAAAGGATAGAAAACAAAACGACATGTACCCACTAATTAAAAGTACAATTCAGGAATTAGGGATATGACAGAATATAAAATGGGCATTTCAAAAGACAAAAGTGTTAATTGGTCAAGAAAACAGAGCAACACAAAATGTGTATGTTCTAAATAACAGTTTCAAAACACTTAAAGAAAAAGCTGAAAGAAAAAGAGACAAATCCACAGACATAGTTGGAGATTTCAACACTACACTTCATGAACTGATAGAATATATAGACACAAAAGGCTACATAAGACTTGAATAACACAATCAACCAACATGGAAAACTGACATTAAGAGGACTCATCCCAACAAAGCAAGCCTGAATCAACTTAAAATCATTGAAATCATACAGGGTATGTACTCTGACCATAATGTTATTAAATCATAAATCAATTTTAAAAAAAACTCCTGGAAATGCCAAATATTTGGAAAGTAAATGAATCTCTTCTGAATAATCCATGGTTCAAGTAAGAATGCAAAGGAAAATTAAAAATGACTTTACCTGATAGAAACAAAACACAATACGGTCATCCCTTGTTTATCGGGGTTAATCCGTTCCAGACTCTAGGGGTTGCACCTGGCATGGAAGGATTCCTGGGGTGCTCGAATACACAGGCCTACAGCCCATACATACAGTAATTTTAATTGTAATTCTAATACAGGGGTGTATAATTGACTCAGACAACTGAGCACGCGCTGTATCATTTTCACTGTCTTGATCAACTTTTTTTATTTATCCTCACCTGAGGACATTTTTCCATATTTTGTTCAGATAGAGTGGGAGGGAGAGAGAGAGAGAAATATCAACGTGAAAGGGACACATCAAGTGGTTACCACCCGCACGACCCAACCAGGGCCAGGGACAAACTGCAACCGAGGTACGTGCCCTTAGTGGGAACTGAACCCGGGTCTCTCTGGATCGCAGGCTGACACTCTAACCGCTGAGCCAAACCAGCCAGGGCTCCATCAACTTTTTTTTTTTTTTATCCTCACCCGAGGATATTTTTCCATTTTTTTTGTACAGAAAGAGTGGGAGGAAGAGAGAGGAAGGGAGAGAGAGAGAGAAACATCGACATGAAGGGACACATCGAGTGGCTGCCACCCGCACGACCAACCAGGGCCGGGGACAAGCTGCAACTGAAGTACGTGCCCTTAGCGGGAACCGAACCCGGGTCTCTCCCAACCGCAGGCCGACGCTCTAACCACTGAGCCAAACTGGCCAGGGCTCCATCAACTTTTTAATGAATATATTTGAAAAGGCCGCGATAGAGTGAGGCCGCGAAAGTCGAAGCGCAGAGTGGCGAGGGAGGCTGTACATCCAAATCTGTGGGATGTGACTGAAGCAGTGCCTAGAGGAAATTTATTGTTTTAAATGCTTATGTTGGAGAAGAAAAGTCTAAAATGAATGATCTGAAACTCCATGTTAGGAAACTAAAATCAAGTACCTTGTTAACTATAAAAATATACAAAAAGGGGAATAATATCGATTTGTTAAATCAGTTCGACTATAACTGAAAAATAATAAAAAACAAAAGCTGGCTATCTAAAAAAATATTGAAAAACCTCTAACTCGACTAATCAAGAAAAAAAGAATACACAACTAAATTCAATAATTTATAGGAAAGATACAAATTCCACAAAAAATGTAATTACCAATGCCGACACAAAAACAGGCCTATAGCTAGGACAAAATTGAATTTATAAATAAAAACTTTCTCACAAAAGAAACTACAAACCCAAATAACTTGACTAGTTGAAATCTAGCGAACACTCAAAGAAGAAAGTATCCCAGTGCTATTGAAAATATCTTAAAAAACAGAGAAGGAGGGAACACTACAAACTCATTTTATTTTACTATATTTATTTAGTTATTAGAGGAAGGGAGAGGGAGAGAGATAGAAACATCAATGAGAGAGAACATCGACTGGCTGCCTCCTACATGCCTCCCACTGGGGATTTGGCCCACAACCTGGGCATGTGCCCTGACCAGGAATCGAACCGGCGACCTCTTGGTGCATGGGTTGATACTCCACCACTGAGCTACACCAGCTGGGCACAAACTCATTTTAAAAGGCCAGAATTATTTTAATATCAAACCAGACAAAGATGTTACAAAAATAGAACACTTCAGACTAATAACTATCATGAAAATAGATGCAGAAATATCTCAATATAATATTAACAAATAAAATCTAGCAACATTTAAAAAGTTAATAATAATGACCATGTAGGGTTCATCCAAAGAATATATCATTGGTTTAACATTTGAAAATTAATCAATTTTCTTAACCAAATTGGGGCATTAAGGAGAAAAAATATATAGTTATATCAACAGATACAGAAAATCCATTTGACAAAATTCTAAACATAACCATGTTAAAAACTATCAGCAAACTAGGAATAGAAGAATCTTTTTCATCCTGATAAAGGATACCTATAATAAAAACCTACGAGTAACATCATACTTAATTAAGAAAGATTGAACTCTTTTCTCCCTAATGTAGAACACATGGCAAGGGCATCCTCCCTCATCTCTACTGTTTAATACCGTCCTGGAGGTCCTACCCAATGAAATGAGGCAAGAAAAATAAACAAAAACCTGCAGAGTGGAAAGAAAGAAGTAAAGTGTTCTCTGCACACACTTGATTGTGTACATAGAAAATCTTACAGAATCTGAAAAAACACTAGCAAAACTAATAAGTGATTTCAACAGTCACAATATATAAGATATATATACAAAAATAACTTTATACTAAATAATCCCTGTAAACATTAAAAATTATAATTTAAAAAATTCTATTTGCGATAGTATTAAAACACAAATTACTTAATGATAAACTTAGTAAACTATATGAGCTACCTGTACAGTGACAATAACAAAAATAGCACTGAGAAAAATTAAAGAAATGTTTTAAAGTGGTAAAATATAATGGGATCCTGGATTGAAAGATCCAGTATTTTAATATGTAAATCTTCCCCAAATTGATCTATACATTAGATAGGATCCCAGACAAATATCCTATTAGGCTTATTGTCTGGAAATGTACAAGTATATTCTAAAAATTATTTAAAAATACAAAGAACCTAGAACACAAAACAACTTTAAAAAGGAATAAGGTGAAGGACATATTCCACCTTAGACATTTCAGAGTCCAGAGTGCTAACCATTACACCATGGAATCTGCAAGACATTTGATAAAGTAGATATATAAATGGCCAAAAAGTATATGAAAAGGTCCTCAACAAACTTACGCTTCTGGCCAAGATGGAGTTACTGAGAAAAGATTTTTCGTCATGCCCGAACAATTAAAAACCTGGACAAATATGTAAAACAACAGTTCTCAAACCTTAGAAATCAGGCAATATGAGATTAGCTAACTTAACAAAATTAGCCCTATAAACCCCTGAACATACCATCGAAAGAAACTTTCCAGAACATGGTACATACAGAGAGAAATCAGATGGAATGTAAAAGTCTTTTTGAGTTGAAGTAAAAGTTGGAAGTCTACAGAAGCTAAGGCAGCCAGACAGTAGGGAAAAATACCAAAGGGGAAAGAAATGCAAAGTCAGAAAACTAGAAATCTGAAGAAGTGCACTCTCCACCAAGTACTGAGGATTTATGAGAAGAAACTACCAAACACTAGAGAGAGAAAAAAACCTGTCAAAAAGCATTAGAAAGAACAATCCCTAAGAAACACACCGAGCCAGAATTAAAGCCTGTTCTCACTAGACAGAGTGTAAAGCTTCACAATGTATGGGGCATTCAGTAGATTATTCAGAAGTCCTTTACCTCGGTAGAGGGGCCAATTAGCTACAGACTTAAATGGAGCAATGGTTATGCTCAACAAAGCTTATGAACAAGAATCAAAAAGATCAAGCCATTTTCAAGTAACTTAACCATAACATAAATGCTTACATATTAAGGGATATTTATGGGAATGCAGCCCTGGCTGGTTTGGTTCAGCGGTTAGAATGATGGCCTGTGGACTGGAGAGTCCTGGGTTCGGTTTCCGCTAAGGTCACGTACCTTGGTTGCAGTTTGTCCCTGCCCTAGTTGGGGTCATGTGGGTGGCAACCACTTGATGTCTCTCTCTGACATCAATGTTTCTCTCTCTCTGTCTTCCCCCCTTTCTCCCTCCTGCTCTATCTGAAGATAAATGCAAAAAAATGTCCTCGGGTGAGAATTAAAAAAAAAAAGGAATGCAAAATATCCATAATGCAAGAAGTTATAACTCAGGACATGTGGCACCAAATGAAATATTAAAAGGCATGCAAATAAATAATATCTTTTTTTTTCCCCCTTTATCCTCATTCGAGGCTCTTTCTCTGTTTATCTTCTGATAGAGTGGGAGAAAGGAAGAGAGAGGAAGAAAGAGAGAAACATCAATGCGAGAGAGACACATTGACTAGTTGCCTCCTGCATGACCCTGACCAGGACCGGGGACGAACTGCAACCGAGGTACCTGCCCTTGACTAGAATCGAACCCATAACTCATTGGTCTGCTGCTCTGCAGGCCAATGCTCTAACCGCCGAGCCAAATTGGCCAGGGTATAATATCTTTTTATAATAGCATAAGGAAGAGAAAAAACAATAATTTGAATACAAAACAAATATGACACAGATGATAGAATATATAAGTATATTAAAAAGTTATAGCTATATTCAATATTTTCAAGAAGCTCAAGAAAAATTGGACATATTAAGTGAAGACAGTGAAGACACATTCTTAAAAAGGACCCAAACTGAATTTCTAGAATTGAAAACAATGTATAAAATGAATCATAAAATAGATTAAATTAACAGAGTAGATGCAGAAGAAAAGATTAGCGAGCTTGAAGACATAGCCAAAAATAAAAAGCAATTCAAAAGTACCAGTACTAGACTTTACTTGTACTAAAAATGAAGTAAATAATGACACTTTAAAATAGATTGTGATAAGTTAAAGGTGTATACTCCCATGCAATTACTAAAATAACACAACAATGATGTTATAACATAAAGGAGATAAAATTGAATCATTAACAAATCTCTATTGCCCTGGCCAGTTTGGCTCAGTGGTTAGAGTTTCGGCCTGCGGTCCAGAGAGACCTGGGGTCGGTTCCCGCTAAGGGCATGCACCTCAGTTGCAGTTTGTCCCCAGCCCTGGTTGGTCGTGTGGGGGGCAGCTACTTCATTTGTCCCTTTCACATCGATGTTTCTCTCTCTCTCTCTCTTCCTCCCAGTCTATCTGAGCAAAAAAATGAAAAAATGTCCTTGAGTGAGGATAAAAAATAAATAAAAAAATAAAAAATCTCTATTAATGCAAAAGAAAGCAGGCGAGAAGGGAAAAGGGAATAACAAACAGAGGAAAAAAGAAACAAAGTTGCAGAATTAAACCCAATCATATCACTGTAACTGGCCTAAATATCCCAAAAGCAGAGATCAAAAGAGGAGAGAGGCTGGGGATGGTGCCAGTGTGAACTGGCAGGGACGCCTGTGGATGTCCTGGGGTTTGATGTCAATCGTCCTTCATACTGGCATTCTGTGAGCTGTGCCAACATCTGTCCCTACAGGCCTCATCCCGCCTCCATCAGAGGGAAGGTGGGAGCCAGTGCTGTGGGACGAGCAGCAGTGAGGGCCGCGGAGCAGGAGGAGCTTGGCATCTTCTCCCCACAGGCCCGGCCAAGCAGTGACTTTGGCCTCTGGTTGCGCTTGCACCAGGGCCCACTGCATTTCTGAGGAGGATGTGGGCAGCAGCGTGTCACCTGGGCTTTATTTCTAGTGACCTCTTTGTCCGTCCACAATTTGGGCAATAAGATATGATTATTCATACCTCTGGCAAGTGAGAGAGACTCCAAGACATGTTGCAGAGTAGACAGGATGGGAGGCGGGGCCCTGCAGCCTCAGCACCAGGAAGGAAGACCTTGGTGCTGGAGACACTTGGTCATTTGCTGTGGAGCAGGACAGAAAGGTCATGGGGAGAGCAGGGTTCTCCCTGAGCCACGATGGAGGGCTAAAGGGAGTGTCTCTGAGGTGCAGGGAAGCAGTGTTTAGACCAGAGAAGGAATGGGTTGGGGGCCAGGGTGGCCTCTGGGTCCACCACCCAAAGAAGGCTCTGCTCTGGGTGGCAGCCTGTGCCTTTGAGGACCTCTGTGCACTGAGCTTGGAGTTCGCTGTCTCCTGGTTCCCACCTCACAAACTCCAGCCTCCTGTTAGACGAACCTCCTGGTGGTCTTCTTCTTCACAAGAGAACCTCCAGAATCCGGGCTTGGCCACAGGGGCAGGGCTGTGGCTGCTGCTGCTGCCTGGGGGCTCCTGCAGACCTCCCAGACCTGGGTTTCTGAGGTCTGAAGTCTCCGTCCCTGCAGGTCCAGCACCCAGGGTGCCTCAGCCCCGGTGCATGCCTCGGTCTCGGCACTGAAGGTGCCCTGTCACACAGAAACTCCCTGTCACACCATGCGTGCCCCATGTCACTGCAGCCTTACCCACATCACATTCTGGTTTTGTTTGTTTATACCATCCATGCCTCTTGGTCTCAGTATGTTTGCTTCCTGGTGAGTTGAGCACTCCATATATTGGCGTTCTTGCATTCCCCTGGAAAGTGTGCCCATGCCCACATTCCTGGTGGCTCCAGCTGGCCATGGGCCTGTGGTGGTGCAGACACTCTCCAGTCTGCTATTTTCCACTGTTTATTTTATTGTCCAGAAATTCAGCTTTCCAACTAGTCAAATTTTTGAACTTCTGTTTTATAGCCTCTTCACTCCTTCAGTCCTTATTAAACAATTGTGCTCTACATCTGGGATGTTCTGTTTGTCTTCTCCAGTGTCCTGTGGCCTAGTGCCCAGGAGGTCTCCTGATCCAGGCCATCTGCACTGGTTCCCACGTTACTCCCCAGCTGCCTCTGCACTCATCACAGTGCCCTCCTGCCCTGCTGCCTGCTGGAACCTGGTTTCTCTTGTGATAAACACCTGTCCTGACCCATTAAAAAAAATCATAAAGCACACCACCATCCAACTAATCCAATTATATGCTTCCTGCAAGAACGTTCCTTATATATATAAAGACATATTAAGTTAAAAGGTGAAAAAATATACCATGTTAACACTAATTGAAAGAAAGCTTAAGTGGCTATATTAATACCAGACAAAATAAAATTTGAAGGGATGAAGGGGATCATTTCAAAATAACATGTAAGTCAATTCAAAGGCTATAACAATCCTAAACATTAACATAGTAGCAGAATTTCAAAAGCAAAAACTTACAAAACATAAAACTGCAAGGAAAAACAAACAAATCTACATTATAGTAGGAGATTTTAATTTTACTCTTTAAATAATTGATAGAATAAATAAACAAAAAACTTATTAGGGATATAGAATACTTGAACAACATTATCAACTAAATGGGTGTAATTGACATTTAAAGAGTATGTACAATAAATAGCAGGATATGCACTCAGATAGAACCATATGTTAGGTCATAAACATTTCTAATAAATACAAAAGATTTCAAGTCATTTAAGGTATATTGTCTAACAACAAACAAATTAAATTTGAAACTGTAGAAAGAAAAGTATCTAAAAAATATCCAAATAACAAACTTCTAAATAACTCATCGTCAAAGAAGAAATCAAAAGAAAAATTAGAAAGTATTTTGAATTGAATAAAAATGAAAAATACAACATATCAAAATCGATGGGATGTTTCTAAGGCAGTACTTGGAGGGAAATATATAGCACTAACTCTATTATAATTTAAGGTCTCAAATAATGACTTCAGCTTCCTCAGAAAAAGAACTAATTAAACTCAAAGAGAATAAAATAAAAAATAATAAAAATAAAACTAGATGTACATTAAATAGAAAACAGAAAATTAATTTTAAAAATCAGTGTTTCTCAAAGTACTTCTTCATGAAGACCAATAAAATGAAAAAACCTCCAACAAGACTAATGGGGAACAAAAGGAGATAGCACAAATAACTAGGACACAAACAATAAATGATACTAAACAACTGGATATCCATATGCAAAAAAATGAACTTACATCAAAATCTTGAACCACGTACAAAAATTACTTCATAATAGATTTCAAACCTTAATTTAAAACTACAAAACCTCCAGAGGAAAATAAAATCTTTGTAAGCTTGGGTTATACAAAGATTTCTTAGCTATGACATAGAAAGCACAATCCATAAATGAGAAAACTGATAAATCCAATTTCATCAAAATTCTAAAATTTTGCTCTGCCTAAAACAGTGTTTAATAGAATAAAAAGGGAGGGGGAGAGGGAATCAGTAGGGGGAAAGGAGAAACATCTGTAACAAAAATAAATTAATTAAAAAATAAATAAATAAAACTTAAAAAAGAGAGAATAAAAAGATAAACTACAGACTGTAAGAAAATACTTGCAAATTACATAATTATATCCAAAATATGTACAGAATTCACAAATCTCAATAATAAAAACAAACATCTCAATACAAAAATGGGCAAGAGATATGAACAACCAGTTTATCTAAGAAGAGGTGAAAATTGCAAATAGGCACAAGAAAGATGCAATATCATTAGTCACTGGAGAAATACAAAGTAAAACTACAACATGATACACTCTACACCTACTAGAATGCTAAAATTAAATAGATTAACCTTCCCAACAGTAGGTGAGGATGCAAAGCAAATGGAATTCTCATATATTGTGGGTGGGAATGTATAATAGTAACCACTATGGAAAACTGTTTAGTGTTTTCTTAAAAAGTTCAACATGTATCTAACATATGATCTAGCCAGTCTCCTATGCATTTCCCAGAATGAAAACACATGTCTATTCAAAGACTTAAATACAAGTGTTCAAAGCAATTTTATTTGTAACAGCTAAAAAGCAGAAACAATCAAGATGCCAATTAACAGGTAAATGAAGAAATACACTGTGGTATATCCATACAGTGCAATAATACTCATCAAATAAAAAGGGATGAATTATTATACATATTACATAGATGAAAATTAGTATAATTATGATGGGTGACAGAAGACAGAAAAAAGTGCATAATGTATGATTCTACTCATGTAAAATTCTAGAAAATTCAATATATTAATGGTAACAGAAAGTAGATCAGTGGTTGTGGGGGGAGGAGGATTGGGAGGAGAAAATAGAGGAATTTCATAGAGGCATAGGAAACTTTTAAGGTATGACTATGTGCATTTTCTTGATTATGTGATGGTTTCACAAATGTATACATATGTTAAAACCTATCAAATCATATACTTGGCAATATGTATAGTTTGTTATACCAATTATAACTCAGAAAAGCTGATTTAAAAATAAATATTCAACCTCTTTAAACATCAGAGAAATACAAATTAAAACCAAACTGAGACATCACTATACTCTCACTAGAATGGCTAAATAAGTTTGACACCAAGTGTTGGTGATGATATTTAGCAAATAGAACCATCACACAGTGCTTTGGGAATGTAAAATGTTACAATCACTTCAGAAATAATTCTGAAAATTTCTTTACAAAGGTAAACATATTCCTACCACATGACTTAGGAATTATACTAATATATAGAAATTTATGTTTACATGAAGACTTGTACTCAAATATTCATGGCAACTTTATTTGAAATAGCCAAAAACTGAAACTATCCCAAATGGCCATTAACAGAGGAATGGATAAAGAATTTGTGGTATATCATATAATATAATATTACTTAGCAGCCAAATGAACCTGATATACACAATAACATAGAAGAATTTTCTTAATTAAGCTACATGAAAAAAGAAAAACAAATTGAAAAGAGTACATATGTAATGATTCTATTCTATAAAATTATCTGGCAAAACTAGTTTATAGTGACATAAAGCAGATCAGGTCTGCAGGCAGAGATGCAGGTATTGGTTAAAAAGAAGAAAAAGGGAACCATTTGGTGTGATGGAGCTGTTGGATATCAAGTATGGATGTGGGCCACTACATCTTTCTCAAAAACCATCAAACATAATTTATGACTTATAAAATTTGCCCGGCTGGTGTGGCTCAGCGGTTGAACATCAACCCATGCACCAAGAGGTCGCCAGTTCAATTCCCAGTCAGGGCACATGCCCAGGTTGTGGGCCAAATCCCCAGTGGGGGACATGCAGGAGGTGGCCAACTAATGTTCTCTCATCAATGTTTCTCTCTCTCTCTCTCTTCCTTCCTCTCCCTAAAATCAATAAAGGAAGAAAAAATTTTTTAAAAAAAGACAAAACTTGAAATAATTACTATGGAAGAAATTATATCTGTGAAAAATTTTATGAACTCAATTTGAAAAATATAGATTACTTTAGACTTGGACGTTGTGGCTCAGTTGGTTGGGGCATCATCCAATGCACCGGAAGTTCATATATTTGAATCCTGGTCAGGGCATATACTTAGGTTGAAGGTTCAGTCACTTACAAGAGGCAACAGATCTCTCTCTTTTCTGCCCTCTCTAAAATCAATAATATATATATAATACTTTATAAGAAAATATGTAAATGACTAAAATTGAGACCAAAAAGTTCTATAAAATCAGAAAAATAAAAAGACATTTTTAGGTTTCCAAAAATTTAATTCTTACAGACAATTTTATGGGTAAAGTCTTTCAATCTGTTGAACTGATCATGCCTATTTGATAGCACAGAAAAGTATAATTTATTTAATCAAGTTAAAACTGGTAAACTATCAAATTCATGTAAAACTACACAATTCTACTCTAACCAAGTAATATTTCTTAAAAGAATTCAAAGATAGTCCAATATCTTAATATTGTTTATCCACAAATAAACAAAAACAGAACTTTATATTCTTCTAAATCAATTGCCAAAGAGTATTTGATAAAGAGATACAGTTAAGACTTAAACATTTTAAACTGAGAATAAACAGCTTATATTTTATTTTATTTTATTTATTTATTTATTTTTTTGGTACATGCCCCTGGCCACTAGGGCCTAGCGGGAACTGAACCCGGGACTTTCTGGTCCGCAGGTCAATTCTCCAACTGCTGAGCCAAACCAGCCAGGGCAAACAGCTTATATTTTAATATGTTAAAGAAGTAAATCTCAAATTAAAGATGACTCTTCACATAATTAAAAAATAGTAGAAATATTCTCATTCAAGTCAAGAACAAATAAGGCTATCACAACTGTTATGAACACTGTTATGGAAATCCTAGTCAATGCAATGAAACAAGAAAAATAAATAAGAGGTATGAATACTAGAAAGGCAGAAACAATCTTTTTAAGAAGATATCTGTTAAAGAAAACCCCAAGATATTCACTATACAAATATATGAAAATAATAAAAGAGTTCAATAAGATGGTCACTTATAAAATGCCTATACAAATGTTCAAGGGCTTTCTAACATATTCATAGTAACCACTTCAAAATATCCTATTTTCAATAGCAACCAAAAATATTAAATACCTATAAAAATCCTAACAAGATATGTATAGAACTCATAAAAATGTAAAACTTTACTGAGGGAAATAGAAAAATAATTAATTAAATATATGTGGATAGCAAGGTTGAATTTTTCCAATGTTTATATTCTTCCATATTAAATAATAAATATAATCTAAAGAAATTTAAAGAAAGTCTCCACGTGGTGTCTTGGTTTTGTTTTCCACATTGTGTTTTTTGAAACTTGAGAAAAGTTGTTCTAAAGATCATAGGAAGCAATAAACATTCAAAACAGTTAAAATGTTTGTTTTTAAAAGAATAATGAAACCCTGGTTGGTTTGGCTTAGTGTTGGAGTGACAGCCCATGGATGGAAGAGTCAAAGTTTCGATTCTGGTCAAGGGAATGTACCTCAGTTTTGATCCCCAGCCCTAGTTGGGGTCATCGGGGAGGTAGCCAGTTGATATGTTTCTCTAACATTGATGTTTTTCTCTCTCTGTCTTTCTCTTCCTTCCTCCCTCCCTCCCACTCTATCTGAAAATCAATGGAAAAATATCCTTGGATGAGGATTAAAAATAATAATAATAATAATAGATATTTACAGTGATATAAACAATAATTTAAATTTGATAGTCTTGGTGTGATAATAGGCAAATTAATGGAGCAAAATAAAAAGTCCAGAAACAGATGAAAATATATAAGTACCTAATAAATTAAAAGGTAGAAAATTTAAGATGTTAGGAGTGCTGCCCAGGTAAGTCAAGAAATATTTCTGGTCTAGTTGCAATTTGGATCAATTAAAGTTTGAGCAGTTAATTTTAGATGCACTAAAGAAGTAAACATAAACATAACTAGAAAAATACATATGTAGACATTTAGCTAATCTCTACTGGCAAAGTGGATAGTTTTGAACAAGTAAAAATTTAAAACTTCTACATGTCTAAGTTATGTAAACAAAATTTAAAGGAAATTAACAAGTTAATTTAAGAAATATTCCAGCACATATAACAAATAAAGGTTTACTATATTATTTAGCTCTTACAAATTAATAAAAACATTCAAAATGAGTGGATGAAAGAAAATACTCTATTAGTACAAAAAGAAATCCAAGTAGTCAGAAATATAAAAATTTTCAAAATTATTATTGGTAATAAGTAATTAAAACATCAAATTGACAATATGTGCTTCCTAATTGGATAATATTTGCATCCTATCACAATGGCAAAAAATAATTTTAATAACACCAGTATTGATAAGAGTGTACTGAAATATACATTTATACTCTGCTAATGGGAATAGATATTGGCAAATTCTTTCAAAATGGCAGTCTAGCAATATGAACTAAAAATATAAACAATTTCATGTTCTTCTGGCTCAGTTAGGCTTGCACAATGCTTTTGTTTAAGGATGTTAATTATTACTGTATTTATAGGAGTGAATAAATGAAAACAACCTAAATATCCAACAAAAAACTATAGTACAATAGTATGATAAAAACTTGCAGACAAAAAGAAGTCATGTGTAGAAGAATGGCATATATTCATGAAAATATTAAAATAATTTATTATATATTTGGTATTCTGTATATTTCTAAATTTATAAAGATATATGCCTGGGGTTAAAAAAATAAGTAAAAAAAGCCTTGACATACACCAAGATCTTCTGTATGTCTTTCTGTGTGCTCAGCTTAAAGGGAACCACTCTCTTCTCACTTTTCCAACACTTCTTACATTTTCTATACCAAAGAATTACTTGTATAATCAGAAATTACTTTTCATGAGTTTAAAAGTAATTCTCCTTTTAGTCCAAAGATTTCACCAAGCATCATTCCTGGCCCTCCAGTACATTCTGGCCCCTCTGCCTGCTCCCGGCGCGTGGGCAGGACACAGCCCTGTCTCCCCGTCCAGGCCGCAAACGCTGAGGGCAGGGGCTGTGTCCCGTGCACTGAGGCACCCAGGATGCTGAGAGGTAGAAGCAGACTGGCAGAAAGACAAACAGAAGTCAGTTCAGGATACATGAAGACGTACTGGAAGGGAGGTAGGGTAAGTGGAGCACATGTTTTCTCCACCCCAACCCTACAAGCACAGGTAAATAGAAATAAATATTATTTAGGTTTTTCTTCTTTTTCTCCCTGGCGCTTTATGAGAATAAGAGCTAGTTAATGTTTTCCAATAACTTAGTACTACTAGCTACAAACAAATTGGTCCTCAGACCACACATTTCCCAAAGCCACATGGACCCTATTATATAACTACCCCAATTCCAGTCCATTGGTACATGCGAGGCAGCAAAGCACAGTGATAAAGAAGAAGCTGTCTAAGGTCAGACTCCCTGGGTAAAACCTGGTTCCACCACGTTTTGAACTACCTAAGTCTGTGTTTCACTTTTCCCATGTTTAAAATAAGGATATTAATAAGATTAAATTAGTTAATATATATAGCTTAAAACAGCCTATAATGTGGGTCACATGGGTGCTGGTAAAGTAAAAACATAAAAACTGCATTACCCAGGACATGGAGCAAACATGCTGATTAATACTTATCACAAACATGGCACCAGAATCTGTGAGTCACCTTGCCTGTTACCAGACATATGCACTGGTTGACTGACCTGTCCTGACAAAGTACTCATAAACATTCATGGGGGGCGGGGGAGAGAGGTCTTTTAAAAATTAACTAATCCAAATAGATTTCCAAGGCTTTCAGTTTTTACATACGCACTAAAAATACTCAAGCTCATTCCTGTCACAATTTGCTTTAGATACCAAATCTGAGCACCCAAGAAAACTATGAATCTAAGAGTTGTTATTCGAGTAAGAAACATTTACAGTAATATAATTATTCTTTATCAAAGTAAAACTTCATCAAATTGCAGCTTTATCTTTATTGTTCTCTGTAGTTCTAACAAATGGGAGTTTAAGATTGTAGACAAAGGTAGTTAAAAGACCTTGCTAGTTCACTTCTTCCATCGGGTATTTGCAAACTTCAAATTTCTGAATTAACTCAGCTATTGAGATCAAAGAGAGGCAACAGGTTTCCATGTCTGATGCTTGTACTTGTTCTCCCTCTTCTTCTGTGGGTTTCTGTTTGTGTCCTTGTTTCTGTGTGTGTGTGTGTGTGTGTGTGTGTGTGTGTGTGTGTGTCTCACCAACAGTTACTGTATGTCAAGAGAGAAATGGTGCTTAGAGGAGAACCTGGTGTAGGGACTGGGTCAGAGGCAAAAAATGACATGTTCATGACAAGTCACAAACTGTTGTTTTACCTCATTTGAAAGGTTTTGTGTTTTTCAGCCTCAACAGAGCCTATATCCAGTGTTAAACGTCAAACAAGCCCCCTATGATGTTCTGGAAAACTCACCCCTGTCTCCACAGTGGCTGAGTCAGTGGCTCAGAGCAGCTCGAATGGGCCAAGGGAGCGCATGACAGCTGCAACTATTAGAGAGGGGCGGGGAGCAAGACGAGACACTTTGTTTTTCCAAGCACAGAGTGCTAATGGTGGCTCCTAAATGTCACTGACCCCCACAGGCAGAGCGGCTGTGTTTTAGGTGTGCCAAACAGTTGCCTGTGGGCTTATTTAAATACAAATAGAAAGAAAAAGTAAGTGAGCCTCTAAAGCAAAGAAAAAACATTTAACTAAGACATAAAGCTAAGGGGATAAGAGGTTTCCAGTGCCATTCCTATTATATACTAAATCAAATTTAATTTAAAGACAAGAATTGTCCATTTCAATGTCAAATGGGTTCCATTCACTACATGTCTGTTCTTCCCACTTCTAATCTACTAGGCTTGTTTAGTTTCATGCCTTCTGGAGAAAAATGTAAGTTTAGAGTGAAACTAGCCCTATATACAAACATATCTCAAAATCAGAATATGTAGGAAAATCTCCAGGTATCTGAAAAGATTTCCTCTTTGTCACAAATACTATAATTAATTAAAATGTACTTAGCAGCCACTGGATATATATATCAATAACTAATGGTATAAATTAGCATTGGTATTAAATAGCAATGTCTTTCTAAAGTTCTAAACACATTATGGATATCAGCTAATTAACTCATCATGAAAGAATGAACATAGACTTGTTATTACTAATTTTTCTGAAACTCCTCGTTACAATTGAGATCATTTTATTAAAAGGCTATCATACCACTGTAATATCTTAGAAGAAATTAAGAGTCAATGTTACTGCTGTATTCTTATCTATGTTTTCTTCTGCTTTGCTTTTTAAGACACAGTGAGTTTAGGAAGAATTTCCCTTGAATTTACCAACTCCACTCTCAGGCACCACTGGTCCCCTGGAGGGGAATCTGTATTATACCTCCATGAAGTATGTCTGTGGGGGAGGAAGTGAGGGCAAGAGGGCGACTTGAGATAATCATTGCTAAAATGTTTTATTTGCACAAGATAATTTCTCTTTTCACAAATATCAGCAAATATGATTCTCTCCCCTCCCCTCCCTCTCTCTCCTAGGATATCAGGCAGATAAGAGTTATCAGTAAAGGTCATCCTCAATTTCTGTACAGAAATGATCTGTCTCCGGTATGTAATAAACATTTATCCATGCCTTTATTAGCTATATTGAAGCTGACAGTTCTGTTAAACCATTTTCCTTCATTTTGCTAGGTCATGACGGTTAATGCTACTAAAAAATCTCATCACTGCTTTTGATCACTGCATTGTCTTCCCTGTATTATCAGAATTTTGTGAAGGTAAGCACTGGCTGGAATGACCTATTAAAGTTACAGCCCGTTGAGTCTCTGGTGTTTTTTCTCTCTCCCTCTCTTTTCATCACAATAAAAAGGCAAAGGAGTGCAAGAATAAATTTTCCTCAGAGGGTTATATTTAGTTGGGTAGTTGACATGTTCAGTCAAGTCTCAATTATCCACAGTAAAAAGGACCCAAGGCATCAAATATAAATGAAAATCACACATAATCCCAAATCTTTATTTGGGCTCAAACTTTCACCAGTGTATTCTCAGAATTTAAAAAATAACCACATTTTACTCAAAGCCCTTCCTCATCTCCAAGGATTAGTTCTCAGTAAATAGACAAATAAAGAAGAAACAAAAGCAAGAAGAACCCGCTGAATGAACATCTGCAGACACCTGAGATGTGCAACAGGAAGACATGATGGAGGGTGCAGTCTGCATCCGTGCCTGTCCACCCTTCTTTCATCCATGCCACTGAACCTCTCCTTTCGCTCAAAGCAATTTCAAAGCAGTGTTTGCTTTTGATAAATAAAAAACAATGAAATAACTATAAAGACATCTTCTTTTATTAATGGATTAAAGATCTTATAAAACTTGCCAAAGATTAGTTGTCAGTTTCAAGGAAATACAGTTCTGATAAAGTAATAAATAAATTGTCTGAAGTTTCAAACATGTTTTCTTTCAGTTAAACAAATATTCATTGAGTTCCTATTACGTGCCAGAAACTATGGGGTGTCTAGGAACATAAAATTATGAATGACTCACTTTTGTTCTCAAGTAGCTCTTAAGCAAGAATTCACAAAAATAGGTATTTAAAATTCACTGAGTGATATTAAATCACAGAGAAGAAGCAGCTTCCCCAGCCAGGGAGGTGTTCGATGACTTCTAAGAAAAGATGAGGTCCAAACCAAATCTTGAAAGGCCAGTACAGTTATCCAGGTGAAGAAGCAAGAATGGGGGGAAGGACATTCCAGGCAGACGGAATAGCATAAGCAAAGGCACAGAGGTGTATTATAGTTTTGTGTTTCCATAGAACCTCTGGGATGTCCACGTTGTCAGAGCACAGCAATTATAACATGGGTCCGGGACAAGAAAAAGAAGGAAAAGACAATTGCTAAGACTAGAAAGCTGGGGCAAGTCCAAACCTTTGAGAGCTGTGTAAGGAATTTAAATCAATTACCCTCCCAACATCATTTACATGTAATCAAGTAAGAATCAATGTAATATTTTTTAATGTTTTTTAGTTTTTTTCCTTATTTTATATAGAGAGGAAGGACGAGGGAGAGAGAGAAATAGGAACATCCATCAGCTGCCTCCTGCATGCTCACTACTGGGCATCGAGCCCGAAACCCAGGCATGTGCTCTGACCGGGAATCAAACCTGTGACCTCTTGGTGTGTGAGTCAATGCTAAACCACTGAGCTACACCAGCCGGGCTTCATTGTGATATTTTAATTCCATTGTCTATTTGTTCTTTCTTTTAGTTACTGTATTCAACTTTTTTTTTTTTTTTTAGCATTTACTACATGCCAGGCACTGTTCTAGGTGCCAGTGATACTGTGGTGGACAGAACCAAGTCATTTATTCTGATAGGGCGAGAAAGACAAAAAGCAGACAACATCAAGAACAACAACAAATCATGTCAGGTGATAATAACATGTCAGAGACTATTTAAGCTCTAGTCTCTAGAAATAAATTAAGGCTGAACAAAGAAGATAGGAGAGGGAAGTGAGGGAATGGGGAGCTCGGAGAGCTATTTTACAGAGTGGTCAGGACAAGGAATCTTTCAGAAGGTGACATCTGAGTAGAGACCAAAAAGAAATATACCTAAAAAATTGATTTCAAAGCCAAGGTGATCACAGATGAAATATCCTGAGAGAGCAGTGTGGTTGGAAGCGAACGGGAAAGCAAAGGGGCCAGCTTGGAGCACAGTGAGCAAGGGAGACGGCGGGAAGGTGGGGAGCAGTCAGAGAGATGCAGACTAGTACTGAGTGCAGGGTTTTTCAAACTTTTTGGATAATGATCTAAAATAATATATTTTACATCGTGACAAATATATCTGTCCCAGAATAGATACAGAAATAGAGATATTAAAAAACTTTCAGGAAACAATATTATGTGCAGTATGCTTTGCCACTTTCAATTCTACTTCATTTTTGAAAAAATTCTGGTCACAGTCCATTAAATTTATATTATCACCTATGAATAGGTCACGACCTACAGTATAGGAAACACTGAGGCAGGGTCATGTGGGCTAGTTAAAGAAAAAAAAACACATTTTCTTTTTAAGGTACCCAATACCTAGCCCAGTGCCAGGCACATAGGCATCCTAATATTGTTTGTTGAATGAATAAGTACATGAATATAGTGAAAAGTTATTTATGAGGCCCAAAGTCTGAAGAATTCAATTGGGCATTTCTGTGCCAAACCAACGTTAACAACTGCAATGATCTTCAGAAAATATTCAGAATTTAACAGGGAAACAATGTCAGTCACTTCTCAAAGTGGACAAAGTTTTCTCAGGGAGGCCATTTATTGGAAGTAAGAGGAGAGTTTTTACATTTTACTTTTTAAAAAAAATATTTATTTTATGGAACCCAAATATTTCTTTCTGAATTAAAAAATGAGATAAAATAAGTTAGAAGTAGATCCCTAAAGAGAGTCGTTGTTTTCATGAGAATTAATTTCTTCTACCCTTATGTGGTTTCCAATTGCAAAACCTTTAACTGTAAGTGTGATCATGAGCCAGGATTTCTGAGTAGCAGCTTTGATTATTTTTAAAACAACTGTCGGTGAAGGGAACAACCTTTCTCAGGAACTTGGCTGTGTGTGTTTACTAAAAGAACTGAATTGGAATTCAGAAAATTGGATCTTTATTCTATAGAATAACAAAAAAATTTACACAGTGCCAGGGCACTTTTCTATGCTCTTCACATATACACTATTAAGTCATTAAATCCTAACAATAACCATACGAGGGCAGTGTGATTACTCTCTCTAAAACAGGAAATGAGCACACAGAGCTAAAACAGCCTGTACCTATATAAACTCACTTAATCTTCATAACGACCTTATTTTACTAATAAGGAAACTGAGGCACAGGGAGGTATAACTTGCTCTTGCTCATGCAAATGCTAATTGGAGGAGCTGGGACTGAGTCCAGGGCAATCAGCCCCAGAGTCCCTGCCACTCTGCCTCCTTTAGCTGTAATGTCTGTGCCAAGTTAGACTGTAAAATAAGATGATGCTTGCCAAGTGAGACGTAAAAAAAAAAAAAAGGTGAGCTCCTCAGGAGGAACCAGCTATACATATTCAGCATCAATCACTAGATGACAATTTTACTATACTTACCACCAAGAATTTAGCAAATGCAACTTGTGGAAATTTTACCTTATACTTTCCCCAGTAAACTTCTCTAATAGAACTTTTAAATTATCTTGAGCCCAAATTAATTCAATTATTAATGTCTCTCTGCAAATGCTTTGTTTGTTTTGTTTTGTGTTTGCTTCTCTCTTAGTTTCCTTAGACCCAAGTTTGGAAGGTTGCGCCTTTTAAAATTAAAAATGCAAACATCACACGGACCAGTCTATGTGCCTATTTCATCTCTCTCTTTTAAAATTGATAATTAGATATCTTTGGGTGTTTATAGAGAGATGCACACATCTGGACACATGTCCATCTCTGCATTTATAGTTCTTATTGTGAGAGAATTTCCCTCACACTCTCCTGCAGCTGTTTGTCTGTCCAGCACTTTATACATGTACACATATACACATACAAAAAAGAGAGTAGGGTGTTAACCTTAATGGTCTGCTCCTTAACCTAAACTACATTCTTTGTTCTGGTGATAATGGTCATCTAATTGGTCAGGACCCATTTCTTTAACAGCCTTTGTTCTCCATGGGGACTAAGCATAAATATACAACTACTGATAATTCATGTTCAAATGCTCTAATCACCCCAACTTGGAGATGAAGGTTGGTATTGATAACTCTTTCACCATTCTGAGTACAAATGCAAACAATAGAAATGCACAGAATACCACAATGCCCTCTGACCTCATGCCTGAGGTCACCAGACACCGAAATAGAGACAAAACCCCTGTGGTCATGGAAATTTCAAAGGAATATTTCAAACCACAACCTGGTATTTCTTAATGAGCTTACATTGCTTTAACTCTGATCTGACTTATGGTCAAAAAAAAAAAAAAAAAAAAATCATGCCTTTATCAACAGGTAAAGCCTTCAATTTCCTAAAATAAATTCAGCAGTTGAGAAAAAGAAGTAATTAAAATATCCACTTTCCCATGGTGATGCAGTATTTTAAGCCAGACATTTTCTGTGTGAGCTTCCCACTGTTTGGAGTGAAATGAATAAAAACAAAGGACCAAATGCTTATCAGCTCTACTAAATTTCTTGTTCTTTTTAAAAGTATATTTTGGAGACAACCCATGATCATAAAAAACCACATGGTGGTCAGGGCGTTCTCGTTTAACAACACTCTGTTGTATTCATAACCTTGGATAAGCCCCCATTTCCCAGTCTAAATCAGTTTTACAAAGAAAGTGTATTCATCTTTTTTTTTTTTTTTCTTTTTTTCTCTCAGAAATACCCTGGAGCTCACTCTAACAAATATCCTCCAAATATTTGTACAGTACATGTTATGATATAAAAATATAAAAAAATCTTTCATGGTATACAGACTTAGACAAATCCTCCTTATAGTAGATCCTGTACATACTCTGTCAAGATAGCTGGGCCCATGAATCCATTTTCAAACGACAATGCCCTACAGACTTCAGGGAGGCTAGTCTCTGCATTGATACCAGGAAAAAGACAAGAGTAGAAATCACATGAAAGAATAATCTGTCTCTTTATTTAGCACCTTTAACATGACAGCTTCAAAGTCTACTTGATACCAGAAATTCAGATAAAAGAGTGAATTCCACTGCCAAAAAAGAAAAAAAAAGTATCTACCCACAAATACAAAACAAACAGAATAGGGTATCGGCTTGTGGCAGCTCCAATATATCTAGTCTCTCTCATTTAGTGGATGTGTCATCCCTATTTTTTGTGGAGACAAATAGTCAATAAGAAGAAAAACTATTGATCTACTAACAAGTTTAATACAACCTTGAAATAAATTCTGTCCAAAACCCAGAAGCCTCTCTCAGTGTAATAGTTAATTCACTGACTTCCAGGCAAAACAAAAATCTACCTTTGGGCCATTATCAGCAGGATCCTTTATTTGAAGTCTTACAGGCTTATAGGCTGTTCCAGGGACGACTCTGACTGGCCAGAAAGAAACAGACCCATCAAGTAACTCAATACAAACCAAGCAAAATGGAGCCTCACAGTATGACAATATTAAATTAGTATGGCTGCAATGTGCGTGTGTGTGCGTGGGCAGGGAGGGGGGGCACAGTTTTAGTGGCCCCTCCCACTTATAGCTTTGCTCCTCTTCCCTGCAGTGAACCAGTGAACGTGCATTATCATACCTAATATTCAAATGCTTTGGTAATAATAAGATTGTCAAGGTAATAGCAGGAAACTTTCAGCAGAAACTTAATTTTCCAAAGCCAGCTGTGTCCTCCCCTGATTGCTTTTCCTAAGATACTTTCAAAGAGAAAAATTTTTTCTATTTCAAAATTACAACAAAGCTCCTATTATGTGTGTGTATGTGTATCACATGTATTTATACATGCACAGGGTGTAAGTTTAGGAGTACAAATGTTCATCAGCAATTCAATACTACAAATGTTCAAGAGAATAAATGCTACACAAGAAAGAGTCCAAAGAAATTAGCGGGATAAGGAGGAATAGGGGCAGCAGAATGGGACGAAGCTTTCTGAATCTAACATTCTGTTGGTGGGGAAAGGGGTGTTCCCCCATCCAAACAGCTTTAAGTGGGTGCATGAAGGAGACAAGGTCTTAAATCAGGAAACAATCGCCCATGCGGACATTATTGATGGCACCTTGTTAGAAGAAGTAGTTTGGGCTCCTTTATTTCCTTTCATTTTACACGACATTCCATTCAATAGACCCAGTGAGGTGGGATGTAATGTGTTGTTTTTTTTAAGAATACTAGTATTGTTAACATGTTCAATATCTGTACGTAAGGTTCATTCAGAAAACCTTGCTCTTTGTCCCAATAAAATAATGGTTTTAAGGAAATGCTACCCTTTTGCATTCTTTCCTTAGTCAACGCTATTTGGTCTACAGCCATTTTCAATAAAACAGTTTCAATGGATTGAAAAAAAGCAGCATCTGGAGACTAAAGCCCTGCAGGTGGCTGCTGATAAATACAGTATTGTAACTTGCTGGCATGAGCCCTCTCAAAGTATTCTGAATACAGGTCAAAAGGCTGGACAAATTCAGAAGTCAATTTTAAATTATAATCTACATGCAAGTAAATCCTTATCCATGCCACCCAAAAGGATCTTTTTTTCCTTTCCTGCTTACATGAGAATGGAGAGTACTGTATACACAGACTCATATCAGTGTATTCATTAGTGTCACAGAAATGCATAGTTATTTCTGGGACTTTACAGCTTAAAGCAGTGGTGGTCATTTCTTTAAGAAGGAATAATCTATTTTTTTCAACTACACATATGAGAAGAATATCCTTTATGTATGCTTTTTATAACTGTTTGGAAAGAAAAGCACTATAAAAAGATAAAGAATTGCTTATTACCATTTTGACATCATAGTACCACCAGGTACTCTTCCTCAATTCATCCGGCCACATATTCTCTATTGCTCTTTATCCACTATCACTTATGTTTCTCATCTCCACAAAAGTAGTAATTGCCTGTATATGTCTTCAAAAGTATGTTTCTTTCATATACTTGCCCTATCTCCATATGTATCATCTAGATTTTCCAAAATCAAGGAGCATGTCTTCAACTGACTTTGCATTTCCCCAAAGCACACCTCTCTCTGTTCAATATGAATATTTAGTAAAATAGTTCACAGTTTCTAAAGGTTTAAAAGATCTAAGAAGGCTATAGAACAACTTCTTAACAGTGGTCAGTTTTGCAGAAATATAGTCAGAGGACAGGAGATAAGTTATATAATTCTGAAGTGTTATTTAATAATGATTATATATTCTTTTATAATAAAATCATAATAAATTAAAACAATTTTTAGAGAAAAAGGAAAGAAGATCTGAAGAAACACACTAATCCTCACTCACCTTGAATGATCCAATACAAGTACACCATCAATTTATTAATCAATAGCACAAATGAGGTGCAGATATGGAGATGAGTTATAGATCTGGTTTCAATGTGAAAAATGAGGAGTATACATCTTTTAATCTGAACCTTGACTTTAACCTTTGCTAATGAAGAAATGGTATTTCTTAGAATGAGATGGAATGTCATCTTGCCATACTCCATCTACTATTATCAGCATTCATTCGTTGAATAATTTTTTAGAACATCTACTATATGCCAGACATTTTTCTAGGCACTGAGTATATAGCAGTGAATAAAGGAGGCAAACTGTCACTATCATCACTGAATTACATTCTAGTTGGGGGTAAACAGACACTGAAAAATAGAATATCTAATAGGTCATATGGTGATAAGCACCTTGAGAAAAAATAGAGAAGGGACATTGGAACTGCAGTGGGTAGTAAAAATGGATGCAATGATCAGATCTGTGAATTCCAGGTCTCATCTTGAAATAGGGCGTCATTAAGCCCGATTTCAGCCCCAGTAGGAGTAGGAGGTGGTGAGAATAGAGATAGAGTTATACAGCTGCCAAATACATATACAAGATTCCCAACTGATTCCAATGGCAAGAATCCCTGCATCCTCTTGCGTTGGCCCTGAAGCTACACAGAAAGAACCTGCTCTGCCAAATTCTTTTTTTTTTTTCTTCAATTATAAAATAATAGCACTTTTAGAAAAATGTACAACCCCTTCTACCAAGAGCACAAGATTCATGGAATTACTGTGCATTGGGGGATCCATAGGATTCTGTTTTCCTCCATAACTAAGATTGGTGAAGGAAGTTTTAACCCAACAAAGGTCTGGGTATCTTAAATATCCTTACTATCAAACAGGATTTGACGCAGGTTTTATGGAGCTTGAAGCTAATACAATTTGGGAAAGTCCTTGTTAAGAAAAGGAATACTAAATTATACTCAATGGGCAAAAACTAAAAGAGCATTTCCATTAAGAACAGGATAAGACGGGTGTCTGCTTTCACTACTCTTATTCAACATAGCACTGGAAGTCTTAGCCACAGTGATCAGACAAGAAGAAAATAAAAAGCATCCAATTTGGAAAGAAGGAAATGAAACTGTCACTTTTTGAAGATCACATGATATTGTACATAGAAAACCCTAAAGACTCCACCAAAAAACTACCAGAATTAATAAATTTGGCAAAGTAGCAGGATACAAAATTAACATCCAGAAATCAATCACATTGCTATATACCAATAGTGAACTCTCAGAAAGAGAAACTAAAAAAAAAACAAAACGAAACTCATTTACCATTGCAACAAAAAAATTAAGCTAGCTGGTAATAAATTTAACCAAGGAGGTAAAAGACCTTGCTCAGAAAAATACAGGACATGGGGAAAAAAAATAGAGGAAGATACAAGCAAGTGGAAGAATATACCATGTTTATGGATTGGAAGAATTAACATCATTAAAATGTCCATACTACCCAAAACAATATATACATTCAACACAATCTCTATTAAAACATCAATAACATATTTCACAGATCTAGAACAAATATTCCAAAACTTTACATGGAACCAAAAGAGACCCTGAATAACCATAGCAATCTTGAGAAAGAAGAACAAAATAGGATCACAATACCAGATATCAAATTATACTACAAAGCCATTATAATCAAAACTGCCTAGTACTGGCACAAGGACAGGCATATGGATCAGTGGAATAGAACACGGAACCCAGAAATTGACCCAAGCCATTACACTCAATATTTGACAAAAGAGGCAAGAGCATATAATGGAGTAAAGACAGTCTCTTCAATAAATGGTGTTAGGAAAACTGGATAGGTACATGCAAAAAAGTTAAACTACACTACCAATTTACACCATACATAAGAATAAACTCAAAATGGATAAAAGACTTAAATATAAAAAATCTTAGAAGAAACCGGAAGTAGCAAAATCTCAGACATCTCACATAGCAGAATTTTCACCGATACGTTGCCTACGGCAAGAGAAACAAAGGAAAAAAATAACAAATGGGACTACATCAAAATAAAAAGCTTATGCACAGCAAAAGAAACCATCAACAAAATGAAAAGGGATCCCACTGTATGGGAGAACATATTTGCCAATGATACATCTGATAAAGAGTTAATTTCAAAAAAAAAAAAAAGAACTCATACAATTTAACAAAAGGAAGACAAGCATTTCAATTTTAAAATGGGCAAAGGACCTAAATAGACATCTCTCCAAATAGGACATATAAATGGCCAAGGACATATGAAAAGATGCTCAACGTCACTAATCATCAGAGAGATGCGAATTAAAATAGCAATGAGATATCGCCTCATACCTGCCAGAATGGCTACTATCAACAAATCAACAAACAAGTGCTGGCAAGGGTGTGGAGAAAAGGGAGCCCTAGTACACTGCTGGTGGGAATGCAGACTGGTACAGTCACTATGGAAAACAGATGGAGTTTCTTCATAAAATTAAAAATGAAACTGCCATTTGACCCAGTGATTCCACTTTTGGAATATATCCTAGGAATCCTGAACACCAATCAGAAAGAATATATGCACTCCTATGTTCATAGCAGGACTATTTACTTAGCTAAGATCTGGAAACAGCCCAAGTGCCCATCAGTGAATGAGTGTATAAAAAAGCTGTGGTACATTTACACAATTGAATACTATGAAACTATAAAAAAGGAGGATCTCTTACTCTTTGAGACAGCATGGAGGATCTCTTACCCTGGAGACTATTATGCTAAGCAAAATAAGCCAGTCAGAGAAAGATAAGTATCACATGATATCACTTATATGTGGAATATAATCAACAAAATAAACTGACAAAATATATCCAGAGACATTGATCCATGGAATAGACTGACAAATCTCAGAGAGAAGGAGGCAGGAGGGGTGCAGGTAGAGATGAACCAAAGAACTTATATGCATATACACATAACCCGTGGACACAGACAATAATAGCACAGCAAAGGCCTGGGGAGAGGGGAAGGGGAGGGTGCCACTAGGGGAAAAGGGGCGGGGGAGCGACATCTATAATACTTTCAACAATAAAGATAAATTTTAAAAAATACGCCACAGGTAGAAGAGTATACTGCACTGACTGAGCCTTGGTGGGCCTTGGTGTAGGATATTTAATAAGAATTGTAATCCAGCATCTGTCAAAGGCTGTAATTAACCCTTCAAGTTTTCTACCTTTCCCTATTCTCTCATCCTGAGGCTTTGGAAAAGCTGATAAATAGCAATGTCCAGTCCTCAAATTATGAGACCCAGAGAGAAGACTAAATGAGTAACAACAACAAACTTTCTGAAGGGTGACTAGAGAAATTCACCCACAATCTTTCAGATTAAATACAATGGGTAAAACAGTCTATATCACAAATGAGCAGTATGAAAATAATGGCATGACAGATATATAATCATTCTTTTGAAAAAGAAAAAAAAAAGGATAAAAAAGAATAAATACTGAATGAAAAAGTAAATTTTATTGATAAGCTTATGTCAGACAGACAAGCAAGGCCAAAGGAGGAAGTGCTGTCAAAGACCTCAGGAGTGCAGAGCTCGCCACTTGTCCAGAGGTCCACGATTGGGGACATATTTGACTCCACAACCATCAGGGATGAGGCACTTCTTAGCCACTTTGTTTTCAAATTCATCAGCATTAAACTTGGTAAAGCCCCACTTCTTGGAGATGTGGATCTTCTGGTGGCCAGGGAACTTGAACTTGGCCCTGCGTAAGGCTTCAATCACATGTTCCTTGTTCTGAACCTTGGTGCGGATGGACATGATGACTTGACCAATGTGGACTCGGGCCACCGTACCCTGAGGCTTTCCAAAGGCACCTCGCATGCCTGTCTGGAGCCTGTCAGCCCCAGCACAGGACAGCATCTTGTTGATGCGGATGACATGGAAGGGATGGAGCCGCACTCGGATGTGAAAGCCATCTTTGCCACAACTTTTCACCATGTATTTGTTGGCACAAATTCGCGCGGCCTCCAGGGCTTCAGACGAGAGCTGCTCGTACTCATCGGACACCATGTGGCCACAGAGTGGGAACTCATCCACTTTCGCCTTCTTCCGACCCAGGTCAAAGATGCGGATCTTGGCATCAGGGACACCTCGGCAGAAGCGAGACTTCGGATACGGCTTGTTCTTACAATACCGGTAACAGCGAGCTGGACGACGGCCCATGGCGACACCAGCAACCGTTGCAGTGTGACGAAGAGAAGCGCTCGCTCCACACCACGCATGCGTCTTACATGCATTGCCCATCTACCTTCACGGGAACCATAGAGTTCCGCGGAGGACGTGAAGATGCTTTTTTACGACATCCCTCCATAGATGCCGCAATACTATGTACCTGCTTGTGGACACGACTTGGCACCTGCCCCTTGGTGTACTCGCCAGTCGGCTGCCAGGTAAGGAATTGGCCTTCCACAACGGCGGCTGGAGAAGCTGTTTCCTTCTTGCTGTCCATCCTGGGTGCAGAACTTTTGCCCTAGGCTTTGTCTTAGCATAAAAGACACTTTCCTAGAGATTAACTAAGAAAGGTCTCTCTAGCTAGTCAATATGCTGTGCTGTGTCTTGTTTGTCTAAATAATATATATTCCAGAGTTCGTGCCTCCCATCAACAGTTGTATATCAATTGCTGTTTTTCAAAGAGTATTTGGTCACCTTCCCTGGGGAAAGTGGCATCTTGGCGTGAGCTCTCCATAAGGCTCAGAAAGAGCTGAGCTGAACTACAGTGGTGACAGGGATAGAGAGAAGATACCTGTTCTATGTACTGCTTGATGATTGCTTTAGAAACCTGAAACTCTGGTTGTTTTATGTATTTGACCACGTGGAATTATTTTATTATCAAAACAGCATCCACAAAATTGAAATACCAACTGAATTTTTTAACTTAAGGCTATGCATTTTCAAGCCTTATTAATCTTGTATCTTACTGTGAATGAGTTTAATAGTTTTTTTCTGTGACTATAGATTTTGTAAAAATATTATGATTAGGATCAGAGTGTGGGGAAGGAGGAAAATAAAAGATAAGAAGAATTTTAAAAAAAGAAAAGGAATACTAAATTATAAATAAAGATTAGGCATAAAAGTGAATATTTATTTAAATCAGAAGAGAAATCCAAACAAAGTATATAATTCACCAAGCGCACAACCACCACAATCATCACAGAATGTAGGCGAATAATCCAGATGAATCTGGCTCTGTACATTTCAAGTCTGTTTGTCCTCAACTACCCAAATGTGTCAGAGATGAGCACAAGAGAATACAGTCTCTGACCCTGCTTCTTCGTTGTCATAATGAAGGCTAAACCAACTAAATATTGGAAGAAGTTTCTACACCAAGACATTTCCAATTTAGCTTCCCTTAGCCATTTCCCAAATATTCACAGCCACTCAAATACCCTCAATTGGAGAGGGAGTAATAATTTTACAAGGTTTCCAGATTTTACGGAGGAGAAACTGAGACTCAGTTTGATCTGAGGCAAAAGAATAGTAAGCCTTAAGTCTGGAATTTAAGCTTGTTCTTTTTACTATCCTAAGTGATATTTTCTTAATGAAAGCTGCAAATAACTAGAAAATAAAAGTGAGTATAGGAGACAGACAAGATTAAAGAGAGGATTATCATTAATGGAAGGATTTTACTCAATACAAGCTAAAAACTAGAACCAGGTAGTTGGGTTTAATATATTAACAAAGTACAATTTTAAAATATTATGGAACTGAGCTGAATAGATTCCAATCTCTATAATAATTCTTAGAAAATTCCTCTATGTATCCCAAAATAGAAAGGGCAAAAAGAGAATTCAGCTCACCTAACACCTTTCTCTATCACCAACTCCCAACGTCAATTTATCACCCACACTTTTATCCTATAACTCCTCGAGCAGTCTCAGACAGTTTTAAAAAATCTTATCATCAAGCAGGAATAGATCCAGGTTTTATGCGCCAGTATCTGACTTCTTACTGAATAAATCAGGCTGTTCTACACTGTGCCTCTCTACCAGGTGTCCCCTGAGAGGATCTTGGGATTATGAAGCCATCGGTATATTCCTGAAATGTGGCATTTTATTAAACACTTCACAGTAAGCTCTATGACAAAGAAACTAAAGCATTTTTGGAAGAATCAACCTGTCAAATAATATTTATTGAGGGACTCTCACTGCTAGGTACTGTTCTGGGCTCCAGGACTTCTGCAGGGAGCAAGACAAGCAGACTCTGCCCTCAAGGAGTTTACATTATAAAGAAGAAACAACAATAAATATTTACAAAGAAATAATTTTGAGTATTGATAAGTGTAATGAAGACAAAACATTAATGACTAAGGTTGAGTGGACTGCTGTACAAGAGGTGGTATTTGGGTGGAGATCTGGATGTAAAAAGAAAGAAGCTATGGGGAGATCCGGGAAAAAACTGCCCGAGGATAAAGTACAGGAAGTGCAAAGTCCCCAAGGTGGAAACGAACTGAGAATGTCCTGAGCACAAGAAGAAAGTCAGGGTAGCTGCAGCCCCATGGACAAGGCAGACAGAAGATGATGACATCTGGACAGTAGGCAGGACTAGAATACACAGGGCCCAGTGCATCCTATGCATTAATAAACTTGAATTTTTTTCTTAGTAACAGCAGAACTCATTGGGTGCCTTTAAGCAGCAAATGATGTTATTTCCACTTTAGAAAAAATAATTCTGCAGCATGAGAGAAATGATGCAAGAATGGAGAAAGGGAAAGATCCAGGCCAAAAATACAAGTTTAAGAGGCAACATATTTTAAATTTTAGTTAAAGTCATGGGACTTCACAAGGCCACCTCAAGAGAAAGGGTCCACTGAGTAGACAGGAAGGCTGAGTATAAACCCATTAATGTTTAAAGGTCTGGGAAAGGAGGCCGTTGGGATTTGTCAGACACCCTAGTTCTCAAGTCAATAAACCCAATACCTCCGGTAGTAGGAAATTCTATACCTGGATGTTGCCCCATCTGCCTGGAGCTGGAACAAATGTGAATAATGCTTTTCCAATGCTAATATTTGCACTGAAGAACACCATGGACAGGGAACACATGTTGAGTTTCTTGACCTACGGGAGTGTGGTGATTGAACATGAAAGGCTAGATAAGATGTTCCATTTGGGGAAGATGGACTCAAATACCTCAGAAAGACAAGCTGATAGAAGGTAGAAGCAGAAGGAGAGGAATAATTAAGAAATGGAAGAAGCCCTCCCACTCTACCTGAACAAAAAATGGAAAAATGTCCTCGAGTGAGGATAAAAAAAAAAAAAAAGAAATGGAAGAAAAGAGGCAAGAGAGGGGAGAAAAAGAAAAGGACAGAAAAGAATACCAGCACTAATTTAAGAAAAAAGTACATCATAAGGGCAATGTTATATCACAGGCTAGTAGGTAATTCTGGGTGGTATATAGATTCTTAAAAATAGTTATGTGTTATGCATTTCTTTTACTGTTATTTTTTTGGCAACTAAATTGTTTTTGTTTTGCATTTCCAGGAGTGAGATAATATTTCCCACTTAAAAAAACAACAGCAGTTATTTCACACAAAAAATAGAAATCAGTTTAAGGAAAAAATATTTATATACTAAATTCTTAATCTCTAGAATCTTCAGGCTCCTTATCAATACAATGGGATATAACCTGCCTTTCAGGGTTCCTGTGATGACTAGCAATAAGGGTCAAAACACATCTGGCGAAGTGCCTAGTTCTCAATAATAATTAGCTAATTTTATTACTATTTATATTTTTAAGTACCTAGCATGTTCTAAGTGTAATAAAAGTTATTTTGTTAATGGAAATACAGAAAAGCAATAGAAATGTTAAAAAAAAGGCAAAATCTGGACAATCATATTACAAGTTAGCAGAAAAAAAGAATGGGGTGGTCATTAACGACAATGGATTAAAGCAGAAACTGAAATTAGAAAATAAAGAGTAGATTAGAAGAAATTAGAGGGTTGGAAAAAAATTAGGAGTCAGGTATGACAGAAGACAAAATGGTGATGTAATTTTGAGGTGGAGCTGAAGGATCTGGTCCCGAATCAGACCGCTAAGCATAAAAGAAACGCAGAGGCTCTTGACCTGGGGATGATGGGTGGGCTCTGGGAGATCCTGGAAACCTCTAAAGCTGTGCGCTAGACTGTCATGTATGCAAATATCAGAGCAAGCATTTTTCTGAGAAGAGGGTCCATGTATCCCATCATACTTTCAGAGATTTATTACCTCAGATTTTTAAGTGTTTGCTGACTGAGCTAGATCAATTCATCAACTAAAAACATCTGAACGCTGTATTTTTATACAGGGACTAACCCAAGTTTGCCAAGTGCTAAAATGGTGTACTTAAAGTGTCTGGGAGAGAGGGGGCAAGTGTCAAGCTTAACCTATAATGGGAAAATCACAGTCTCATCACCGTTATTTTCTAAAGTGGATATGTGGTAGGCCATGGCCAGACCTGCTAGAGGCTTGATGGCTGAAGAAGCAGTTCATAGCTGAGGACATGTAGCTGTGGCAAGATATTCATTCCTTAGATGACAAAGAGATTGATCCTTGAGTGTTGACATTCTAAGCATTAGAGAAGGCAGCAAGCATGCCCTTCTGAGTTCCTGCCTCCACAAGAAGGCCCTGACCACCACACTTTGGGCATACCTCTAGAGGAAATGGGGAGCCCCAGAGGAGTCATTTCCAAACACTCATACCCCTAATCTCATTGTGCCCCTTTCACTACTTCTTTCTAAAGAATTGGAATTATCAGCACTCTGAGACCAAATTTAAGTCATCTTCGTACTAGACCATCTTTAGGAAACAGAGTCAGCGAGCCCCAGGTAACTATGTAGAGGTATTTGGAGACTGCAGTCGACATATTTTATCACAACTCAGTACTCTTGTAAATATTTCATAAATATCTGTAATTTTAAAAGCAAGCTTACAGTTTAGCACTTCAGTTGAAACATGGATAAGGTTTATTTCAAAATAGTTGTAACTCACTCTAAAATATATCTTGTTTGTTAATTTCTCTAGAGAGAAGCAAAAGAAAATGGGCCTCCCAAAAACGAGGCCAAATTCAAGGGAAAATGTGAATTCCAGAATATATTTTCAAATATCTTTCCTTCCTAAATATTCCTAAACATTTATAAATGTCCTTCTTACAGACTGTTTTTTGTCACGATATAGAGGTGAGAAAAAATGGGAGTGTGTTTCCCATGGTTGAAAGGGGGTCACAGTGCAAGTTCTTCAGGCAATGCATCAGAAACAAAGTAAAAAAACTTTCAGAGCACCAAAAGAAATTACAGAACAAAATAATTAAAAATGGATTGACTAAATAAATGAATAGATAAATAATTCAAACAACAATGACTTTACATGTTGATTTTTTTTTCCAGTATAGGCTCAGTATTCATCTCTAGTGTAAACAAGTAAAGCTAAAGTGAGCAAAAGTAACAAAAAAGAACTACAAAACCATATTTGATTAAGGTCAGGATGAGTAGATCTTCATGTTCGTCTCTAAAAGATGAAGAGCTTCAAGAACTAAGAGAAACATTACAAGCAGACATTATTAGCACATTTTTATTCAGAACCGTTTTAGCCTTGTACCTAAATGTGAGTTTCTCATCTTGGAATATATATTTTTCCCTCAGCTTATTCAGTTTATAGCTAAGGACAAAACGTGATCATGTATAGATGGTAAGAAAAGTATAAAGGAATATATTTGGCAATGCCAAATCAAACAGACATCTAGAGTCACATACATGTCTGGGGATTCAGAACAGCCGCATTCTCCATTAGCATGTTTTCCTCCCAGGTGGAGCTTTAGGAACCGTAAGTACTTGGTAGTCTACACAGAGATGCACATTAGAGGTGCTTCCTTCCCAGAAAAGAGTCCCCTTCCTTTCTCTGAAGTTCCTCTTGCAAATAACTGAGTGGAGGCTCAGAGAGGTGCAGTGTGGGACAGAGAAAGGGAAAAAACCCTTTCTTCACACTCGTGCTGCTCTGAATGCGGACCATCTGTGCCCCCAGCTGGAGCGCCGGCAATGGTCTGGCACTTGAACCACACCATATTTACAGATCTAAACACAAATGGCTACTGCCTGATTGTTTCATGATTCATTAGTCAGACAAGCTCTCCTCTCCCGCCAGCACAGCTGTTACAGAGTAAACCTTTGTCACTTAATAGGCCTGATTATTACTTTCCATCAAAGGTATTGATCTGTGTCACCTCTACTTAAGGGAATGGGGGAGAAGAAAAAGGGGGAATAAAATGTACCAGGAAAACATGAACATGAAGAAGGAGGAGGAGGGACATTAGACGGGATCAGCAACATTGGCTTCCTGACATTGCCCTGAATGTCTGGTTTCGTGACTTTGGCCGAGGTGACTGACTTTCTCAGGAAGAAGCGCCATACCACCTCACGTAGTGTTCAACCCTGAGCCCCGCCGACCACTGCGGTTGCACACCCTGACCACACAGATCATTGTTCAACAACAGCATAGGGTGAAGTGAACCAGAATTCTCCATCAATGAATAAGCCAAGCTAGTGTGCAGATCAAGTGCAGGCTCTGGAGGGAATTTTTTATAGCTCCTTTAATTATCTCCTTTTGTTTAACAAATAAAGTGAAGCTATAACTCTGGGCTGTTCCCTGACTGTGACGCCCAGCACTGACCCAGGTTGAGAGGTGCTCCTGTTCAGCTGCCAAGTGGACAAGGCTGAGCACTACCAGGTGTGCAGAATGCCAGTTTGGCACCCTGTCTGACACCTCAATGCTCTGCTTCTCACTCACTCTTTTATTTATTTATTTTATCTGTTTCTTCATTTTCTTTCTTTAAAAATCTCAAACAAAAAGCGAGAGGATTTCCTGGGAGGGAGAAGACAAAAATAAGCTATTATCAGAAATTGTACCAACTCAGTAAAAACCAAGGTAAAGTTTCCACCATAATCACCACCATAACAATTATTAGGGATGCACAAAATTTTAGAAAGGAAGACCAGAGTTTATCTAATCTCCTGATTTGTATGTAGCACAGGAAGCCCAGAGACATTAAGAAGCTTCCTCCTATCACACAGCTTTTTGGGTGAGACAGCTGAGTCTTAAAAAAAAAAAGTCCTCTGTTAATTAGTCCAGAGTACTTTCCATTCTACCAATCAGCTCTCCAAATACCAAAATCTCAGACTGTGATGGTTTTAACTCATAGTGTAGCTCCCACAGCCTTATAGAAGATACTATTATAAAAGGATGAGAATTTTGTTCATAGCTTGTGGAATTAGCCTCAGTATAGTCACACTTTTGTAACTATATCCACATCACAGAAGACAACATTTTACTTTATATAGTACACGTATGTGTGTATGTGGATATCACACACAGGAGGCCAATGCATGCATGCCAAATGGGCCTTGCTCTTACAACCACTTAACAGAGAGCTGCAGCCCTCTGAGATTCCAGCATAGGCTGGTTCCCTCTTTCCTTTGTCTCCAGAACACTCACTGCAATTGTTACCCAAATCTAGTATATTAATGAGACTTTTATTACTCCTTTTCCTCACACTCCAATTGTAAGCACATTGTCATTCTAGTTCACAGAGGTCAACAGCCTTGCTAGTACATTACTGTTGGTTTTATAGTGTTCACCAGAGGTGATGGATTGATAAGCCTAGACATTGGGACCCTCCATTTATGTAACTATCAATAGAAGCAAGAGACAAGGCTCACCCTGCCAACTTGGTCCATTCAGAATTAAAGGGGATGGCCAGAACTCGGTTTGCTTAAGTTTTTATTTTTAAAGACATTGTTAATGAGTATAGCATTGAAAACTATCTGAATGGGATGTGGCCCTGGGGAGCTGAACAAGCCCATTTCATACTTATTTTATTCTCATAGGCCCTTGGCCAAGGGTAGGATGCTGATGGCTTGAGATCACTTTTGACTCAGCCCAGATTTTAATCAGCAAACTGGCAATGAAAGACCCCCTGTCCCATTTCCATGTCTATAGTTCTCCAGGTGGTTTAATTGTTCCACTTGATATCCATGTCCAAGGCCATCAAGTCTCCCCTTCTCCATTCCCAGTTCCCAAATCACATTAGGAATTTTACTCTTTGGAGCAGAATGTTAATGAAGCATTCAGTGTATGTTTTGGTACCCATAAAACATTTTTTAACAGAAATCACATCCTTAATTCTTTCATCAAAAACAGAATTCAGATTTGGAAGCAAAGGAAATCTTACTGATAGCCAACTTTCAGCTTTTGAGCTTTCCAAACCAGTTTCTTTTTGTAAGTCATGTCTATCAGTTGACAGGACCAATATGATTCTACGTGGGCACAGTTTGGCAAACAGGAAATCCACATAATATAGTGCACTTGAAATTCATATAAAAAGAAAGCTGTCAGCAAGTGAAACTGACTAAAATAAAGGGTTGTTCTTAACAGGGAAGGAAAATCAGCTTATGGCCATTAAAAGGAAACTGACTGGCAAAAACCCATGTGAAAATGCCAAAGTATTAAAAATACACTTTAATGTTTTCTCTGTTTATATTCCACTTGATAATTTGATTTTGAATCTAAATATGCATTTCTCCCAGCACATCAACAAAAATGAAACTTACCTAGAAATCTCTATTTAGTGACAAAACAGCATTTGGAAGTATCCTGGGGGAGGTGGGGGGGAGATGACCCTTAAAATTTTAAAAAACATATGACAGGTGTTTGTTATGCCTTACAAATTTTAGTGAGGCCAGAATTTAGGCATAGTGTCTCTATTTTACAGACAGGACACTGATGAGTTACTAGGTTAAAGATAGAGAAATATCATCAAACAGTGTCTATAAAGCTCCTACATCCACACTCTGGAATGTAGAAAAATATTGGTTATAACTGCAAGACGACCTTCATGAAGGTGCACAAAAAGCAAACAAAAACAGGAACAATATCATTAGGAAAACGGAGACCAAGTTCCTAGCAAGGCCTTTGTCTTAAAGAAAGCCTGAGAGGAGAGTCCCTTTTCTGGCATCCAGTGATACATGCTCTGGAGGCTCCACGCAGGGCGGGTCTTCAGTCTGAGTACTTTATACCCAGAATAAAATAAAACATATTTGTGAAGTCACTTAAACAATTTGTCTTTAAAAATAGGCATAACACTTGTTCTTATATAGCTGCATTATTTAGCTAAATATACATGAAACAGCTGACACTAAAATCCGAAAGATACATACAGCAGATTGCAATGAAAACCTACGGTTGTATTTAGTTACCTACATATTTTAATTTGGTGTTTGCAACCAAAGCCAACAGTATTCAGGATTGGGTAATTGTGCTTTCTCACTCCTAAAAATGTCAACACCAAAGTATGTTCTGGAAAATGCCTTTTTTCTTTAAATACTTTTTCTTTATTTTTTTCTATTTTTCTTTATAGGGCGAATGTTCACAGAAATTTTTTAAATGTGTTGTATTTATATTTCTCATTTCTAAGTTTAAAAGCCATCATAGTGAATCTTCAAATTTCTAGTCAGTGTGGTATAAATCTGGATTATAAAATAATAGCCAACATTTAAGTCCCACTATATGACAAGTCACACACATATTAACTCATTTAATCATCAGAATATCATAGAAATTAATTAAGTGCCATTATCATCCAAATCTTATAGATGAGTAAACTGAATCTCAGAGAGGTTAAATAGCCCGCCCTACAGCACACAGCCTTAAGTGGCAAAGCTGGAATTCAAAACCAGGCTGTCTGGCACCAAAGTCCATGCTGTTAAATTAAAATTTACCAATAAAGATAACAAGGTGGGAGGGAAGAGGAAAGGAAGGGAGGGAAGGGGAGAGAAAGAAAGGGAATAAAAGCTTTAAAAAATTGAGCCCAAAATAAGAGAAGGGCTAAGTTTGCCTTTATAATGCAATGGGAAATTTAAAAAAAATGCTCTTGAAGTATTTTTGATAATTAGAACAGATTTTTGTGGGGTTTTTTTTGGAAGGAAGGAGGAGAGAGGGGGTTTGATGCAAATTGAACCTCGCTGTGACCTTGGTGGAGGAGAAATGACTGCAGATTCCGTCTGTCTGTGCCAGCTCTCAAGGCCTCCCTTCCAGGAATGTGTCCATCTGCCCCAGTATCCCAAACATTTCAAACTCTGCTCCTCCCTGCTTGGACTTAAGAAGATGTCAAGGGATAAGACACCCGGAAACCTAAAATACAGGTGTAGTGATGCATGGTCACTTGGCAATGGTGAGTGTGCTCTGCTCCGTGCCAAGGAATGGAGCCTGCCTCTTGCCAGCAGCCCAGACTTGCAACAAACAGGCGACATGGCAGAAGCAGGGGCACAGAAGCAGAAGGGATCTGTCCAGCAGAGGAGAACCCTTTCACACATTCATGGGACTAATACAGAAGAGAAGAAGAATAGATGGTCACTGAAGGTAGCAGCAGGATGTTTGTGGCTCAGCAGTGGTGTGGACCATATTATCTGGGAACAGAAATATCATGTAATGATACGTCATTCAGTGAAGACTCAGAGCTGTAGCCCACGAAAATAAGCAGAGATGCATCTTTGTTTTTTGGACTTAGGCAGAGCTGGAAATGACAGTCACCAGCAATCTTAGCATTGATGCCTAGAGTTTTGTGATTTAAAGGAACTGAGGTTTGTTCTATTTTCTTTCCTTTCCTTTATTTTTTGCTTTGTTATATTAGGCTTCTTTGGGTAGCTTCCTCTTGTGTTTACAGAGTGGAAACAGAGACTTGTTGGGCTGTGTGGCCCTATTTGTGACCTTTTACACGTATCTTAGTGCATCTGTTTTCAAATAAAGCTTTCCAATAAATTATGGCCTTGAACTTCTAGATAGAATGATGTTGTTTTTCACTGTGGTAAATGGGTCAAAATGTTGAATACAGTATTATTAACTAAAAGAGTTAGCATGCAGAGAATGTTTGCCATGGGCCTTTCAACCATCATCTAAGTGTTTTATATACATTAATCTTCACAAAAATCTTCAGGGAAGTGCTGTTGACCCCACTTTACAGAATAGAAAACTGAGACTTAGAGAGGTTACAGGACCAGGAAGAGGCAGAGCCAGGACTCCACCCCAGGTTCATATGGCTCCAAAGCCCTCACTCATAAAAGATGTGGCCTTAAGAAATGTCATCAGGGCCAGCCAGTGTGGCTCAATGGATTGAGCGTCATTCATGTACTGAGAGGTCCCAGTTCGATTCCTGGTCAGGGCACATGCCCGGGTTTTGGGCTCGATTCCCATTGGGGGAGGCAGCCGATCAATGTATATCTCTCACATCGATGTTTCTATCTCTTTCTCCCTCTCTAAAAAATCAATAAAAACATATTTTTAAAAAAGTCATCAGGAATATTTAAATAAGTACACTTCAACGAGCAGCCCTGAGGTTTGCTCTCAGCACATCCATGACTAGACTGGCCCACATGATAGCTCGAACCTCCAGCCTTGGACCAGTCAGGAGTACGATGACAGTGTAACAGTAGGAGTGGAACAAAGAGCATTAGACAGACTTTGAGAAGAGTTAGGTTTGTGGCCTGACTCTGCTTCTAATTCTCAATTCCACTGGGCATGTTTTCAAGCCCTCTTCATCTCAGTTCCTGAATCTCTACAAAATACTCATAAAGAGCCCTGCCCTATCAGCCTCTCTATTGGATAATTAAATGAAACTATGAAGCACTCCAGAAATGCATTTTTTAAAACCTCTCTGTATGTTATACTCTTCGGTTGTAATCTGGTTTACACATCCTCGATCACTGAAATGGGGGTCAGTGTCTTCACTTGATTGCTCCCTGCCCTTAAACAGCAGCCACAGACAGTAGGTGCTGCCATGAGAAACATCCTTCCAATGCTGGAAACTGTGCAGGATGAGATTGAGCAAAATGACCGTGAATTGGGTGTAAGCCCAGCCCTGGGGCAAAGACAGAAAAGGAATGGGTGATTCTAGTAGTGCTCTGTGTCATTACAAAGGGCAGAAAGGGATAAATAATATTTCCCTATTTTCTTAATGCCTGTTGTTGACATTGGAATGTAGTAAATGCAGGAAGACCAAATCCTATTGGCCTCTGACTGCATCATTATAGCGAATGTGAATGTTTTATATATCTATGAGATATCAGAAAATGCCTTAGGTCTATCAAAATTCCACTTTAGCCTCCAGTTTTAAAAGGATGGTGCTGTCTTTCTTCCTAGAAAGCTACAAAGTCAGAAGTCTTACCAGGTCTTGTGGTTCCATATCTTTTTTTTTTTTAAGATGAAAAGGAAAGGTGGAAGTATCTAACATTTAAAACTAATTTTTAATTGTTTTTTTCTCCATATCCTTTGAAATTATATTTAAAAGTGGTTTCAAAAAGTACTTTTAGTTCCAGATTCATACCAATGTAATTCGAATTTTCAAGGATTCAGTGTTTTGGATTAGGAACTCTGAGACTCTGATAAAAGCCATGGCTCTTCTCCCCAGATAAAGGCCACACACACGCGCATGCACACACATGCACAGGTACACACAGAGCCCTGGCTGTACAGGAGGCTGCTGATTCTCTGAAGCCTATCCATGGGCGCGTCAAGGTTTACAGACCCCATGATAAGCATGCACAGAGCTCACTATCGTGCTCGGTCAAGAGTGAAGTGGGGACTGAACTCCTTCCCCTGTACCATTCACTCAGCCATGCTGTATCCACCCAGAGGGAGTGCTATTTTCTAATTTGTGCAAAGGTGCCTCATAGTCACAGTGGTACTTGGACCAGAGCACACCAGCTGTCAAGCTGTATACTGTGTACATCTCCTCCCAACCTCATGTTCAGTGACAGTCACATTGATACCTTGAAATCAGCCATGGTGAGAGTATTTACACCAAGGAAATTAGCAAATCCTACAAAGCAGGGAAGTCCCCCAAAAGAGAACCAGTCATTAAACATTACCAGCTTATCAGTACATATGGGTTAAGATAGACCCTGAGGACCTTTGTCCTATATTGTGATACATTTGAAATAAAAAGGCAAAAAACAGTGTTAAAACCTATATCCCAGTTTCCTCTTAGCCTGTGCTAATTGCTGTTAGGTTAAGGGCACATGGACCCCAACTTGTTTTGAGCACAGACTTAACAACTAACAGACTCTACAGAAGGTATTTGGAGAGGGCTGCTAGAAAAATCGGTTCCCATTCAATCCTAGATAGGTCTGAAGATAGCATCCAAAACTATAACCCTGTTTTAAAACATCTGCATCCCTGATAGCAGTAACTGCCCTAAGCCATTAAGAAAATGAAATAAATGATGGTTGCATATCATTTTGCAGACAGGACTCAGAAGGAAGAACTAAGGGAGAAAGGAAATCTAAAGTCCCAGCGCTCCTTGGGATGCCAAGGGGGAAAGGCCCCGCCCAGAGCAGGCCTAAATCATCGTGGACTGATGTCAGGTTTCTTCCGTAGGTTTTTTGAAGAACTGCTCTTCACAACTGAGCCCTATCTTGAGCTGAGACATCCTTCCTCTTAGGAAGGGAAAAAAAAAGAGAGAAAGAAAGTCAGGTCAAAGGATTGATTCCAGTTTTGAGTTACAGAGGGCTATTGATTTTTCATTAAGGTTCCCGTGCTGCTCTCAAGAGGAGGGAGGGAGGGGAAAGTAATTCATTGATCAGAGCGTAGGGCCATGTTCCTTTATTGGCTTCCTGCCATGTTCCATTATTCCCGATTCTAAATGTATATTGAAGTCAGTTTATTTTCATCATTGCCTCCTGTCACCTGAAATGTCTTCCAGTAACTATTAGTTTAATCATCCTTTTCTCACAATGGTAATAAGTGATAATACCCAACATGGCCTAGATTCGTGGATATTATTCTTTGGATTACAGTGTTACTCCTCCCAAGGTTCTAGTTAAAAAAATCTGTCAACACTTGAATAGTCTAAAAGACAAGAATAGTTTGAGAATTTCTTTAAAAACTAGCATTTTTACCACAGTTATATTTCTTTAAATTAAAAAAAAAAAAACTTTCCTGGGAGACCTTAAACTGTGGTTTTTGATCTATGAACCTCGGAGAGTTCAGGAAACCCGCCCAAATCAGGTGTATATCTACACCAAGCCACTGGAAACCAACCTAGAGAAGCATCAAGCACATGCACAACAATAAATCAGGTTTTCCACTTTGCCCCCCAATTTTATTTGTTGAAACAATCTTTAATCTGTCTTGACTCACACTGGAACCTCTGTTTTACATAGTAGCAAACTGAGGTCCAGAAAGACTGAACTACTCAGGATCACTCAACAAAGTGGCACCGTGGGGACTAGAACCTCACCCCTTGGCTTCCAGATCACCATTTGTTCCACAACAGCATGCTGCCACTCTAGCAGGCTGTCTTCTCAACTCATGTGAAATTAATAATCTGCAAAAATCAAAGGCTTATGTTGACTTTAAAATCAAATCCTAGAAATGCTGCTAATGATGTTTTTTTCTTTCCCCACATCTCTAGATAAGACCATATTTCCCATTAAGTTCTGCCGCACCTAGGTAAAATAATCAGCTGCTCAAGCTACATAATATATCTACTTGCCTCCCAAAGGCTTCCAATCTCAATCCCTCCATATCATCTGTCAGAGGGTTCATGTACATTAATATCTCTGAATGAATTTCCCCAACACCCTGTAAGAAAGGGGAGGAATTCTCCCATTTTATAGAAGATTTGTCCAAGGCTACCCAGGAAATGATTTACAGAGCGAGGACTCAGACTCACGCCTTCTCACTGTGAAAGTCTCTTTCCACTACACCACAGCTCCCTCTGGTGCCAAAATTGACAGTGGGACCTACTAAAAGCAACTATGAAAAAACTATTTACAAGACATATTGAGCTGAAAATTATCACAGGAAAAATATCCCATTCAGAATAGTAATCAATATAAAATGCCTATGAATAACTATGACAAAATGTGTGAAACTCATATGACTAAAACTAGACAACTTCACTGGAAATGTAAAGTAAGGCCTAACTAAATGAAGAGACACAAAATGTGTTGTCTGTTCTTTCCAGTGGGATGTTTTGGGCAAAAGCATGATAAAATTATTCTAAAAGTCCTCTAGATGAACAGAGAACACAAACACAAAAGGTATTTTGAAATTTTTTTAAAAAAATGAAAGGTCACTCACGCCATCAAATGTCAAAATGTAGCTTAAAATGAGTATTTAAAACAAATTGAGAACCTGTGCAAAAATAAACAGACAATCAGATAAATCCAACAAGTCAGATGGCCATGAAGCAGACTGCAGGACGTATAGTAAAGACCATGTTAAATAATCAGAGGAGAAATTAGGACATATTTTGAAAACTTAAATTGGATACTCATTTTACAAAGTATACCAAAATGTATTTCATATGAATTAAACAGCTAAATAATTTTTAAATACTATAAAACAGGGAGAAAACAGAAATAAATACTTAACTTTTGAAAGTATTTTATTGGTATAAAACCAGTGAAAAATCATGATGGAAAAATAGTTTTTACTACATTAAAATGTAAAATGTCCATTCAAACATAACAAACTACAGAAATTAGAGATACAAGCCACACACACATGCAAAAAACAAAAACTGTTCAACCTTACCAGCATTCCAAAACACCAATTAAAATAGCAGCATGATAACATTTTTATCTATTCAAATGGCAAAATTGTTTTAGATAACAATAAGGTTCTAGTGAGACAGATCCTATCATACTACTGATGGAAGTATAAATTGGCAAACTTTCTGAAGAGAAATATACCATTATGTTTCTAGAGACTTTAAAATATACTGAAAATTTGTGGCCCAGATATTATATTTCTAGAAATATAGCCCAAGGAAATGACCAGATATGTTTCTAAATAAGAATTTATATGGAAACATCATTTATAAGAACCAAAAATGGGAATTAATCTAAACGAAAATGAAGAACAATATTAATTGGGTATAACCATGTAATAAAGTAGCACACAGACATATATTAAAGTAAGTTTTGAAGAATATTTAATAATATGGATAAATGCTCATTCATGAAAAGAGAAAAACCATATGGTTCCAAATCTGTAAAAACTGAAATAGCAGTGGGAATGCGGTAAAAAGGATGAATGGGAGAACAATTTACGATTTAGAGCAGTAGGACAGGACCCAGTCCCTAAAAAGATGTGTGGCACAGAGATGAGTCAGGGATTATGCCCTGGACACTGGCTCAGGTGTGGGGGTTGAGTGGGAAAGACCACTGCCAAACTAAGTAACACACATGATAAGGTCACTTCATTGACCCGACTCCCTCAAATAGAAACTTAAGCATTCTGCTTTCTCCCAATCCTTTTCATACCCTTGGGTTTTAGTCCCCACTACCACAATAGGAGTATTTTAGGCATTGGGAAAACTTCACTATGTCTTGTCTCTTTCTGACTTCCCAGACCTTACATAGTCTACTAGCATTGAAATTATGTTCAAAAGTGTCAAATTGCAGCTATGTGGAGATCAGATGGTTGGAAGATACCAACGTTTTTGATTGCTGTGCTGACAGTTTAAGTGGGTGGTTCTAAAAAGTTAAAGAATCATGAAGAGTGCACAAAAGATAACCTTGAAAAAACATTCAACAAACTACTAACCCTCTACAGTACACACAGCACTCAACTAGATGGAAAGAGGGGTGTGACTATGTGAGGAGCAGTGCTTATATTTCAGTGGCTTTTGCCAATAAAGCTCTTGAGAGTACATGGAATCGCTTGAAAAACAGATGTATATTTCATAATCTCCATAAGTTATTTCATTAAGCAAAATAAGTATTTATATTAAAAAGAACTTAAAGTAAGATTTACCCAGGTTGGTACTCAGATTGGATCGTTGATGTGAGATTCAAGTTGGCTGTAGAGAACGTGTGATAGTTTGTGTGCAATATCCATGCTCAGAAATTTCCTCCAAATTTCTCAGTTATAAATATATTCCAAATGAGCCCAAATGCATGCATTTTATGCTTATGACTCAGTGATAATATTAATTCTCCCTCCCCAAAAACCATATTTGTGGGCCAAATCATGGTTTCTTTCTTTTTTAAAAAAATTTATTTTTCTTTATTGATTTTAGAGCAAGAAGAAAGGAGAGGGAGAGAGAGAAACATCAATGAGAGAGACACATCAGTCCACTGCCTCCTGCATGCCCCCCACTGGGGATCTGGGCCATAACCTGGGCATATGCCCTTAGCGAGAATTGAACTGGTGACCTCTTGGTGCATAGGTCGACACTCAATCCACTGAGCCACAGCAGCTGGGCGATGGTTTCTTTCTGTAGATTACATGACATTTGGTGGCATGAAGGTTAAAAAATATTCCATGAAAAATTAGGACTTAGATAGTCCTAACTTAGATAGTCCTATAGTGTTCCTTTTTAAAAACTTCCCTAAAGAAGGAAGAATAATAGCTCGAATTCTGAGGCAATAAAACTAAGTAAAATGAGAGAAGGGGAGCCAGCCAACCTAACTTTCAATCTCCAATCTGTGTTCATGGCAAGTCATTTTACTTGAGACTCAGTTCTATATCTGTAATTTGGAGGGGAAAAAATAACTTGTCAGAGTTGCTGTAAGCACTAGAGATATTGCAAAGCATCATCATTCAAGTAATAGATTATTTTATGTATTTTCTGTATATGTTCTCAGATAATCCTCAAAACAATCCTTCTATTCTTTTCCCCATATTAAAATTTAGAAAACTGAGGCATAAAGAAGTTGAACGACTTGGCCACGGTCACATGCCTAGCAGAACATCTGGGATTCAAACCTGGATGGTCTAACTCCAGAGGCTTGGTGCTAAATCACTACATCAACCAATTCAAAAGGGCACCCTTTAAGTGGAAGCTGTTAGAAATAATAACAACAATAGTTGTTATTGTTGTTTGTTTTTATTCTCACTTGCATTAATACTGCTGCTTACCAAGGAGCTCCTTGCCAGTTCGTAATCTCCCAGGCAATGCTGTTTTATATTTATTTTCAACTCAGATAGAACTAGAATATCATAAATACGTGTGTGAATTGGTTAAAAATAACTCCTTAAATGTTTTAAATTCTTACAAATATAAATCCAGAAGCTATTACATCTTACAGTTCAAGGTAAAAAAGGATGGCCGATGTAAACTGTGCCAGTACACCATCAACATAAACCATCAGGGCACTAAATATTACCAGGCAGCCTCCACACTGTACATATATCTTGATACAAGCAATACTTTTGACACCAATCACTTCTCAAGATAAAATACAGTCTGTAGGGGAGTAATTTCAACACTACATAAAATGGCACCATCCTACAAAAGAAACATTCATTTTGTACCAAAAAAAAATACCCATGCTCACAATGTTGAGTCACATAGCTACCAAATACAAAATAAAAGCAGTTCTGCATTTTTCCCCAAATTGCTATATTTAGTTTCATTTTCCAGCCTAAATATTAACTTCTTGCCCACAACAGAAAGTGAATATTAAGAATCAGTCAGTTCTCAAACTTTGAAATAACTATAAATTTTCTCTATGTTCTTTTTTTCCTTGAGATTCACTGGAAGTTCTTGGCCAAAATAAAGTATGATTCTAAACAACAGATCCAATGCTACTTATTAAAAACAAATACATTATTTCAACATACATTATCTCTCTCTCTCCCATTCTCCTAACAAGCCCTGTGTTAATAATAGGGAACTACTACTACTACTACTACTTGTTGCCAGATCTTTTCATGACTAGTGCATCTATTATTTTTAAAATTTTTATTGAATTTATGGGGAGACATTGGTTAATAAAATTATAGGTTTCAGGTGTACAATTCTATAATACATCATCTGTATATTGTATTGTGTGTTCACCATTCAAAGGCAAGGCTCTTTCCAGCACCATTTAATCCCCCTTAATCCTTCTACCTCCCCCCACATCCCTTTCTCTTTTGTAATCACCATACTGTTGTCTGTGTCTATGAGTATTTTTTCTTTTTTTGCTTAATCCTTTCACCGTTTTCACCTAGCCCCTCAGCCCTTCTCCCCTCTAACAGCCATCAGACTGTTTTCTGTATCTATAAGTCTGTTTCCATTTTGTTTCTTTATTTTGCACATTAGATTCCACATATAAGTGAAATCATATGGAATTTGTCTTTCTCTGACTGGTTTATTTCACTTAGCTTAATAATCTCCAGGTCCATACATGCTGTTGCAAGGTTAGATTTCCTTATTTTTTACAGCCAAGTAGCAGTCCATCATGTAAAATACCACAGCCTTTTTATCCACTCATCTACTGTTGGGCACTTGGGCTGCTTCCAAGTCTTGGCTATTGTAAATAACACTGCAATGAACAAAGGGGCGCATATATTCTTTCAAATTAGTGTTTCAGATTTCTTCATATATATATTCCCAGAAGTGGAAACACTGGGTCATAAAGCAATTCCATTTTTAATTTTTTGAGGAAACTCCATACAGTTTTCCAAAGCGGCTGCACTAATTGCATTGCTGCCAGCAGTGCACTAGGGTTCCCTTTTCTCCAATCCTCACCAGTACTTGTTTGTTGATTTATTGGTGATAGCCATTCTGACAGGTATGAGGTGATATCTCATTGTGGGTTTAATTTTCATTTCTCTGATGATTAGTGATGTTGAGCATCTTTTCATGTCTACTGACCATCTGTATGTCCTCTTTGGAGAAGTGTCTATTCAGCTCCTTTGCCCATTTTTTAATTGTATTGTGTGTGTGTGTGTTTAATTTTTTGTTAGAGATGTTTCTCCTTTTTTCCCCATTGACATTCTCCTCCCCGTCCCCCACACCCTGTCCCCAGCTTTGTTGTCCATGTCCATGGTTATCAGAAATGGGTGCTGGATTTTTTTGAATGTTTTTTCAGCATCTATTGATAAGATCATGTGGTTTTTATCTTTCATTTTCTTTATGTGGTGTATCACATTTATTGATTTGTAAATATTATACCAGCCTTGCATCCCTGGGATGAATCCCACTTGGTCACGGTGAATAATTTTTTTGATGTATTGCTGAATCCGATTTGCTAGTATTTTGTTCAGGACTTTGGCATCTATGTTCATCAGGGATATTGGCCTGTAGTTTTCTTTCTTTGTAGTGTCTTTTTCTTTTTGGAATTAGAATCACGCTGGCCTCATAAAACGAATTTGGAAGTCTTCCTTCTTCTTGAATTTTTTGAAATAGTTTGAGGAGAACGGGTGTTAGTTCTTTGAATGTTCGGTAAAACTCCCCCATGATGCCGTATGGGCCTGGGCTTTTGTTTGCTGGGAGAGTCTTGATTACATCTTAAATTTTCTTAGTTGTTATTGGTCTGTTCAAGTTTTCTATCTCTTCCCTGTCCAGTTCTGGGAGACGATGTGTTTTTAGAAATTTGTCCATTTTGCTTAGATTGTTGAACTTGTTGCCATATAATTGTTCATAGTATTTGTTAACGATCCTTTGTATTTCTGTGGTGTCAGTTGTTACTTTTCCTCTTTCATTTCTGATTTTGTGTATTTGGGTTCCCTCTCTTTGTTTCTTGGTGAGTCTAGCTAAGGGTCCATCAATCTTTATCTTTTCGAAAAATCAGCTCTTTGTTCATTGACCCTTTGCATTGTTTTTTTGTTTTGTTTTCTTTTTGTTTTTGTTTTTTTGTTTTTTTTGGTCTCTATGTCATTTATTTCTGCTCTGATCTTTACTATTTCCTTCCTTCTACTTGCTCTGGGGTTTTCTTTTTGTTTGTTTTCTATTTCTTTAAGCTATGAAGTTAGATAGTCTATTAGAAATTTTTCTTGCTTCTTGAGGTAGGCCTGTAGTGCTATGAACTTCCCTCTCAGAACTGCTTTCACTGCATTACATAGATTTTGTGTTGTTGTGTGTTCATTTTCATTGGTTTCCAGGAAGTTTTTAATTTCTTCCTTGATCTCCTCGGGAACCAATTTATTGTTTAATAACATGCTATTTCGCTTCCATGTGTTCAAATGTCTTTGCATGTTCTTGTTGCAGTTGATTTCTAGTTTCATGTCATTGTGATCTGAGAAAATGCTTGATATGATTTCAATCTTCTTGAACTTGTAGAGACTTAGTTTGTGTCCTAATATGTGGTCTATCTTTGAGAATATCCATGTGCACTTGAGAACAATGTGAATTCTGTAGTTTTGGGGTGTAATTCTCTGTAGATGTCTATTAGGTCCATTTGGTCTAGTGCTTCATTTAGAGTCTCTGTTTCCTTGTTAATTTTTTATCTAGAGGATATATCCGGTTATGTCAGCGGGGTGTTGAAGTCCCCTGCTATGATTGTATTGCTGTTAATTTCTCCTTTGAAGTCCTCCAGAAGATTTTAAATATATTTTGGTGCTCCTATATTATGTACATATATATTTACCAAGGTTATATCTTCCTGTTGGATAGATTCTTTCAATATTATGTAGTGGCCTTCTTTGTCTCTAGTTATGGCCTTCATTTTGAAGTCTATTTTATCAGATATGAGTATTTTTACTCCAGCTTTTTTCCTTCTCGTTTGCTTGGAATATTTTTTTCCATCCCTTCACTTTCAACTCATGTGAGTCTTTTGTTGTGAGGTGGGTCTCTGCTAAACAACTTATGTATGAGTCATGCTTTCTTATCCAATCAGCTACTCTGTGTCTTTTTATTGGAGCATTCAATCTATTTACATTTAAGGTGATTATTGATATGTACTTTATTGCCATTTTGGTTTAGTGTTGTTATATTTATCTTTCTATTTCTTCTACTAATTACAACAGTCCTTTTAACATTTCTTGCAGTGCCTTTTTTTTTTTGTCTAGGAAGCTCTTTATTTGACCTTCTATTTTGATGACAGCCTTGCTTGGTAGAGTAGTCTTGGATTCAGATCCTTTTTTTCATATCCTTGGTTACTTCATGCCATCCCCTTCTGGCCTGTAGTGTTTCTGTTGAGAAGTCAGCTGAGAGCCTTTGTAGGCAACCTGTTGCTTATCTCTTGCTGACTTTAGGATTTTCTCTTTTTCTTTAATTTTTGGCATTTTAATTTCTATGTGTCTTGATGTGGGCCTGTTTGAGTTCTTCTTACTTGAGGCTCTCTGTGCTTCTTGAACTTGAATGCCTTCTTCCTTCACCAAATCAGGAAAGTTTTCTGTCACTATTTCTTCAAATATATTCTCTAACCCTTGCTCATTTTCTTCTTCTTCAGGGACTCCTATGATGGGAATATTATTATGTTTCTAGTTGTCCCACAGTTCTCTTAAACTGTCTTCCTGCTTTTTAATTGTTTTTTTCCTTTTGGTTTTCTGATTGGCTGATTTTTTTCTACCGTCTTCTAATTCACTGATCCAGTCCTCAACTTCCTCTGCTCTGCTGTTTAGTCCTTCCAATGTTTTATTTCTTTCTGCTATGTCATTCTTCATTTCCACTTGGTTGGTTTTCAGTGTTTCTATATCTTTACTCATGCTGTTGATGTCCTTACTCATGCTGTTGATGTCCTTACTCATGCTGTTGAGCTTCCTCAAGATCATGGCTCTGAACTCTACCTCTGATAATTTGCTTCACTGCATTTCATTTATCTTATCTTTGATAGAGTTCTCTTGTTCTTTCATTTGGGATTTGTTTGTTTCACCATTTTGGCTATTTCAGTAGGTTTTGGAGCCTGCCAAATTTTCCCTGTGGGTGTTGGATTTCTGCTGTTTGTGGCTCCCTCTGTTGGGTTTTGATGAGCATGGGAGGACCCACGTTAAACACCATTGTCAAATCTTACTTTCCTGGGTAGATTTGCAAGCTCAGGAAAGGTTCAGTTATATTCTAGGTTTTTTCCTAGAGGCTATTAGTCGCAGTTACTTGAAGAGCCTTGGGTTCTCAGTTGAATGAAAAACTCCCTCATGTGTTCAGTGTAAGAGTATTTCTGAGGGTGGGGCAGATGCTGGTTGTTAATGAGCCTCAATTTGCATTTAAATGGCCCATCTGGGTGGGGTTGGGTCTCTGAGGGAGGGGCTGCTGCCTATCCCCAGAGCCCTGGGAAGGAGAAAGTTGGCCACTGTCCTGTGTGGCCGCAACTCAGCAAAAGCTCTCAGTGCCCTCCAATTCCCTAGTGTCCCCACACAGTTCCAGTCCAGTCCACCCTCCCTCTGCCAGAGCCCAAGGTGAGTGGCTGTGGCTATTTTAGCCTCTGTCCCAGACCTCTGTGGAGCAGGCTTGGGATTTTAACCCTGAGGGCATTGCTCACAGTTAAGACCACTGCTGTCTGTGGGCTCCCAGCCCCCATCTCACACATCTGCAGTCCTACCAGGATTGATTCAGTGTCCCTGGTTATACGGCCCTCTCAAGCTGCTTTTCTGTTGCTTTTTCCTGACAATTTGTCTTTATTTTAGTTGTAATTCCAGTTTGGTACTGGGAGATGGTCTGTGTAGCTTCCATTCACTCTGCTGCCATTTGGAATCTCCCGTGTGTGTGTGTGTGTGTGTGTGTGTGTGTTTTGGAGTTGAGTTGTATAAGTTCTTTATAAATTCTGGATATTAACCCCTGATACATCATTAGCAAATATGTTTTCCCATTCAGTGGATTGTCATGACCAGTGCATTTAACTCACCCTGTGGCTAACCTCAATACTAATGTTTTTCTTTTAGTATAACATTCAGCATGTGGCATATTTCAGACTACTAAGAGCTCTACAAACCATAAGGGCTATGTCATCGTCATCCAACAACCATCAAGAGGAAACACAAAGTTTAAAAAATGCTTTCCAGCCCTGGCCGGTTTGGCTCAGCCGTTAGAGCGTTGGCCTGCTGTCCGGAGAGACCCGGGTTTGGTTCCCGCTAAGGGCATGTACCTCGGTTGCAGTTTGTGCCCGGCCCTGGTTGGTCGTGCGGGTGGCAGCCACTCAATGTGTCCCTTTCACATCGATGTTTCTCTCTCTCTCTCTCTCTCTCTCTCTCTCTCTCTCTCTCTCTTTCTCTCTCTCTCTCTCTCTTCCTCTCTCTCCCTCCCACTCTATCTGTACAAAAAATGGAAAAATGTCCTCAGGTGAGGATGAAAAATGCTTTCCAAAAACGGAAAATTCCTTTTGCAGATTTTTAAATCTTAATTTGGTTCCATTAAGGTTAAAAAAATTCCATGAAAAATTACAGTGTTCCCCTTTTACGTTTCCTTGAAAAAAGAACAATAATAACTCTAATCCCAAGGCTACAAAATTTAGTGAAATGAATCTGATCATGGGACCAACAAGACCTAACAACAACCAGTCAAATTTTTCAGTAATTTCCTTTATGTTATTCTGTGCCTCAGGCCATTTGGTGGAGCTGGGACCAAATACAAGTAACCTTTTGATTAAATCAGACTGTTCATCTGAAGTACTTTAAAAATGGAAGTGATGGGCCTATTACTCTCTTACCTCTCTCATTCTAAGAACATATACACAGGTAAAGCCAAATCAGATCAGCTCTGACCACAGACCATTTTTCTATGATTTGTAGTAGCAATCACAATTATGTATTTGAAGTCAATGAATATTAAAAGAAGCACCAGCAAGAAGAGGTATATTTTTAGTTTTTATTAAAATTAGAAGTTGTTCTCAGTCTCAATCTTTTAGACCTTGCCTAGAAATAAAAACCCATATTGATTCACACAGTTTTCTCAGAAAAATTTAATTACCCACATTAGAACATTGTTTCATACTCCAACCAGACCATTGGAGGTACAAAATGAATACATTGGAAGAGAAGGAATACGTCTGGAAGATAAGTGCTTCCAGATATTGCAGAAGAAAATAACCAGAATGTCTAATTTCATGGCTATTTTATGGGGCATACATAGGGGAAATAACTACTAACATTTTAAAGAAAGGGCTCTGGAGTGTACCACTTGTCATATTGATACTGTTATAATAACCTGGCTATTAACAGGAAAGGAGTAAAAGGTAAGGCCAGATAATGTAGGCATGTCATTGCTAGGGGATGGGACTGGACAATAGATACATACCCAGTAAGGTCTGGGTGACGTGGGAAGATGCTTGCCTATTAATCACACCTGAAAATGGGTAATTGGCCAGAATAGGTGTGACCACTGCAAGGGTGTGAGATCTGAGATATTTAAGCTCCTGAAAAAGGGAGTTCACTCTCTTGGCCCTCCTGCTCTCTTGGGACCCCTGCATTCACTCACATTGCTCACGACCATGTGAGACCCACACATACTGATGGACTGGATGTAGCCTGATGCTCTGCCGGACTCAACTCCACCATGGAATGGAAACTCTGGACACTGGCCCAGCTTCTACCTCTGCAGAATTCCCAGCTACCCCTCTTCCAGGACAGGACTAAGGGAAATGGTTCTTTATAACCCGAGGGATATAATTCTAGGCAAATAAAAACCACGAATTTTCCCACGTGAGACTAAGAAACCCACTGCCACTAGTGACAAAGAAATTTCACCCACTCAGTTCTCTGGCAACAATATAATTAAGAATTTGACTGGCCTTTGTCCTTGTTTCTGGAAAGGAGACCTAGCTAAATCCTTGGAATTTGCTGAGAAAAAAGGAGTGTCTTTATAATTCATAAGCTTTGTCTCACACCTAAGTCTATGCTAATTAAGTGACTCAATGTAGGACCCTAGATAGCTCAGGATAAAGGTTGACCCAGTTATTAGAGGAATGGGGCTTTGATCTGTGATATTAACCTGACCTCCCAACCTCTGGGGACTGTGAGTTCAGTAATACCTACATAATAAAATCCCAATAAAACCTCTGGGCACCAATGCTTGAGACACCTTCCTGGTTGGTTTATCATTGATGTGCTGAGTTTAATGCTCCCGGATCCCACAGGGAGAAAGTATGGAAGTTCTGCATTCAGGACCCTCCCAGAGCCAGCCCTATGTGACTCTACAGTTGGCTGGTCCTAATTTGTATTCTTGATTAAAAAAAAACTTCTAATCAAGTATAGCTCTTTCCTGAGTTCTGTTAGTTATTCTAGCAAATTACTGATTCTGAAGGGAAAAGGGGGTTGTGGGAAGGAGTTGGATTTGTAGCCACTTGGTCAGATGTGCGGATGGCCTAGAGACCCCCCAAATTTTCAACTGTCATCTTAAGAGAGGCAAACTTTTTGAGGACAATGCCCTTAAAACTGTGGTGTATGATGCTAACTTTGGGTGGTTAGCATCCAAACTGTATTGCAGTACATCATCACTGAAAAAGAAATGTCCCCAGCAGGTATCTAAATGCCTCTTTTTTTTGGCCTTAAAATGCTTAAGGAAAATCCAAGGACAACGTATTGACAATCACAGCTGTATAGCTAGAGCAGGGCAGCAGAGAGAATACAACGCAACTCTCGAAGACTTTTTTCTACCCATGAGAACAGAATGCCTTGTCACACATCATGGAATCAGTCATCTTTCTATCAGCCTAGTCCCAGTTTTAATATCCAAAAAGAAAATACATTGGCAATGTTCTATTACGACCCTGAAAGACATCAAGCTTGATACTTGCCACTAAAGAAGAAGATTGTAACACTGTCCCTGAAGAAATCTGGGACTAAATAATGTAGTTTCCATCTTCACATTTCATAAAATACTGATGGGGCTGTCTGCTTACTAGATAAAAAATATCTGTCTTTTTCATAACCTGGAATTCTTTGGACATATCCACTCAACCTCAGATTTGTAGATATTTTCTGTTTCTTTAATTTATTTCTAACATTAGCAGTATAAAACAGACTGACACTTTATATTTGTATCACAGACAAATTTTAAATATAAGTTGAATTTATAATCTACAATCCTTTAGAGTTTAGGTAATGGCTTTACAAAGAGAGTCACAGTACAAACAAGAATGTAGGCAAAATCAATTACTTCATAATAAGATTTCTCCATATGTATTTGGATTTATCTCTTGCAACCCTTTTTTTTTTTTTTTTTACTAAAGTGTAATTAAAAGCTAAGATTATAGTGAAATGATTCGAGGTGTAACACTGTATCACAGCATAAAGCTATCTGCTTTGTCCCAAAATATAATCAATACTGAACTCTTCTTCCCAATTACTCAGATTTATTTTTGCCATATGATTCCTTTAAGTACAAATTTTCTGAATCTTGCATTCTTTGTTATTTATAAGGTGCTTAATTTTTTTCTAAAAGAAAATCCATATATAATTTTTTTTTACATTTGGTAAGAGAATAACAGAATTACAAAAATGAAAAAATCTTAGAAATGAAAGTTAAACGATTTACTCAAAGTCACGCCACTTGTGAAGCTAGTAAATAGCATAATCTGGAATTTTTGTTGCAGAATTTGGAGCTATTTCTACTACATTATGACTGCTTCCATCATTAGTATTGTAGTCAGTGATTCAAGGAATGTTTAAAAGGAAATCATTACAGAATACAAATCAGTTGTAGAGTAAGCAGTGAAATTTTACCTTATGCAACATTTCATTTTAACCATTTTCAAATAGACATAACAGTGCCAGCACCTGTGAAGTCTTTATATGACAGTACAGAAAAAATGTGGACCAATACCCACCAAGTTACTGGCAATGAAACATTGTGTTGGGGAATGGAACTTTGATGCTTTACCCTGCATATATTTGCCTGGTTTGAATTTTTTATAACACCTGCGTCTTACTTTTGTAATTATGTCAGCTTTGAAACTTAAAGAATTCTAAAAAGATTTTTGCTTCTTAAATTGTTTTTGATAATTTCCAAAACTGGGCTGATTTACTTTTCTACAGTTTAACACAATTAACAAAAATGCTCTCATCTACAGCCATAGTGTGCTAATTTCTGAGACAATGTTTGTGGCTATGGATCAAAAAACATCAGAGTAAACCTAACAATATTTCAAGTTTCAGGGATGGACACCTAAGGGGCCAGGGACATTGACATATTCCATTCTATAACTAAGAGGCACAGAGGATATAGTCTCAAATCTACAAAATCACAAAGGGGATAAGTAGGTCACCACTGATTCAGTCACCATACCTTTGCAAACTAGGACTGAATGTCACCAAAGGCAAAAGGAGAGAGATTTTACATTATTTATTTATTTGTTTATTTTTATCCTCACCCGAGGACATTTTTCCATTTTTTTGTTCAGATAGAGTGGGGAGGGGGAGAGAGAGAGAGAAACATCGACGTGAAAGGGACACATCGAGTGGCTGCCACCTGCACAACCCAATCAGGGCCGGGTACAAACTGCAACCGAGGTACATGCCCTTAGCGGGAACCAAATCCGGGTCTCTCTGGACCACAGGCTGACGAGAGTTTTTACATTAAATAAGATACTTCTCAATATAGCTAGTAGCACTATGACCTGTATTACTGAGGATATGTTTAGGGAGAACAAATGAGAACTCAATCTAAGCATAAAAAAAGCCATTGAGATCAATTTACATATACATCTGTAATGGATATAGGAAGTTAAATACAAAATAAATGAACTCTCAAAGTTTAAAACCATGTGTGTCATATCTTATGAAGAATTTATATACTTTTTGAAAGGAAAAAAAAATCCAAAACAAAATAACTGTAACATACATATAAAATGCAGACATTTGACACATTTAGCAGGAAAACATCACAAGGTAATATGGCTGGGCTAGTCAGAATCGAATTACAGGATTTAAAAACTCATAGGGCAGTATAGATATTAAGGTCTGGTAATGAGACATAAGGATGAACACCCTTCAATCCTGTCAGCCTGTCTCTGAGACTGTATACAACAGACCTTAAAACACTTACACGGGCCTCTCATGCATGTGGGATCTGAACTGAGTGCCCCCCCCCCCCACTGTGATAGTTTGGCCCACATTTATCTTTTAAAGGTTACAAGACTCTAAAACAAACTTCTAGTGGTGTCCATGACATCAGATTAACCATGGACCAGAAAATCTTTTAGTATCTATGCTCTTACGTAGACATTGTTAATATGCTCTCCTAGCAACAAAAGTTCTTGAGGACCTCACTAAAATGTTACAAATTCTATCTCCATTTCATATCTCCTTTCTGTGTTTTAGAAATGGACTATTTTTAATATTCAATACTTAGGACAGGCATTCTGATACCATGGTATCAGGAGCAAATAATGTCAGGTGCCATGCACACTAGCAAACAAAGATGAAACATATTCATAGAAGGTTGTCAATATAGATGAATGTCTGGATACTGAATAGAAGAAAAAAAGAACAGAGAGACAGATAGACAGAGAGAAGGCAAGAAGAAAAGAGAGCAAGCAGTAGGCAGTGCATTTTGGTGGAACAGGAAGTCAAACCAGATAATTTATGCCTAAACCCATGGGTCTTCCGTAGCACAAGCCCATATTGGACATGAGCAGTGTGATTTGTAGAAAATGTGATTGATTTAACGTCAGAAGAGATGACTCTAACTAGCAATGTGACCTAAGATGAGTCACTTAACCTTGGCCTCAGTTTCATTTTTAAAATAAAGGCATTAAATTAGATTATCTTTATATTTCCTTCAGGATCTAATATAGTGTGATTCCATTTCTCTTTTTGCTGTACAGCAATTATAATCAAATCATCAGACAGAAAAGGACCTCAGCAGATTATCAAATTAATGAGGATAAAATGAAATCCAGGATTTAAAAGCTCCTTATAAACTACTACATGCTTTACAAGTGTTAAGTATTATTTTCTCCATTATTAATAGAAAGAATCTGATGTAGAAATTCTAATATAAAAAGCACTTTGGTTAAAATTTTCCAAATATCTAAAAGTGAGGCCATGTATTTCTATTTAAGCAAATGTCAAATTTGATATGTACTTATACTTTATTATATCTTTTTCCAATCTCTCCTTAGGGTTATTTTGAAGTTCCCTAATGGAGTAATAAGTAACTGAGTTCATATTTACCTTTTCATCCTTGTAAGCATCTTCAGAGTAGGAATCGTGACATTCATCTATGTATCTATAAAACCAACATCATGCGAGAAAACATGGATGAAAATTCCTTAGAAACTGTAAAGAATGATGCAGATTCTGTATTCCTTGTAAACCATAAAGGGCTATACAAACTGCCTTGCATCCTAAAGAACAGAGAAAGAAGGAATAGTGCTCAATGAATGTTAGTTAAATTTAAATTATTTTAATCAAAGGAATAGGGTTCAAAAGTTGAGCAGATCCCAGCTGGTGAGGCTCAATGGACTGAGCATGGTCCCATGGTCTGAGAGGTCCCAGTTTGATTCCCGGTCAGGGCACATGCCCGGGTTTCGGATTTGATCCCCAGTGGGGGGCGTGCAGGAGGCAGCCGATCAATGTTTCTTTCTCACATCAATTTTTCTCTCTCTCTCCCTTCCTCTCTCTCTAAAAAATAAATAAATAAAAACATTTTTTTAAAAAGTTGAGCAGAACAGAGATGTCATAGTTATATAACAATGAGTCTACTGCTGAACTCCTTCTCAGGTTTATTGCTAATATTTTATTGAACAAGTTCTTAATCAAAAACAAAAGGAAGAATTTAACCCCATCTTTACAGTCATAATCCAATTAATATTAACTTGATAAGGATGTCTAGAGTGAATATTTGGTAACCCTGATCCTACTATAAAGAGAACCGTAAAGAGAATTCTATTATAAAAAATAATAATGAAGCGCTGGCCGGTTTGGCTCAGCAGTTGGAGCGTCGGCCTGCGGTACAGAGAGACCCGGGTTCAGTTCCTGCTAAGGGCACGTACCTCCGTTGCAGTTTGTCCCCGGCCCTGGTTGGTCGTGCAGGTGGCAGCCCCTCGATGTGTCCCTTCACATCGATGTTTCTCTCTCTCTCTCTTCCTCTCTCTCCCTCCCGCTCTATCTGAACAAAAAATGGAAAAATGTCCTCGGATGAGGATAAAAAAAAAATAATAATAATAATAATGAAAATAGGGAAAAGATACATTGTGCAATAGATGGACAAACAACAGCCATTCTCTAGTTTACCAGCTGCTTTAACTATGACTGTAAAATGCCTAAAAACAAAACAACTGAAATAAAATTCATTTATGAGCACTACATTCTATCATCTCACATTTTGCCTTTATAACAATATTACAATTATATAAACCTAAATTGTTTGGCTCATTGTCAACCTAAAATTCAAATAGAAAAAAATTGCAACAGAATGAAAAGATTCAAAAAGTGAAATGAAACTTTTTTCAGATTTACACAAACTAAGTCACCAATTCACTCTTTGCATCCACCTCTGACTGCATAATCTGGTGAATTTATGTGAGTTTCTTTATGTTATCATTCTCCTACCACAATATTTTAATCAATATAAATTTGAATGCCCTCCTACAATATTCTTGAAGAGCCTGAGTCCTTTAACTGACAGTAGTCATTGTTTTTTTCCTTTCTTATCACTTTTAATTCCTAGTTTTGCTATTACTGCCAGAACTACAACATCCTTTTTTAAAAAGAAAAGTAAAAGAGAAAAGTAGGTGACTCTAAGATATTACCATGAATCATTCAGTAGTAACATTCAACATAATAAACACTTTCACTAGCAGCTCTAATATTTTCCTATTTGCTTTATTGGACATACTTGGGTGTTCAAAGCAATTTGCTAACAAAATGTCTGTTACAGTTAGACACAGTAAGTTAGCCTGTAATTAGGAGATATAGGACCTCACCAGGCTTAATTGGGAATGCCTGCCTTTGGTCTGTTTCCTAGATGAGAGAAAGCAACGTGCATTAGGGGAGAAGTTCAATATGTCAACTGGTAGAATGCACACAATACCTACCTAACGGCAATCAATTCATCATCAACCTCTTTATCATGATGACTTTGTCAACTGTTTGTTCATTAGCTTCTCATGCACAAACACCATGGGCAGATATCAAATCACAGTAAATGCCAACTACTACAGAATTGAAGGAGCCATGTAAATAAAACTACATATTAAAAAAAGGAACATAAAATATTTAAAACATTTCTTTTGATAAAGTCTTACATTCTACAACCCCAAAATCTCATTTCAAAAAGTTTGCTTCAGTAATGTATTATTACTGATACTATCCTGCTGATGAAATTCATGTTAATACTGTTTATCTTCTTCATCATCACCATATTTATAGAATGTTGCACTGAAAATTAATTCAAAATAAATGGAAATAGTACTTATAAAATGAATGTATTCAAAGAGGATATTCCTTAAAATTATGATATTTATAAGCTGGTTAGGGGAATATTTTTAATAAAAAATCTCCTCAGTGGATTTATTGGAGGTTTAACTTGAAACATATTTAAAATATTACTTTTTTGGAAATATCCTACATTATTAAAATTCTTAATTTAGTCCAATTATCTGCAGGTTTACTTAGGTCAGTGCTCTGACCTAGGCCCTGTCCACCATATCATCACCACATCATAGTAACCCTGTCCATTTGATTAAGGAAGACATACAAGCTCTGAAAATTTAATGAGCTCTGTTCTATAAAGTGAGTCTGAAGGACAAAGGGCTGTTTTACTCTGTGTGTGTGTGTGTGTGTGTGTGTGTGTGTGTGTTCTTACAAATGTTGACAAACATTTAGTACTTATATTCAAACTTAAAAAATAAAAGATTCTCAGGTCTATATGCTAAGAAAGAAGAAAAAAACATGGAAATGTTTTAATACACATATTATCCCTAAACTTAATTTTAACCATGGAATATGACCTTTCTGTTCTCCTGTTAACATCTGCTGACAATTAGCAAAGCCAGCTGTTTCTCCTCCTTCTGTAGTGACTAATCAGAAATAAAAGTGACATATCCTAACTTGCAGAGCAGGAATGGAAAGGAGAAGCCCACAGAGCAGGGATAAGCCAAAAATCCTAAATGACCTTGTAGTGGTCACATTTCACTCAGTTCTAGGAAGCACAGTTCTCCTGCATTCTCATCCTTTAATTTTAGGTTTTAGAAACAGAGTGTGCATTTCCTCAAAGAGCGGGAACACAGGAGGCCCTTACTGTCTAAGACCTAAAGGAAAGGAGCTCACCTCCTCCACGATGGTGAGGTTTCATATGGTTTAACATTACCAGTCACCCTTTACACCAACTTGTCTGCCAAACTTTCAGAACATAATATATCCTGCTACTTTTTCAGTAAAACCAAAAAAAGATTCCCTTCCAGTGATGAGGCCTAAAATATGTATTTCCCAAAACCATTATCATACACAGTTTTCATCCATTTCTATATATAGATGGCCACATACACTAAATAACATAAAGCAAAATCTGCATCTCTATACATTAAGTTCATTTGAATAGCATTTATTAAATGCAATAGTTAAAAGCATAGGCTTTAGAATCAGAAAGACTAGGGTTCTAAGTGTGATGAGGCCTTTTATTAATAGTGTGAGTTGGACAATTTACTTCTTTGAGCCTCAATTTTTCATATATAGTTAGAGAATAATAAAATAGTATTGTGAAGATTAGATAAGATGATGCATGCTAAGTGCTTCGCATTTTGCCCCCTGACCTCTAGAGTAGAGTAATCCCCCCTTACAGGAGCCTTTGCACTAGGTTGGTTTGTTGTTGGGTTTTATAAATGTATTATATATTTATACTTATTACATATGTAAATATATATTTAATTCTGCTTTTCCTTCTTTCTGTTTTCACTTACTCACTTTTATTCTTCTCTTTTTTTTTCTTCCCTCACTCACCTCCAAATTTTTCTCTCCCAGGTGAAAATGGACAGAAGAATATGGTAACAAAGAGAAAGGTTGGTCAATAAGTGTTCAGAATTTGAAGGAAGAGTTAATTTCCCATTCCTCCTTCCATTTACTACTACTGTTATACACACGCACGCACACGCACGCACACACACACATACAATACTTGGCTTTAATTCACGCCAATAAGACATACCATATACCAACGTTAACAAATCTGAGTCACCGGTTTTACATATGTATATATGTCAGCAGATTTAACTACCTTTTAGCAACAAAACCTTCTCAAAATGAAAAAAAAAAAAATGAGAAAGATCACATTTCAACTCCAAAGTGAGGCTAACTCATGTTGTGATTATGCAGTGTTAAAAGCCAAATATAATTATATAAGAAATTAAATCCCTAGGCCTCTCTAGATTTCAAATCAGGACATGCTACATGAAAAGACAATAAAAATTTGACCACTGTTTCCTAGAATAAAGAACAATCAGAGCAAACAGACAACTTGCTAAATATCAAAAGCAACATTTGATTCTAAAACAATCTCTACTTTGGTACAGAAAACACATGTATCTAAACACATACATCTTTTAAATGTTACAATAAAGTAAATATTTTCAAGATAAACACTAGTAATCAGAATTGTCATCATGAAAATAAATACTCTGTCCAATAACAAGAAAATAACTTAATTCCTAAAATTAGTATGAACTTATTTTAATTAACTTATTCTACATTTTAAAAAATACCAATTATAAAAACTATTCTGGATCTTTTCCCAAAACAATTAAAAGTATAGAATCTGATCCCTGGCCGATTTGGTTCAGCGGTTGGAGCGTCAGCCTGTGGACTAGAGAGTCCCGGGTTCGGTTCCCACTAGGGGCATGTACAAAAAAAAAAAAAAGGAAAGAAAAGTATAGCATCTGAGTCACCTAATATTTCTCAAAAGTAAAAATGTAAGTAATTTGATCAATATAATTTCTTCAGACCAGAAGCTCTGGTAGAGAGAATATTTTCTTTGACTTCAGGTCACTGAAACAGGAAATATGGGGGAGAACACTGTTTGAACCCCCTCTTTACTGAGCCTGCCAGAAGCACTGCTAGTATATTAACAATAACCCGACTCGGAAAACTTCATCTGCTGTGTTCCAAAAAATACTGACCAATTAGTAATTTTTTCTTGATGAGGCATACAAAACTATAGTAAAATCCAGAAGGAGACAAATTTTTATAAGTCTGATTTTGCATTTCTGTCCATGAGGATAATTTCAATGGCAACACTGATAATATTGTACTGTGTGAATAAACTAAAGGCTTGGTTTACCACGCATGGTGTCCTCTTTATTAAACCCTCAGTGGTTTAGTGATAAAGACTTGGGTTGGACTCTGTTTACAGCATTACCTGCAAGGTTGAGCAAGTGTCTTTAACTCCTCTACATCTCTCACCTGTACCACTGATAAAATACCTTCTGAACATATATCACAAAGTTATGAATCTCAATTCACTATGAAATAAAAATCTCCAGTGATAAGGGCAAAAGAGCTTAAATCCTCTTGCATGTTCAACAAGAACATATGCTGGGGGCATTTACCTAGTAAAACCAAATAAAATCATTCTACTCAAATGTCCACACATCAAGGAATACATTTTCTTTCCTATAGGAATTCTTTAAAAGCCTTAGTTTTACAATGGTACTCCTTTATTTAATTTGATGTACATTTTGGTAAACACAGAAGCAAGATTGTATCATAGAAAATGCCCATGTATGGCACATGCTTGCCTCTTTTTAAAAAATGTTTCAGCCCTGGCCGGTTTGGCTCAGCGGTTATAGCGTTGGCCTGCGGTCCAGAGAGACCCGGGTTCGGTTCCCGCTAAGGGCATGTACCTCAGTTGCAGTTTGTCCCCGGCCCTGGTTGGGTTGTGCGGGTGGCAACCACTCGATGTGTCCCTTTCACGTCGATGTTTCTCTCTCTCTCTCTCCTTCCCACCCTATCTGAACAACAACAACAACAAAAATGTTTCATATATAGACATCTTTTTTATTCAATTAAAAATCAACTCCATCATGTATATACCATATATTTTAGTCCCTCACACATTGCCTGACATGCTCAACAAAGAAATGCTCAACAAAAAGTTACATGTATGTATTTCATTTGTCAAATATTTATTGAGCACTTGTGTGGCATTTCCTGAGCTAGGCATAGAAATACAGCCATCAAAGACACAGCCTCTGCCTCTACAGAATGTACAGTCTAGACGAGAATTTAAGCAAATACTTGTTTAACTTTCATTCAAATATTCACTGAGTCACTGTAGGTCAATAACAAATACCCATATACCTTTATATTTACAATCGTGATCATTGTTCTAGGTAAATAAGTTGCCATGAGTTTACATCTTAGATGCACTTAGTTATCACAGCAGGTCTTTATGAATTCAGTCAAGCAACATTTGTTGAGCTCTTACGAAAGCGAGAGGTTTCACCGAGCTCCGGGCCCCCTGTCCCCCAGGTGAGAGCGCCCCTGCCAGCGCGCTCGACCTCCTCCCGGTCTCCGTGCCTTTGCCTCTAAGGCCCATTTCTCTATAGTGAGATTGTTTTCAGAATGATAACAAAATTCAGATACACAAGTCAGGGAACAAAATCTTAGTTTTTAAAAACACTACAGAAATTTTTGGCTAATTATCAGGTGTGCACATGACTTAATGTTTTAGCGACTGAGATATGCCTATTGAAACCCCTTTCAAAGGAGACAGCAAAAGGAATAATATTGTTTCCAGTTCCTATTGTAAGAGTCTGCTTGGGAACCTGATCTACCCCGCTTTGAGATATATCTAGTTCAATGAGGGAGAGGGTGGACCGAGGGCAGGTCCCTACAGATATAAAATATGATTCTAAAGTGAGCTAAACTGCTTCTAATAAAGACCTTCTATTAATAACCCTTCTGGGTTTGATGGATCACATCAGTGGAACAAATAAAAAGATGTTCTTGTGAATTGAGGGTGGTGGCTCTTCCTTCCCAAGAATCAAAAAGGAGGGAACCAGCCCTGCCTTACCTCCCTCTCCAACCCATTTACTAGTGTTGGAAGGGAGCCTCCAGGGCCTCCGAAACAATTAAAACTTGGTCTGCTCTCTCAGGAGGGGAGGTCTGCATGTGCAAGCCGGCAGGCACTGCAAAGCACTTCCGCTAGCCAAGTGCTGGCACAAGGGCTAAGCTGTGACATTACACGCTAGAGGACAAAATCAGAAAAGCAAAGTGGGGATAATTTTGAAGCCTGCCCTCCTTCTTCACCCTAGTCTATCTTCCAATCTCCATGTCGCCCTCCCCCACCCCCCGCCACCAAGCAAACCAGAAGAGGCTAGCAGTGAGATGAGCCCACCACTGAATGTGCACAAGAAGATGGGCCAGAAGGGTAAGTCGTTTCTTTGAGCTCATCTCACATGCAGCCAGCTGAATATAAATTTCCCTCTATCTCATCAAGCTCTCACTGTTTGGCCTCCTCTGACTGATATTGGCTCATCATACTTAATCTAGGGTGAAATTTCCTCGTCTGAGCTAAATTACTCGCAGCCATCAAGGGAAGCGATATTTATTTTTCGTGGGGCTAATGACCTGTCCCCCAGACCCACCCACTGATGGTTATTTACTGGGGCCCAGATGCTTGAGCTCAAAATGAGTGCTAATGTCAGCAGGTGCCATCCCTCATTCAGCTCGGTGATTGAATTGGAGCGATCCCATTGACATTGACTCTGTGACTTTTAAGGCCATTACCCTCAGCCAGAGATGAACCTCTCATCATGGCTATGACAGTGACAGCTGATTAGCGACAAATTACAAGCAGGAAGGTGCAGAGGCTCTATTGGGCAGGGCAGGGCCAGTGGTAACAGTGAGAGGTGTGGGGGAGAGAGCAAGAGGAAGAGAGAGAGATGGAGGGGCGAGAAGAGAGGAAGCAGAGGGGAAACGTCACACGGCCCTCTTCTTTTCAGTGTGTTGTTTGATCAATTCTCAACTATCGCCCCTGAGCACATTTACGCTTTGCATCCATTTATGTGTTATATTTAAACACATAGAGATTTGTATGTGTACAAACAGACACCCATGGCTCAATGCATAAACCTTGGACAGGAGAACACTCTCTGTAAAAGAGAACATGACATTTAGAAGAAACAATAACCCGTACACAATTCAAGCACAAAAATGTTTTATTAAACAAAGCAAATAACTATTTTCTCTGTTTTCTTTTTGTGTATTTTAAGTTGTACTGACACAAAAGAGTCTTTTGGAATTTTTGTTTAGAGAATGTTTTTACAGTCTGTGGCCAGACTGCTTTCGTGGGCCTTCTGTGGATTGCTGCTTAAAGAACATGTGTGTGTACTCGGAATATGATCTTAGCTGGAAGCTCATTTTAAAAAGCCACTCAGTACCTCACACTGTTTATTCGGTAGACATTAAATCATAGCTTTTTGGATTCTTTACTTAAAAGTAAGAATTAGAAATTATTTCCTGACACCCTTAAAGTCGAAAGTTTTCTGTTGGGGTGTGTGGACTGGGGTGGTTTGTAGCTGTTCAAGTGACTCAAATCTTTAATATCCACAGTGAAAATGTCTGAGAATTTTAGACAACTTGGAGTATAGAAAGTTAAAACTTGAAGAGTAAAAAACACTGACAGTTGTACATCAGTTGTACGTTAAATAAAAATAAAATTAAAATTAAAAAATATTGACACTGATTTTGAGACATCGACACGTGTTACTAAGTAGCAGTTTGGACACATGCCCTGTGTCCAGGCACATGCACTGTGCTGGGAACGGGGCCCCGAGCAGCCACAGTGTCCTCAGCAGCAGCCTGGTCCTCGGCCCCGGCACAGCCCCAGCAGTTAACCCCCCGGCCAGAGGCATGAGAAGCCCCACCCACTCACCGGAACCATGCAAGCGCCAGAACAAAACCAAGGGAAAAAATTATAGTTCCTCCTGCCTCTTGATATTTACAATTAATTGTCTTTCAGTCCCCCTTCCTTCCACAGCTTGTGTTCTCCTTGATTCACATAGACTTTCTTAGAAATACCTTTCACCTGTTCTGGGACCACTCCCAACATATCTGGTAGTAAATATAACAATTTTTTTAGGTTAAAACTATAATAAAATATAACACCTCTTACAAGATTCTGTGTGCCTGGTGCAAGGTGACTGAAATGTTTGCGGAAATACAAAGAGGGAGGAGCTGCCCCCCCACCCAGAGGAGCTGGTCAGGCACCTCTCCTCCCAGCAGCTCTGTGGCTTGAAACGGCCAGGGGGAGAATACGGACCACACAGAAATCAGCAGATGCTATGACTCAAGCACTGCGTTGCATTTTGTTTCCTCTTCCCAGAGAGCCAGTTTCACATTCACCAGCACACCACTGTGCGCATTGCTGTCGCCATTCAGAAACATATTTGAATGCTGGGGCCAGGCCAGCATCTGGGATGTCAGAGAGGGTAGGTAAAGAGCAATGTGGCCCTGCTGCATGCTTTTGTGTCTTCCTGCTGAAAAATTTTCATTGTGAGTGTCCATGACAGATGTGCCTATTTGAGAACGATGGCCAGAAGGGCCAGCAGCGGACTTCCTGGTAAGTGCTATTACACAGAACCCATGGTGGGGCCAGCGAATACTGAATAACCATGGTCTTATCGTGATAAAGCAAAATTTATTCGCAGCATTTTTGCTTGTCTCTTACTTGAAAGGGGCTTTTCTTAGTGGAATAGGAATGTTCAAGGTAATCAAATGAAAAACACAAGCTCAGCTGTCCCTAGGCAATAAAGGAAACTGACCATTGCACTGATCTTTTTGAAATTGCATAAAACAATAAATAGTTTAGAAATCTCAGTCATCAGAGGCCCCTAGAAACCTGGTTTTCCTCTCCTGTGCTCTGTCTCAGACAATGGCTGTACCATCCACCCAGGTGCCCAAGAACGACTCAGAAGTCGTCCTCAATGCTTCCTTAGCCCTCACACTGAACTCCAGCACCACTGAGCAATGGAACCCTGCAGATCTCACCTTCTAACGTCCCTGTGGTTCGCTCACTTCTCTAGTCAGGCAGCTACTGCTCCAATTCAAAGCACTGTTACATCTCACCTTGATTATTCCACAACCTGCACTCTGGTTTCCCAGTGTCTGAACTTCAAGTCCCCCACTCTGGTCTCTGAGCAGCCACGGCCAAGCAAACAACTGACCAAGTCGCTCTCCTGCTCAAAACTGTGAATAGTTTCCAGAGCCCTTATCATGAGCAACAAGCCCTAGCTGACCTGATTCCTGCTGTCCTCTCCAAAGTCAATACCCAATAATCTCCATTACACTCTATGACTGGGCTCTACTGAACGTCCCTGGGTAATTTCAATGCACCGTGCTCACTTGCCCTTGGGCTCTCACTTAGAATATTCTTACTGCTCTCCTCAAACGTTGCTGCCTCCTATCATCCTGCAAATCCAAGACTACCTACAGAAAACTGTCCTTGATCTTTCAAGGACAGCTGGTTGGATGTCCCTCCCTGCTTGATATTCTTGTGGGATCCTATAAAAGCAGTTCCCACATTGAATTCTGACTACTGATCTCCTTGTTGGCCTCACTAGCATATCAAGTTTGTTCACTACTATATCATCTGCTCCCTGTAAGTGACATGCACATAATAAAGCTTCGATAATATTCAGATGAACAAAATGGATTAAACTTAACAGTGAGTCCTAGTATGTAGTGAGAAGGCTGTGCCCACAAGAAACAGTGGGCCTTGGATTTCAGAATGGTCCTCGTTGTGTATTCCTGCCAGCTTCGACTTCCCATTTTCCCGAGCTCTGTCCTCATCCACCAGGTAAAACTGGCTTCTCCGGAGGACTCACCTGCAGTGCCCAGCTGCTTATACCCTGATGTGGGTTTTGGAGTCCTCTACACCCTTTCCGCACCTGACTCAGCCCAGATGTCTCAGCTTCCCCTTGACGACTCTGGCCTGTGCACCCACAGCAACTTTTGATCGCCTACTAGGTATTTTTATGCAAAAGGCAAAAGGCATTGCTTTGTAGTAAACCAAATAGTGAAAGGCTATTTTGGAGGAATAGTCCTTTTCCAACCACAGGATTGCATAGCTATTTTGAACACTGCATATACAAGTTTACTCTCCAAATCCTCTTCTCAATCCCTCTGAATTATATTCCTCTTGTAGGGAGAAAGATAAAGAAACGATCAAAGTAAAACTGTACGTGAAAGCCAAGGTCTAAAAAGAGACAAGCAGAATTCCAGAGGCTCACCAAAACAGAGTGGGGTCAGAGCCATCTTCCAAGTCGGGTTCTGGAACCAGAAAAGATAAAATCAAGTGAAGGGTATCAGAAGGAAGGTGAAGGCAGTTTCAAGGCCGGACCCTGGAGTGGCCATTTATACAATTCACCAGGGGACATGGGTCAGCCCAGCCCAAGGACACAGGTGCAGAGCCCAAGCACACAAGAGTGACCCTCACGGCAGGATGACCCTGGGTACTGCTCACCTCTACACCTCAGTCTCTTCACCTGGAAAAATGAGATTAATCACCATATATACCTAATAGATGTGTTATATGAACTGAGATAACACACAAAAAGTGCTTAGGCCATTACCTAGCACACATTAAGTGTTTAATTAATGCCCTGGACAGTTTGGCTCAGCGGTTAGAGCATCGGCCTGCGGTCCGGAGAGACCCAGGTTCGGTTCCCGCTAAGGGCACGTACTTCGGTTGCAGTTTGTCCCCGGCCCTGGTTGGTCGTGCGGGTGGCAGCCACTCGATGTGTCCCTTCACATCGATGTTTCTCTTTCTCTCCCCCTTCCCCTCTCTCCCTCCCACTCTATCTGTACAAAAAATGGAAAAATATCCTCGGGTGAGGATTAAAAAAAAAAAAAAAAATTTAATTAATAACAGTGATTAGTATTACTATTATTATTTAGTTTGAAATGAATTCAGATAGTGGCCCAATCACACCCATATGTTTTTCTCCATGGAACAACAGTAGTAGTATTTAAGATTTATCCCAAGAATCCCTGGATCTGTAGAGATTTGGTAGGTCAATAATTAAATCACCCGGGTTCCTCCTCCTGAGTTTGGAACTAATAGAGAAATAAATAGATGCATAATTCCGACAGATGGAGATCAAAACGTCAATTGTATTACTGGTAAAGCTGGGCAGGAGAACATGGGTGAGCTTTGCAGCCACAAAGCTGGCTGACACTCCCTGCCTCAGACGCACATGCCTGGGCACCAGCAGCTGGACCAGCACAGCTCAGAGTTTCACTGCCAAGTTCACTGCCAAGCAGAGTGAGCTGACCAAACCGCACCCTTTATGTGAGCCTGGGAGGCACTGAGCCACATTGTTTGCTTCTCCTCCTAACTCTCCTTTCAGACCAGGCTTTTCTTCTCCAGGAGTAGAGCGGAGCCAAGGACCCTCTGGCTAAGCTCCCTGCTACAGACAGGATTGGCCACCTCCCATGGCCACAGCCACTTGCCCCCAAACTGCTTGGTTTAGATACCACGACCGAATATATATATTTCCTCAGTCCATAAAAACCCATGGAACTATGGTTCTATTAGCCTAACTTTGTTTTCTTGACAGAAAACACTATTAGACCATTTAATTGCATAACTTGTGAGAGATGCTGAAAGACTGCAAATGTCCCACTGTGGTCCTTGCATGTCCTGTCCCTTGCAGCAGTTCCTCTTGCCCTCTTGCACACAAGCTTAGTCTCTAACTGTGTGCCTCTCCAGCCCTCTTGATAAAATCTAAATTGCCCAACAAGCACTGCTCATCCACAGAACAAATTCTATCTCCTCTGAGAACTGTCCTTAACCAACTATCCCAGAAACTGGGTGAACTTCTGCCAGCCCCTGTCTGGTGAAGCCCTATAAAATATTTTACATCTTTCTCCAAGTTAAAATGGTTCTTCAAACCCAGCATTTGCAAATAAAGACCTAGGCTAATGGCGCTCTGGTTTATTTCCTTCCACACTGGTATTCTCTGGTGGATCATTCCACCAGATGCGTGGGCTCAAACTTGCCCATGCTGCAATACCAATTGCAATGCATCTTAAATGAATGTGATGCATGAATCTATCAAACTAAGGCATTTCAGAAACATACCCATTGTTAGGTCTGAGAGAAAAGGGCTGTTGTTGGCTTCACAATAAACCTGAGCTTCCTTACATGGCCCTCATGATCTGCCTATTCAACTGTGGCCTTCTCAGCAAATTCAGTTTAATATATTAACCTCAATGTGATTGTTAAGCCTGACATGGCAAAATGATGTATGTTCAAGACTGCACACACACATAACCCTCAAGAATGATGAAGAAAAAGTAAACTTATTCACCAGCATAACCAAAGCAACATCACCCACTTCCCACAGTGTTTATCACTTCAAACAAGTCATAAGATTACTTGCTCACAACCTATTTTGTGCAGCAAAACTCAAATGGTAGAAAATGTCAATAGCAATCACTTTGTGGTACTTCAGATGGCCATGCAGTGAAACTGTCCCTGAGTCTCTGAGTCCAGCCTGCTCGAGGCTAAAGCAGAAGTGTGACCAGAGAATGAGGAGGAAGAATGGGCCTGAGACACCATGAGGGGCCCCTTCACCAGGAGAGGCTTGTGAGACTGAGCATCCGAACAAGATAATGTTCTCCTCGCCATTCTGACTGGTCAATTTGGATGACATATTTTGGGCATCTCTGCTGATTCCATGACTGCAACTTGTACACCGTCCACAAATCCCCATCTGCAGCTACAGATGGTCCACAATTTTTTTCCAGTGTTTATAACAGCTCTTATAGGTGGGGGTGGGGAGAACGAAGGGTTCACAGCCAAGCTGCCCTAGTCAGGTGAGCGTTCAGTCCTGTTGAACTACAGTGCATCCAAACAACACATTTACTGAACTATAACTTACTCAATATTGGCAAACCGTGTCTCAAGAATTACACTGCAGATATACACAGACACTACCTAGCAGAAAATCATCTTTGGTACATTGTATATCATTGAAATTGTTGAGTGAGGGGAAGCTCCCCTTTTAGTATAATTTACATTTCCAATT